>NC_044558.1:125121376-125437091 GCF_007565055.1 Rhinopithecus roxellana | reverse complement strand
TGAAATTATTGTCACCTTGTAACAAAGCTTGATGGATAAAGGTCAATTTGCTAGGGAAATGTTCTAAACATTTTCTCTATTAGAATACCTGGTTTTCTTTCAGTCTTCATGTAGGAAAGAGATAAGGATATAGCTGACACCTTATATTTGACAATAGCTAACTTATTTTTCCCTAGGTCGTGCCACATTAGATTACAGAAACTTTTCTAGTTACTGATTATAACTGGAATTATTTTTATTAGACACAAATTACTTTTTAAAAACTAAGTTGAGTGTAGTTTCTTTAGACTTCAGAGTAGCCTGACAGCCACCTGAAAGTTAATTTAAAAAAAACCCTGATATCTTGTATATTAAAAAGAGAATATCTGCTTTCAGAGAATGCATTTGTGATACCACTATTATAAAGTATTATAGAGACAAAGGCTTAAAAAGTATGTAGCATTTCTAATACAATACTCTCTTAACTGTGTAAAAGTTTAATTAAATAAGAAATAAAGAAAATTAAATAAGAATAATTAAATAAGAAATAAGAAAGAATTTTTTTTCTATTTTCTTATTGTCTTTCTAGACATCTGGCATGTTGTAGATCAAATTCTGTTACAAAAAAATACAAGTTTAAAGAAATAAAAAAAAAACCCTGATATCTTGTATATTAAAAAGAGAACATCTGCTTCCAGAGAATGCATTTCTGATACCACTATTATAGAGTATTATAGAGACAAAGGTTTAAAAAGTATGTAGCATTTCCAATACAATACTCTTCTTAACTGTGTAAAAGTTTAATTAAATGAGAAATAAAGGATAATTAAATAATAATTAAGAATGTTTTTTCTATTTTCTTATTGTCTTTCTAGATATCTGAAATGTTGCAGATCAAATTCTGTTACAAAACAATGCTAAGGAAGTGTATTATCTGCTATCAGAATACACACATACACATTTTTTAAAACAAAGCAAGAGATAAACTCCAGCTGATTTCGAGCTTCCTCACTTCAAAAAATATTTAAACATAATTTCAGTACAACAAGATTTTGCAAACAATCTATATTATTCACTGTATGAGTCAAGCGTAACTTCAATTCTGTATCCTGTCTTCATTTGCTGTTGTATATAATAGCACTGATGCTTATAGTATAACCTTATTTTCTTTTTAATTTGGAAATGTATTGATGTTCCTGTGATAATCACATCTCAATAATCACAGAGCCATGACTGAATACTGCTAGATGCCTGTGGCATATTAGGTACATCATCTTGCTCAGCATCTGTTCCACTTCCTAGTGTTCTGCCTTATATACTCTACAGATAAAAAGCTACAGACGGCATTTCCAGGACTACCTTTCAGCAAGAGTTCTGGATGTGTTTTGGTCCTATTCATCAGGTATATTTATACAAGACTTGAATGCAGAACTAACCTAAGCAGAGAGTGGTGCCTAACATCAGTTTGGCTAGTGAAGTGTAGCTCTGGAACTATTTATTCTGGTGGAGCGTCTTTGTTTTTGGATCACAGCCCACAGTGTCTTCTCCATACTGGCAACTGTAGTGGTTATTCTCTGACCTCCAGATTCCAGCTAGTTTGCGTGATCGTAAAGTCAGAATGTGGGAGAGCAGCATCCTGCTTTAGTTTCCTGATTTTGTCAGAGGCAGAGTAGTGGTCAATTCTGTGATGTAATTTTGAAATTATTAGAAATTATTTTGAAATTATTAAGTAGGCCCAATCAACAGCCTCCTTCTCCGGAACTTCCAATGATCTTGTTAGCACTTCATTTCTTCTATCAAATTCCGTTCTGCATCAAATAGAGCAGGTTCTGTTAGCTGCAAACAAACCCCGGTTCATATTGGCACTTTCACGACAAAAAGTTTAAGTGATAAAACGAGAAAAATTCTGAAAACAATTCTGAAGTCTTTTGCACAAATTACATGTCAGAATAGAGTATCAGTTAAAGTTGATAGAGAGTGAACAAAAGAGAGAGAACACATAGATCATTTCATCCCAGGAAAAAATGCTACATCTAGGGACTAGATCTGAGTGAGGAATTTGAAAGGATTTAGAAGGTAAATCTGAATCTGCTCGAAGGCAAGCATTATTTAGTCTCCGCAGTCTAATTTCAGTTACCTAGGAAAGCAAACTCTCTGCCTACTTATCACCTGTTTTTAAAAGTAAAAAAAGACCCTGTAATATTTCTCTCCACAAAAGATTGAGAGTATTTTTCTAATCAGTATTTTTTTGTTTTGTTAAGATAAATCTGCAAAAGCATTAAAGTTATTGTTTTCTAAATCTTAGGATCACAAATTTGAGAATTCTCTCAGGTGGTCTCTGACAATCTGAAATTAAAGGCAATATGTTGCGTATGTGAATATGAAAAATTTTCAAGTGGGTAGGTCATATCCTAATGTGGGTGATCTCTAGACATTCAAAAGTTCTCATGGTCAGAAGAAGACTGAGAACCAAACAGGATTCTGGAGACCAGGCATAAAAATCCTGTTCTCTACATTATAGTCATACGTCCTATGTACAAGTGAGAATTTCTACTCATATGGTATTGCATTTAATTTTTATTATAATTTTGTATAAAGCATTACTAATATTCATTGGATTTTCACAATAACCTTATGGCACAAGTATTTTATTTCTATTCGATGTCCAGTTTAAGTTAGGAGGCCAAATATTTGCATTTATTTAGTTGTTACTTAGTAGAGTCAGATTTGAAATTATGAAAGTCATTGATTTACTCAAATATAAACAGGACTTAAATTTGTGGAAACCTCTAGAATTATTTTCTGTGATTTGCAATAGCTGGTTGTAATTATTTTTTAAAAATTAAAATCAATAAAGTAATTACATGATAGCCTAACGTGGGTGAATCTCATAATGTTGAGTGAAAACAGAGAAATGTAGTATATAATTTTATGTAAATTTCAAAACAAATCTGCACTATTTCCTTTTGAAATGAAGGTGGCTGATCATATTTGGCAGGGACTTAAGAGGGCTTGCCTGGCCTCAGTGATGTTTTAATCTTTACCTGTTTTTTGCTAAATGGCTTTGTCCTTTTTAATGATGATTTATTTTACTGTACATTAATGATTTATACATTTTTTTATTTGTGTTGTACTTCAAGGAGATTTATTTTTCAAATTCCTAAATAAGAAATTTATTTTTATTTAGATGCTCCAAATATTATCCCCAAACACTACATTTATATTAACTACTTGGTCAAGCTCTGTGGTTTCCCCTTTCTTTCACTGTTTTCCTTTCTACCTTAAATCCCTTTAATATTCTTCCTGGAAGGATCATTTATGTTTAATTACTTTTGAGGTCACACCTACTATTCTAAGAAAAGAAGTCCCTTAAGACATTTGATCTGGGCATTTGTTAAAGGAAGCCTATGGGCTTGCTTATAGGCCAGGTAGAATGTGGGAGGTAACAGTAGTCTGAATGGATCTTTCATTTATTTGATCTTTTATTCATTTGGCATTTGATCTTTCATTTATTTGGCATCATCTCCATCATTTCCAAGGCTTAAAAATTCTATAAAATAGATTTTATACTTCTGTGTTCAGAATTTTTTTTTTTTTTGTCACATACCTCAGATTTAAGAGATTTACCTAGTAAATTTTATCCTGATATTTTCTACTACTTTGTAGGCTGACTGTGCAAGATTGGGATTTCTGATGCTACTTCTTTCTAGGAACCAACACCTACATTTGAGAAAACCTGCAATTTGATGACATGACATTTGTCCTTAGAATGATGCAAGTCTAAATAGCTAAATTTTTCATTTAGCTGAAAATACAGTCTATAGGAATACATATTCTTTTTTACAATTGATACTGATTTTTAATAAATCTTTTAAATTTAGTAAAATATTTGTATCTAGGTACAATTAAGACCCTTTAAATACATTTTTAGAAACAGTCTTAAAATCCTCAACTACAACTTAATCCATTTTGCATTTTTCTCTAAGATGACATCAATTTAATATCACTTGTATTTGAATATAGAGAACCTTACCTTAGGAACTGTCAACAACCTTATATCAAAATCTTTTTAGGTCAGTTCTCTCCATTTATTTTCTATTCATCATAACCATACTAGGTACACTTTTTACATCTAATGAATGAGACAAGCAAATGCTTTTCCAGTCATTACTAATCAGAATAATTACCAATTCCAAATAAACTCCAAGGCATATAATGCCTTTTTTTTTTATGATCAGTAACAATATTAACTTCAGTTTTACTTGGGCAACGTTGCAACCTATAACCCCCTCTTGAGTACTTACATCTCATGTTATGTTACAAGATCTGATACATTTTTCAGAAATAACACTTTATTAACTGTGTTTGAAAGTTTTCTAAATTTATCTGTCATGGAAATTTTGTTTTATATAATGCTTCTTAACATCCTGCTTATATACTCTGCAGAATCCACTTTGGATAGCTCTGATATAGACGACTTAAGAAGCACTGCTCACTTCCACTGCTTCCCAAACACTGGATAAGGGTGCAGGACCCAGAGCATCATGCCATTGCATAGATCCTCATGGAGTTTACACGATAATGACACGCTTTCTTCTATCCAAATTCTGGCTAATGAGAAAGAGCTCATCTTTTATAGTATGTGAAAAGTCTTACATAAGTCCTCATCTCCACTCCCATATCCAATTTCTGTGATAATGAATATTTATGATTTTGAAATTAAAGTTGCTAATTATTAAGTTTAAAACATAGACAAATGTACACCTTAGGAAACTTTTTAGTTTTCTTAGCAGCAATTACCAATGTTTGTGTTACGATTTTGATGAGAAAGAGTATTTGGGCACGTATTTAACTACACATTAGTCTCTTTCTGACTAAGGGTTACTGTTTCTGAGAGTAAAATTAGAGGAAACCAATAAGTTGTTGAAGATATTCTGACTAAAACAATGACCTTCCCGTTGCTTGATCCAAGGGCATTTAGTCACCTTATTGTCAATATTCATGTAATATTTATACAAATGATACTCCTTAGACTTGTGCAATATATTGAAAAATCTCAAAGAAAATATTCATTATATTTTTAGATAATGTATAAAGGAGGAATTTTATAGAGTGAAATGGTTAAGATCATGTACTCAAATATTACTGCAAGTTACTGACTGCAGAGGCACTCTCTCTGTGCCTCACTTTTCTGATCTGAAAAATGGTAACAATAATGTCATTTACATAATGTAGTGCTAATTAAAGTATCTGATATAACAAATATTACTTGTGCTAATTCTAAATGCTTTCTGTCATTACTAATGCTTAGAATGTATTTTGGAGTCATAAGATGAGTTGACAGCTATAATTCATTCATTAGCTCAACCAATACATGGACTTACAGTGTGCTTTGGATAGTTCTGAGAGTTGAAAACACCACTGTGATGATAATGATAGTGTTCCTGCTCTCAGGAAGTTCCTACTCTAGTGAGAAGAAGGTAGACAACACATAAACAGTGCGTGATAAGAGAATTGAGACTCAGATGATAACATGCCTACTGTATGAGAAACTGAGTAAACAGCAATTGTAAATAAAGTTCTGTTGTGAGAATACAAATATGTAAAAAGAGAATGTGCAGGCAAGTATTTAAGTATTTACCAGTCAGAGGAAGCAGAAGAGAGTAGAAGGAATGAGTACATTTGAGAACTAGAAAAAATGGTTAGCATGGCTGGACATTAGCGAGCTTAATAAAATCATTAGTGAATAAAACAGACATGATGCTACCTTTGTGGATATCATCGACTAGTATAATATTAACATGTTAATTTTAGGAAGTCTCATTAGTTTAAAAGAATCTTAAATGAAGCTAGTACATTGGCCTGAAGAATATTAAACCAGTTAAGTTATTGCCTGGAAGGGAAGAATTAATACTGGTGCTCTTTATAACACTCAGCATCTTCAAATGTGTTTTCTCATCTATAAGACAGAAATAGTCACAATTATTCTGTCTATTTCATAAGGTTATTTGGAGAATAAAATCTGATGCTATATCAGTAATATTTTGCAAAGTAGAAAATGACAAATTATTGGAAGTAATTTGTACAAATATCTGATATTTTTTTCTATATGGTAATTTACTGCCTCATCTCTTTCTAGTCTATTACTTCATTGAGGCCTATCCCAAAATACTTTCTGATATTAAAAACCACACTTGTCAGTCTCCATCTACCCCATATGATTTTATGTTATTTTTTCCATAGTACCCATTTATAACCTCCTTTATAACTGAATAAAGGTAGAGTTTCTGGTGTATACATCCACTGCCTTATCTCCTGTATCTAGAACAGTACCTGCCACAAAGCCAACAGTCAATAAATATTTGTTGTATAAATGAGCCACTGGAAAAAAAGTACTTAATTTCCAAACCACCATTAACTTCATTATAAGAATCTTTTTTCTTTTTTTTTTTTTTTTTTTTTTGCATTTTAGTCAACATATGTTAAAGAGACAAAGACAGTTATACTCAATGTCTAAAGCAGACTTTTCAAAGAGGAAAGAAGACTGCCTTGGGGACAGACTCTACTCTTGATGTTCTTTACACAACATTAAAACACTTCTCCAACTTATGGTTCTTCCATTCATAGAGTCTTCATAATTATACTTGTTTATCCTATTTTACACATTGGATAAAAGGATAAAATTAGTAAAGAGTATAGAAGCTCTTTGGAATTACCCACCTTATGCAAATATAAAGAATATTGTTATGAAAAAGATAAGCAAAAAAAAGTAGATATCTAGACATCAAGTGCTCTGCTTTTAGCAGAAGTACCACCTAATTTAACAATTCTTTGTCTAACCTAAGTTAGCCTCAGCACAGTTTAACTTAGTATTTTGCTTGAGGAAAAAACAAGACAAAAAAGTAACAAAAATGCCGCAAGTACTTTCTCATTGAAATAGTGATCCTATTTTAAAAGTTATTTAGCATATACTGTATTTCAACCCTAATGTAGGATTTTGCTCCTTTAATCAAGGCAGTATATTAAATGCATGAATAGAGTTTTTTTAATGCTTAGCAAATTATACTAGTAACTAGTTTATAATTTGTGATTGTGCATGATTCTGATAGTGAAGAAATTTCATTACAGGTAGTTTGAAAAAGCAGAATGCATGTGTATTTGCATGTCTGGATGCAGGTAAATAAATAGTAAAGCTCGTTGATAACAGAGGCTATTATAATTTGAATAAGATTGTATTCTCTCTAGGAGAGATAAAGGGTAATGAAAGACAATTCAGGGCTAGTTTGTTACTACTTCATCAAATACCTCAGCCTCAAGCTGATAAAACTCCCTTGTATCACTCCCTTGAGACATTAACGACAACGATGCTGCCATCCATTTGTAGTGATTTCCAAAATCATTAATATCACTATTTAAATGAGTTTGTGATGTGTATAACACAGGATAGAGCCAAAGGTGAAACTACTACATACGCTTTCATAAAACCATAAGAGGTAAGTTATGGGAAATAGTAAAAGGAACTGTATTTCGCCTGGACAGATGCAATGTCAAGATAATTTTCTATGGAAGCTAACAATGAGGTTTAATGACATGTTAATTATGTTACTTATGAAAACTCAGAATTATATAGTAACTTTATTTGCTTTTTTGCAAATACTAATTATATTGACTCTTTACAAATTCATATTTATTGTCTTTATTTTTCTTTCAAATATCAATTCCTTATGTGTAATCTTCCCGAACCATAATCTGCAGATAGTTATTTCTAAAACAGATGATCTCCAGATTACATCAAATGTGGTACAGAGCGTGATATTTCATTTTGTTTTGTTTGTTTTGTCACAGTATATTTTAATAAGATGGTAGGCTCTATTTTGCTGGCATACATTTAGGTATGGCATTAAATATGCAGCAAATGTTTAAGTCCATAAATAAGTTAAAAAATAATGATGGCACTTCCTAGTTTTAAGGAAATATCTAAAATTGACATATGAGCTTGATTCTGAAAGACACTACTCTGAAAATCATTTTTAACTCTAAATTCCATGTTGCTATTTATTAATTTCCCGAACCTTGGTGTCTTGATAGCTTTTAGCACCCAATTTGCTTCTTTTTGATTAACTGACTGTAACTTAATAGAACACACTGTTTTAAAAGAGGAAATTTTAAGGGGGGAACAAAATATTAAATATTTGAAAAATATAAGTGCTGTTAAAAAAATCAATAAGGATGGCTTACAAGATAAAACATTCTTTCAGAAATGTTTAGTAAGATATAAATTAACTTTTTCCACATATCTATGTAAAATAAAAACTAACTGCAATAAGAGACTATTCTGATAGTCTATGAAAGCGCATAGACTTTATCATGTATCTGCCAACACATTTTATCATCTCATTTTTGTCATCATGCTTTTCAATTATATCTTTTGCAGGTAAAAAGGAAATGAAATTATCATGGTCCTGGTAAAGTCCACTCCCCTTGCATAGACTGAGTTTGGGTGCAGTTGCTTGTGAATCCCAAAACTGTGTCAATCAGTAGCATTTAACAGCTTACTTTTTGAGGGGTGAAATTTAACTTCATTGAGTAAACATTCTTCTGTTTTTATCTGACCTCTGCCTGCTTCTGCCTTGCCATTTTTTCAGCTTCTCTGGTCAGGAAGCAGTTTTTCAACCACCCATTTGTCAGCTCTATCCATAAATAAACATCTCTTGTTTTCAATTTTGCAAGCCTTGGTTTCCTGCCCCAGTGGGGAATCCTTGATTTTCCTCTGACCTGCCTGCGCTTCAACCCAGTTACCTATTGTACCCTCAGCTCATTAAACTTGTTCTCAAACTTTAGCCCCAACAACGAATTGTTTACCAGGCTCTAGCTCTGACTCACTGGCTCTGGAACCTGACTCACTGGGCAGCTCATACCTGGATTGCAGAACCTGGCAGTCTGCCCCCAGTGCCCCACCAGGTGTCCGGTCCAGTCTCCTGATTATCCCAGACCTTTCTTCTGCTCTCTAGGCTAACGCTTCCTAGTGCTAACATTAAAGTCATCTTGTATTTATATCCAAAGACTCTACTAGAGGTGTACTACAGTAAGTTCCACACACATCTCATGCTTTATCTAATTTATGCCATTCCATCATTAGAGAACATATCCTATAGTTTTCTCTGTTTCTAAACTTTCAGTTACTCATGTTAATTCTTCTGCTTAACATTTAGTTAGTGTCTAATTGTTTCTTCTCTTTTGTTCTCAGTCATCTTCAATCTATTGTTACTTAATTCCTAAATACTTTTTTTTTCTTTCTTTCTTTTTAGATAGAGCAAAGCTCTGTCTCCCAGGCTGGAGTGCAATGGTGCGATCTCAGCTCACTCACCCTCTTCTTCCCAGGTTCAAGCAATTCACCTGCCTCAGCCTCCCTAGTAGCTGGGATTACAGGTATGCACCACCATGTCTGGCTATTTTTTTTTTTTTTTTTTTTTTTTTTTTTTGTATTTTTAGTAGAGATGAGGTTTCATTATGTTGGCCAGACTGGTCTCCAACTCCTGGCCTCAGGTGATCCACCCACCTTGTCCTCTTAAATTGCTGGATTTACAGCTGTGAACAACCATGCCCAGCCCCTAAATACTTTTTGAAATTATGTCTTTCTTACAGCGCTATTACCATTGCAGCCTTTCAGGTCCTAATCATTTCTACTTAGACTGCCTCATGGGTCTCCTTACTAGTTTTCTTGGCCTCAGTCTTACCTCTTTGAAAGTCATCTTCCAACCAATTGCCAGCTTAGCTTTTCTAAGTGGTTATTTGACCTTATCAGTATCTTTTAAACATATTTCAAATGTTCCTTACTACTTGCAGAAAAAAGAAATCAGAAGATAGTCTTAAATTACAGTGACTTTATAATTTATTGTACAAATTAGTCACTTTTATGAGTGAAAGGGAATGCTACTGATAGTTTTGTCACTACCAACAGGAGGACATCAGGTCAAAGAACCTATACGGTTGCCTTGGATAAGATGGTTTTTATGGTATGGTATCTGTTTCCTACTTCAGTTTCAGCTTTCCTGATCCCAATCTCAAAATTTGCATTCAAGTTCTAAATCTCTCAGTGCTTATTATGTTGCTGTTTGTTATTTTTTTCTGTCTGACAGACTTTTGAACATTTTTCTTTCTACTAGACTTTGAACTTTCCATCTTCCTAAAAAGCTTTGGTTTTACTTTTCATTTCTGCAAAGTTAGATTAACGATGTAGTTAGTAGTAATAATTACAAAGATAATATTGCAGTATGTATTAAGAGAGAGCATATTCTAAAGCAATCAGGGAAGCTTTAAGAAAATAGATGAAATCTGTACCTTACCTTAAGTTTGAACAAGAGTTCTATAGGGCAACCAAAGACAGGATGTCACCGATCTGTGTTTCCTTTAATCAGGGGGCCCCCATTTACTCACCAAAACCATCAGAATCAACACTGGTCATCAATGGGATTATGGTATAAAGATTTATTAAATGTGAAGTTTTTCTGAAGATTATTGTGTAGTAATGCCCTCCTCCTGCAAGAGCAATTTGATGAAAAAAAAAAATCAAAATTTCAATGAGAGGAATGATTCACAAAAAATACCTTGCTAGAAATTTTGAATTTCAGCTGTATTACGTTTCATCTCTTAAGAAAAAAGAAAAAAGAGAGGAGTTGCAGGGAGTGGCTGAGACTATTTTTCCCATATGTCTGTTTGTATCCATCGTGAGCATGTGTACACAGAGAAACACATACATACTCAGATTCTTGCATTTTAAAACCATCCTTGTCAGACTTGGAAGTTTGGTCTGCATGTAATTATTCACATCTTAAAATTGCATTGTGCGTATAGAATTGTACATATTATGTGTTTAGGTATCTGATATATGAAACATTTCTTTTTCCCTGTGTTGTGACATTTTTTGGATCAGTACAAATTACACAACATTAGCATTCTGAAACACAGATATTAATTGCTATGCATCTATGTATTACTATTTCTATTAAAATGGTAGAATTTATACACTGTAAAGAAATGCAAATCAATTTTGTCAATTTAGTGGAAATTTTCAGAAAAAATGCAGTAAGAAAGTGATTTTAAAATGTGTTCAAAGAAGGAAATTCGCCTACATTTTAAAATCCTTGACATTCGTGACATGCACATCCCTGAAATAGAAAACACACACAAAATGTCTATCAAAAAATAATGCACTGAACTTTTGACATGAATTGGCACAAACATGACATGTTATAAACATTACGAAAAAGTTAGTAGAAAGAATTTGGATGCATAAGTATTTTGGTAACCTAGCTTTTATGAGTTGTGTCAGTATCCATATAGCATGTTATTATTTCCACACTTTATCATAGCAAAAACAATATTTTGTCAATAGTGAATGATTCAAAAATAAATTTTAAAAATTGTCTAGTCAATTACTTTATTACATAAAAGGAAACTATTTCCTTATCTAAAAAATTATGCTAGCTCTTCTCTTAGTTACTAGTAAAGTAAGTGTACAGCATTGCTTGTCACTGCATTGAAGGATCAAACAATGTAAAAATCTTAGTATATCTCTCTACAAGATTAAGTTAACTAGCTAAGGCACTGGCTTCCATAAAAATATAAAATCATTGATTAATACTATTACCTATCTGTTTTTTTCCATGATTATAAGCTGATTAGATAGTATAAGCATATCATGTTTTAAAGATCTGAATCACACTTTCTATTCAAGCAAACTAAAGTTGTGATGTTTTATATTTGCTCAGCATGAATCTTCATTTAAAAAATTAAAAATGAAGAAAATATTTGACCAGACATTTTACCAAAGAAGACATATGGATGGCAAAAAGCACATGAAAAGATGGTAAATATCATTAGTCACTAGGAGAATACAAATTAAAACCTCAGCTAATTATCACTACATATTTATTATAATGTCTAAAATTAAAAAGATTTTACCATCCCAAGAAGCAGTAAAGATGTAGAAAAACCAGAACTCTTCTATGTAGTTTACGGTATGTAAACTTGTACCACCACTTTGGAAGAGTTTAGTAGTTTATTCAAATGTGAAGGCTGGGCGTAGTGGCTTACACCTGTAATCTCAGCCCTTTGGTAGGTGGAGGTGGGTGGAATACTTGAGGCCAGGTGTTTGAGACCAGCCTGAGGAACATGGTGAAACCCTGTCTCTACTAAAAATACAAACATTAGCTGGTCTCTGGGGTGCACACCTGTAATCCCAGCTGTAGTCCCAGCTATTTGGGAGGCGAGACATGAGAATCGCTTGAGCCTGGGAGGCAGAGATTGCAGTGAGTTGAGATTGTGCCATGGCACTCCAGCCTGGGTGACAGACTGAGATGTCTGTCTCAAAAAAAAAAGTCAAACACACACCTACCATAAGATGTGTTTCATTCCTAGATGTTCACCTAAGAGAAATGAAAGTGTATGTACATAGAAATACTTCTATGCAAATGTTCATAGTTGCTTTATTTGTAATAGTCATAAGCTGAAAACAAGCCAAATGAAGAGTGTGAATACATTTTTTAAAATTGTAATATATCCGTATAATTAAATACTACTGAGCAATAAAACAAATGAACTATTTATATACACTATAACATGGGTAAATAGTAAAATAATTATGTAGAGTACAATAAGTCAAGAAAAATATGCTAAATGATTTTATTTATACAAAGGTCTACAAAATGACAACTAGAATATAGTGATAGAAAGCAGATCCCTTGTTGCTTGGAGGCGGGAGAGTAAGGGTAGGAAGGAGTGGGAAGATAGAAGTACAAAGGGTCAAATTGGAATATAATGGGCAGTTTCATCATCTTAACAGTAGTAATGGTTTTAAAAGGGCATATATATGACAAAACTTTTCAAATATACACCTTTAAATATGTGTAGTTTATGGTATGTTGCCTGTAGAAGGATATGAGTCAATGGAATTGAAGGAAAACAGCAGCCTATATGAGAGATTGGGTATGGTATCCATGAGCCATGGTGTTTTAGTATATTAGTGCCATACTAAGACAACAAATCTAGGGACATGGAAGAACACCTATTGCAGGTATCAATGGACCTGTGGATATCTTTTGTTTGCAAAAATGGAAGATTGGCTCATAGTGAAGAAACTTCAAATGATTTAACTTCCTGTTTTTTTTTTTTCTTTTTTTGTCATTAGCAAATTGTCTTCCTGAGATTTAGAAGTATCCTATTTAAACACAAATAATTCTCAGAACTTTTAGTAGTTGCCTGGGACCAATTTTATTTCTTTTTTTTCCTTTTTTTTTTTTGAGGCGGAGTCTCGCTCTGTCGCCCGGGCTGGAGTGCGGTGGCCGGATCTCAGCTCACTGCAAGCTCCGCCTCCTGGGTTCACGCCATTCTCCTGCCTCAGCCTCCCGAGTAGCTGGGACTACAGGCGCCCGCCACCTCGCCCGGCTAGTTTTTGTATTTTCAGTAGAGACGGGGTTTCACCGTGTTAGCCAGGATGGTCTCGATCTCCTGACCTCGTGATCCGCCCGTCTCGGCCTCCCAAAATGCTGGGATTACAGGCTTGAGCCACCGCGCCCAGCCCCTGGACCAATTTTATTTCTTAAAAGCAACCATTCAATAAATAAACACTAATTATATTGCAGATTTATGATTACTTAGATAATATGCAGAAAGATTATTCTTTTACCTGATTTCACCGAGTAAAATAATACATTTTGTTTGGCTTTAACAACAGAATTTTTGCTTTACATAGAGGTCACTTAGAAGAGGCATTTTAACCTGTATAATCTGACAGAATGGATTGTTAAAGAACAAAGAAAATATATTACCCAATAAAGGTTTTCTGTAGAGTTGTAATATAAAGTGTTTTATTTTAGGTACATAGATTGCCATAGGCCATGTTAATAAATTTCAAATGATGTAGCTATTTTCTTTGATATATAGGTTTAGAATTTTCTCAAAGCACAGTCATATGCTTAGTATATACAAGTTGATTGGCAGCTAAGGTAAAACAATCCTTTCCATCCTCATTTAATTAAAAACTCTGGACCATTTCCTTTTCAATATACTAGGTTTCCAGATTTGTGCTGAATGTTTCTACCTATTTAATCAACATGATGTCAAATACTGAAATATTTGTTTTTTACCTACGTGTTCTTTGTTTACTGTATTCTCAATTTTTTATCGGGATTTTTTGGGTGACAACTACACAGAGCCCAAGGATGGTTAAGACTGAGATTCATAAATCGAACTTTTTTTTCTTTGTCACTATTGACAGTAACCTTGAGGAAATCACTTAATCTCTTTGTGCCTCCATCACTTCACTATAAAACTTGGATAATGATACTTATCTCACTGGATAAGAGGGAGATGCTAATGTTTGCAAAGCCTTAGAGATCTTTAGATAAAGTAAACTAGCCCAGAATTGCTAACATAAAGAAATCATCATTGTTATGTTCCTTCCTCTGCTAATTTCAAGGTATATGTAAATGGTTCATTGCAAGTACTTCATTAATGCTACTTTATTTAAATCAGTCACTGAAAATGTAATATAGTAGACGTAGAAGGATTTTGGTGTAATACATATAAATTGCTCCATTAAAGTGAATAGACTTCCTTTTTACCTGCCACTCTTTAGGGACAAGATTCTCATATAAGTAAATATACTTTTATAGAATATACCTTAGCACCTGCCTTACACAGATATAGAGAATCACAACTTTGAATTGTTCTTATTTCTCAATTTCCACTATTTTAAAAGTAACTAAATATTAAGTATTGAAATATATAATCTGGAATCTTCGTACTATACACTTCATGTTTTCTCAAATTGTACATTACTTTTATTCAGATGATATCTACTTCAAATAAAGGGGTGTGTGTGTTAAGAAATGTGTCTCAGGAGATAACGATAAACTGTACAGAGCTTCTACACTCAACGATGCTACATTATGGTGAAAAACGCAATCACATCTGACACAGATGCAGAGAAGATGCTAGTACAAACTAAAACTAAGGAAGCCACAGAAAAAGATTGATTTTGGTCAGGCAATCTGAGAAAGCTTTATGACCATGAAGTAAATTTAAGATGAGTCTAGAATAGTAAGTGTTTAGGATGGGTTTTGGGGAGGAAAATAGAGGAGGTCAAAAGATGTCACTTCAGGCAGAGATGACAATTTTAGCTGTGGAGTCAATAGGGATTACAGGATTCAAGAATAGCAGGGGCCAGATGCAGCGCGTAATCATGGCAGTGGGTGAGTGGAATAATGGCAGCGACCAGCAAGCATAGAATGGCCAGCAGGCGGCAGTAACACACAAGAATATGTGGGGTGGGCTAGTAAATCGTTTTGTTATTAGAGGTGAAAGAGATGGGTAGTCAAGGAGAGTGTTACTTGATTAAACATCAGAAATGATCAACAGCAGGTGAGCAGAAGGCTGATGTCAGTGACCGTAGCGGAAAATCCTGATCCGATCTCCCGATGTTGCAACAGATCTTCCAAAGGCTATTGGATATAAGTCAGAAACTTAAGTACTAACAATGGTAAAAGAAAAGCGATGATAGTCCTCCATTAGAGAGAAGGAACACAGAGGTCAGGTGATAAATGGATCCTGCCTGAAGTTTGCCTCATAGAAAGTCTAATGGATGTGAGCACCACTCTGTGGTCATTTCTCTGGTCATGGGTTTGTAGTAAGAATAAATATAGTTAAAAGCTGAGAGATCCTCCCACTGGCTCCATACAATGTAAGAGCTTCACTTCACTGTAGGGAAGGCCAAGTAGAAGCCTGTAAAATTGTACTCACATTCTTGGCCCAAATAAAAAGAGGCAATATAATATTTCAAGTTGAATGGCCGTGATTAATGTTTTTCTCAAAGATTTAAAGAAAGTAGATGTGGTAGTCTCATATCACAATTTAATTCACCAATATGACCTCTGGTTCAGCAAATGACAAATCTCTTTTTAACATAACTGTTAGTTTCAATCATAGCTGATAAACTGGTATCACAGCCACAGTTGATATAAATTTGATACTAGAACAAATCGACAAAACCTCTGGGACTTACATGCAACTATTGATTGCTTGAATGTGTTTTTTCATCACTGTGGAGAAAGAAAAGTAGAACAATGCATTCCTATGGAATGGACAGCAATATACTTTCATTATTTTGCATCATCACTGTAATTATATTTTTGCTCTTTGTCACAATACAGTCCACATAAACTTCTGATCATCTGCATATTCGGTCAAACCTCAAATTGTTCTCTCACACTGATGACATCATTTTTTTTATATATCAAAACCAGGAAATTGAAATAACTCAGGCAAATAAGACACATGAGCACTACATTGTACAAAATAAATCCCACAAAGATGCAGGGGACTAGCTTATCAGTGAATATTGTAGAAGCACAATGTTCTAGCATGTCCCATCCAAGGTAAAGGACAGTTATTACTCCTTGTAACTCCTATCTCTAAGAAAGACGCACAGTGAATAGTGGGACTCTGAGGAGTTTGAAGACATCAATTCAGCTTTTAGAACAAATTCAGGTTTTAGAACAAAGAGTATTTGTGGTAAAAGGAGAGTACCACATGACATTTCTGGCAATTACCAAGGAAAATTCTAAGAATGTAGTGTCCTTGGGTTGCTGGTCCAAGTCCATGTCCTCTGTCGCAGATAACTATTCATCATTCAAATGCTGACTTCTGGTATGCAACTGGTCCCTTATATAGAGACCTTATATAAATATATGCATATGCATCTATTAAGGGATACAGGCACTGTTTCACGGGAGACTAGGAGGCAAAGTAATACGATTCTGGTGTACTATACTGGTGGGGAAAATCACTTCTATTATAAGAGACACGGTTTCTGTTACATAACAGGGACAAGTAAGAGTATATGTAGGAAACAAGGTATTCACAATGGTTCCCCTTTTCATGCCCAGTTAGTATAATAATGGGTGGCTACAGCAACAATGCTTGAAAAGAGCATGATAACAAAGGGTCATGATAACAAAGCATGATAACTTCCTTTGGAAGTTAAGATCCGAGTTACTCTGCCGAGCAATCAATTTAGGAGAACGGAAATGCTGGTAAAGGATAAGCTACATTTTGAATGAGTCGTATGGCAGTGATAAGTACGTTCTTATGCAGCATAAGCAAATCTGTTCAGTGCAAGGAATAAACTGTAGAAGACAATTATGATATCCCTCCCATATCTATTTGGGCTTTACCAAATTATACACACTGGTCCATCTCCCAACTGGCTCAGTTTCCCTGTAATTAGACCCATTATGTCTACATGCTAGGAAGGATAAAGTGCTGAGAATTTACATCCAGCCCAGGAGTAACCCTCAGCCAATGACTAAAGAGAACTGGTGCACAAATATCCCAGGTCTCTCATTCTGTGATAGGAAAAATACTGCACTACACAGTCTTTGCTAACTCCCAAATTTCTCCAATCTTAACTTAGTTTTTACAGATGTTCCCTGATTTTATCTCCTAATGAAACTTATTATCAAGTTACTGTTTTTAGGTTGGCTGCTAGTGTGACAAAAACTACAAATATACAATTAATCATTTGGAGTAGTTTTTTTATTATTATACTTTAAGTTCTAGGGTACATGTGCACAACATGCGGGTTTGTTACATATGTATACTTGTGCCATGTTGGTGTGCTGCACCCATCAACAACTCGTCATTTACATCAGTTATAATCCCCAATGCCATCCCTCCCCCCTCCCCATAATAGGCCCCCATGTGTGATGTTCCCCTTCCCATGTCCAAGTGATCTCATTGTTCAGTTCCCACCTATGAGTGAGAACATGCGGTGTTTGATTTTCTGTTCTTGCGATAGTTTGCTGAGAATGATGGTTTCCAGTTGCACCCATGTCCCTACAAAGGTCACGAACTCATCCTTTTTTATGGCTGCATAGTATTCCATGGTGTATTATGTGCCACATTTTCTTAATCCAGTCTGTCACAGATGGACATTTGGGTTGATTCCAAGTCTTTGCTATTGTGAATAGTGCTGCAATAAACATACGTGTGCATGTGTCTTTATAGCAGCATGATTTATAGTCCTTTGGGTATATACCCAGTAATGCTATGGCTGGGTCATATGGTATTTCTAGTTCTAGATCCTTGAGGAATCGCCATACTGTTTTCCACAATGGTTGAACTAGTTTACAATCCCAACAGTGTAAAAGTGTTCCTATTTCTCCACATCCTCTCCAGCACCTGTTGTTTCCTGACTCTTTAATGATTGCCATTCTAACTAGTGTGAGATGGTATCTCATTGTGGTTTTGATTTGCATTTCTCTGATGGTCAGTGATGACGAGCATTTTTTCATGTGTCTGTTGGCTGTATGAATGTCTTCTTTTGAGAAATGTCTGTTCATATCCTTTGCCCACTTTTTGATGGGGTTGTTTGCTTTCTTCTTGTAAATTTGTTTGAGTTCTTTGTAGGTTGTGGATATTAGCCCTTTGTCAGATGAGTAGACTGCAAAAATTTTCTCCCATTCTGTAGGTTGCCTGTTCACTCTGATGGTAGTTTCTTTTGCTGTGCAGAAGCTCTTTAGTTTAATTAGATCCCATTTGTCAATTTTGGCTTCTGTTGCCATTGCTTTTGGTGTTTTAGACATGAAGTCCTTACCCATGCCTATGTCATGAGTCGTATTACCTAGGTTTTCTTCTAGGGTTTTTATGGTATTAGGTCTAACATTTAAGTCTCTAATCCATCTTGAATTAATTTTCGTGTAAGGAGTAAGGAAAGGATCCAGTTTCAGCTTTCTGCTTATGGCTAGCCAATATTCCCAGCACCATTTATTAAATAGGGAATTCTTTCCCCATTTCTTGTTTTTCTCAGGTTTGTCAAAGATCAGATGGCTGTAAATGTGTGGTATTATTTCTGAGGGCTCTGTTCTGTTCCATTGGTCTGTATCTCTGGTTTGGTACCAGTACCATGCTGTTTTTGAAGTAATTTGTTACAGGTTAATGGGAAACTGGTCTTGAGACAGCAGTTATATTCCAGAAGAACTTGTTTGTAGTTTTGGGTGACTTTACATGTGATTCCTTTGGTAGAAGTCAGGATCAGAACCCAATCTTCTTATTTTGGGGGAGAATGGGGCTCTTTTTACCATAATACAATGGCTTCCTCTTTAGGGGGCATTAAGCAAAATAAATTTGTATTTACACTAAGATCCAAAGATAAAATTATATGACAAGGACCTCACTCATTAATATTCTTGCAATGTTAAAATTTTTGCTAATTTTCCCTTTACATTATCTTTGATAGGTTATACCACTTTAAAATGGAACTTTATTCCTTTACTTATTTTTCCTTATAGTTATGATGCCTAGGTACTTGAGGGTACTGGTAATAAAGTAGTGAACCATAAGGAGCACTATTCCTACCTAATTTAAAGTACAGTGGGGAGACAGACCTTAATAAACAAAAATCCGGCTGCGCACGGTGGCTCACGTCTGCAATCCCAGCACTTTGGGATGCCAAGGCTGGCGGATCACTAGGTCAGCAGATCGAGACCATACTTTCTAACACGGTGAAACTCCATCTTTACTAAAATACAAAAACTTAGCCAGGCCTGGTGGCTGGCACCTGTAGTCCCAGCTACTCTGGAGGCTGAGGCAGGAGAATGGCGTGAACCCGGGAGGCTGAGCTTGCAGTGAGCCGAGATCGCGCCACTGCACTCCAGCCTGGGAGACAGAACAAGACACCGTCTCAAAAAAGTAAATAAATAAATAAACGAATAAATACAAATACATGAATATGTCTATGAATGTGCTCCTAGAAGCACTGGGAGCATAAACTGAGAAATAAGATCTAGTCCCAGGTTTCAGGTAACTCTCTGAGAAAGCACCACTTGGAATGAAGTCTATATGATAAGTCTAATTTACTAACTTAAAGAGAAGTAGAGTCTAGGCATAGAAAAATATGTGTAAAGATACCTTAGCAGAAAAGAGTAGAAAACTTTAGAGTACGTGCCAGAAGGCCTGTGTGAGTGGAATGTGAAGGAAAAGGGGGTGCTTGATAACAAATACAGGTGGAGAAATAGGTTAAGATCTTTCAAAGAATTGATAAGCCAAACATAAGTAATGGAGAGGAGTGGGTTGGGGCAAGATCATCAGGTTTGTGCTTTGCCATGACCAATTTGGCTAAAATGTAGATACAGAATTGAAGGCATTGAGAATGGATGACATTGATAAAGAAGCCATTATAATCTAGATGAGATATGATTTATTGATCTAAAATGATGATATTAAGGAAAGAATGTAATTTTCAAATTTAACAACATTTAGAAGGAAAAATTAATGGGACTTCCTGATATATATTAAACAGTAGGAATTGACCTGTGGAAGAAGATGAATAGCTCAATACTGTAAGAAACTCTGGAATATAACAATATTTGAGACAAAATTTATGAATTAAAGCCAGGCATATCAATCCTGAAAAACCCTTGAGAACTCTAAGTAATATTGTGGAGTAAACAGTGACTTGAAATAGCTGCAATTCAGAAAAGTCAATCTAGGAGGAATAAGTAAATGCATATATTGTACATGAAGTTCTATGTAAATGAGAAAAATTATAGGGTGAAAAAGAAGATGACTTTAGGATGATCTTCTACTGCCTTCTTGAATCACTCCTTTCCCTTTTTTATGAAATTATCTTTTTCTGATTTTCTACCACATTTCAAGCTACTGCCCCTCAGTCTGTTTTTATAAGTTTGATGCAACTGCTATTGCTGTGGATGATAATGATGACAAAGGCAAGCATCATAAAAATCATAAGGACAGCTAATACATATGAAACGTTTACTTTTTATAAAAAAGTGATGAAATTGTTTATATGAGTTAACAAATTCAATCTTTATTGCTATATATGAGGTAGTCGTCTTTATTTTATTCCCACTTCACAAATGGGAAAGCTGAGTCACAGTGTGTTTAATTAATTTTGCATGACTACAGAGTAGAAAGTGGGAAAGACGTAAAGCCAAATATTTAGTTCCAGAAACTTTACTGTTAATCACTGCGCTGCAACAATGGAATATGCATTCTCTTTGATCATTTAGCAGATACAATGAGTGATAAGACAAATCTCAATAGATTTTTAAAGATTCAAATTATCAACATTCTCTGGCCATAACAAAATTATACCAGAAATCAATTTTTAAAAGATATTGTGAATAATAATCAAATATTAGAATTTTATAGAATGCTATAAAATAAACCTATGTGTTAAAAAATTACAAGAACATTAGATAACATTTTGAACTAAATGAAAAAGAAAAATACAATATATCAGTGTTTGTGTATGGCAGCTAACATAGTACCTACAGAGATATACAGCATTAAATGTTTATATTAAAAGAGAAGAAAAACAGAGTTGGGCATGGTGGCTCACACATGTAATCCCAGCACTTTGGGAGGCTGAGGTGGGCAAATCACAAGGTCAAGAGATTGAGACCATCCTGGCCAACAGATGGTTTCATTTAGTAGATGAAACCCTGTCTCTACTAAAAATACAAAAATTAGCTGGGCATGGTAGCATGCTCCTGTAGTCCCAGCTATTCAGGAGGCTGGGGCAGGAGAATCGCTTGAACCCAGGAGGCAGAGGTTTCAGTGAGCCAAGACTGCGCCACTGTACTCCAGCCTGGTGACAAAGCGAGACTGTACTAAAAAAAAAAAAAAAAAAAAAAAAAAAAAAAAAAAAAAACTAAAATCCATGGTCTAATAAACCTGCACCTTAAAGTAAAAAAGTAAAAAAGAAAAAATACTAAATAGAAGAAGAAAATAATAAAAATAAAATCATACATCAAAGAAAGAGGAATTATAGAGAAAAAATCAGTATTAACATCATAGTAGAAGTTCTAACCATTGCAATAAGAAAACTTTGAAAAAGATTTACAGAATGGAAAGGGAAAATATTAAAATGTCTGCATTCAGAGATGACATGATGTAAAAAACCCCAAGAAATCTACAAAACACTTCCAGAACAAATAAACAAATATAGCAAGGTGGCAAGATACAAGGTCATTATACACAAGTCAATTCCCATCCTATGGAACATAAATGAACAAATGGAATTGAGGATTTAATAAAATACCACTTACAATACAACAAAATACTTAAGATTAAATAAATAAAAATATGTATAAGGTTTGTAGGCAGAAACTGCAAAATACTGATGAAAGAAAAGATATATGTAAAGAAAAAGACATTTTATGTTCATTGATTGGAAGGTACAATATTGCTGTCAGTTCTTCCAAACTCGATGTATACGTTCAGTAGAATGCCCGTCTAAATTCCAGGAAGCTATTTGCTAGATACTGATAAAAATGACTCTAAAATTTTATAAATAGTCAAAAGACCATTAATTGCACCACGCAATACTAATGATGAAGGACAAAGTTGGAGGGATGACATTAACTGATTTCCAGACTTACTATAAATTGAAAGTAATAAAGACAGCATACTACCGGTGAAAGAATAGATTTATATATCAAGGAAACATACAGGAGAGCCCAGAAGTAGAGTCATGCAAATATTCTAAAGATATTTTTGACAAAAGTCAAAGGCAATTCAATGAAGAAAGTATAGTTATTATTATTATTTTTTTCTCCAACAAACGCTGATGAAAAAAGTGGACGTCCATATGCTAACTGGTGAACCTAGACACAGGCAATACATTTCAAAAGAAAATTGAAAATGATCATATTTCTAAATGTAACCTTAAAAACAAAACTTTTAGAATCAAACATAGGAGAAAATTTATGTGACCTTAGAGTCAGTGAAATATTTTTAGATTCAACACCAAAAGTATGATCCATGAAAGAAAAAGTAGATAAATTTCACTTTATTAAAGCCAAAAGATTTTTCTCTGCAAAATACACTCTTAAGAAACTAAAAACTTAAGCCACAGATTGAAAGATATTATTAGAAACAAGTATATGTGGTAAAGAATTTGAATCCAGAATACAAAAAATAGTAAATCTCAGCAATAAGAAAATGAACAACCCAATTAAAATGTATGAAAAATTAAAGATATCTCAGTAATTGCATATAAATACCAAAAGAAAAATATAAAATGTGCTCATTTTTTTTTTTTTTTTTGAGACAGCTTCTCAGTCTATCACCCAGGCTGGAGTGCAATCACAGCTCACTGCAGTCTTGACCTCCTGGGTTCAAGAGATTTTCCCATTTCAGCTTCCCAAGTATTTGGGACCACAGGTGCACACCATACGTGGCTAGTTTTTGTTTGTTTGTTTGTTTTGTTTTATTTTTGGTAGAGACAGGGTTTCACCATGTTGTCCAGTCAATATCATTTTTTATTATAAAAACACCCATTAAAACAACAAAGAGATGCCACTACATCTATTAGAATGGCCAAAATTAAAAAATAAACATTGCTAATTTCTGGTTAAAATGCAGAGCAAGAAGAATTTTCATTCATTGCTGATAAAAACACAAAATGGTATAGCCACTCTAGAAGTAAGTTTATCATATGATCCAGCAATTTCACTGTCAACATTTTTGAAAACTTACGTCCACATGAACCTACATTCAAATATATATAGAAGTTGTACTTATAATTGCTAAGGATGGAAACAACCAAGATATCTTTAATAGGTGAGTGAACACAGTGGTAAATCCATATAGTATAATATTATTCAACATTGAGAATGAATGAATGACCTATTAAATCAGGTAAAAATGAAGATTAATTTTAAATTATTTCTTCTAGATGAAGAAAGCTGAAACAACTTCATAATGTATGATTATATTTATGTAACATGACAGGAAAGGAAGAACTGTAGAGATAGTAACAGAAAAGTTGTTTCCAGGAGTTCAGCAATGGGGGAAAATTGAATAAGCAAAGCATAGGACCTTTTGTTTTAGTGATAGTGAAACAATTCTGTATGATACTGTAATGGTATACACCATCACACTGTGCATTTGTCAAAATGTGTAAAACTTTGTAGCAGAAAGAGTGAATTTGATTTCTCAAAGTTACAAAAAAATGTATCATTTAGAACAGCTGTTCCCAACCTTTTTGGCAGCAGGGACCAGTTTTCGTGGAAGACAATTTTTCTACATACAGGAAGGACTGGGAGTTTTGGGGATGAAACTGTCCCACCTCAGATCATCAGGCATTAGTTAGATTCTCATACGGAGGGCACAATCTAGATCTCTCATATGCACAGCTCACGATAGGGGTCGGGCTTCTGTGAGAATCTAATGCCGCTGCTGATCTAACAGGAGGCAGAGTTCAGGCAGTAATGCTCACTCACCTGCTGCCTACCTTTTGCTGTATGGCCCAGTTCCTAACAGGCCATGGCCATAGCTGTCCATGGCCCAGAGGTTGGGGAACCCTGATTTAGAATGTTAGCTGGGACAAAATAATGTAACACTATTTTAGATATATGCTATAACTTCACATAAGGGAATGCTGACCTAATTAGCTCTGGAAATGAATGGAGTCTGTAAGACTAAAGGAAAAAAATGTGCATAAACACCATGTTCTAGTTAATAAAGTTGTTTCCCACAGGGGTATGTGTTAAAAGTTCTACACTACTACATATGTACACTGGAACTGAACAGTTCAGTTCATTAATGACAGGATGGTAGGCACCAGGTTTCTCACTTTTGGAGTGGTAGATTATAGGCAAGCAAGGGATAAGGCTAGAATGATCTTTGGATAATGAATTAGAGTTGATCAACTTATGTAGAGTTTAATATAGATACAGATGGTTACATGTAGAAATATACATACACACATACATACACAATAGTCATATAAACACACGTTTCCTTGCTCTGTCAGCTTAGAAGATCTGGAAGCAATGACATTCTAGTAGCAATGAACACACCCAACACCTACATCTTGGCTTCTAAAACAGTTTTTCAATTAAAGAAACAATGACTCCTGGAGAAATGGCTGATTCTAAGACTGAGTCAGGAAATATACAAGATGAACCTGGAGCATCTTGCAGTGCCAGAAAATAAGGAAGTTCAAAAAATGCACAATGAGGTGCCAAGATGGCTGACTAGAAACAGCTGCAGTTGGAGGCCTCCACTGAGAAGAACAAAAACAATGAATGAATACTGCACCAGCAACTGATAGAGCCAGGTTCTCTCAAAGGGACTGACTAGGCAGTTGGCATGATTTGTGGAGAGTGAGAAAAAGCAGGGTGTGCAACAGCCCACCTGGGAGCCACATGGGGAAAGAGAAGCTCCCACTCCCAGCCAAAGGAGGTAGTGAGTGATCAAGTTACCCTGCCTGGGAAACCACACTTTCTCCATGGATCTGTGTAACCTGCAGATCATGAGATCCCCTTCATGAGCCCACACCACTAAGGCCTTGGGTCCCAAGCACAGAACTGAGCAGATTCTCAGTGGCCACTTGGCGGGAGACTACCTGAGACTACCGAGTTCCTGGGGGGAAGGATAGCCATCATCACTGTGGCTGCCTGCTGCCCAAGACAACAGAGCTTCCAGCTGGTGGGGTGGCTGCATCACTGCAGCTCTAGTCTGCCATTTTTCCCTGGCCGGTGCTGGGGAAACTGGATAGTTTGGACCCCGGAGGAATTTCCCATAGCACAACACAGTGGCTGTGGCAGATCGTGGCCAGACTGCCTCTTTAGTCCAGACCCTGACCCATCCCTCCTCATTGGGCAGGGTCTCCTTGCAGGAATTTCAGCAACTCCAGCCAAAGTTTTAAGGATAGAACTCTGATCTCCCTGGGACTGAGCATCTGTGGGAAGGGGTGGCCACAGTCTCCATGGATCAGCAGACTTAGTCTTCCCCACAGTGAGGAATCCAGGTAGTACGGACCCATCAGACTAACAGTAAACCTCTCGGCAGAAAGCCTACAAGCCAGAAGAGATTGAGGGCCAATATTCAACATTCTTAAATGAAACAAATTTCAACCCAGAATTTCATATCCAGCTGAACTAAGCTTTGTAAATGAAGGAAAAATAAAATCCTTTTCAGACAAGTGAATGCTGAGGGAATTCATCACCACCCCGCCTGCCTTGCAAGAGCTACTGAAGGAAGTAGTAAATATGGAAAGGAAAAACTGTTTTCAGTCACTGCAAAAACACACTGAAATACAAAAGCCAATGATACTATAAAGAAACCACATCAATAAGTCTGAAAAATTAACCAGCTAGCATCATGATGACAGGATCAAATTCACACATAACAATATTAACCTTAAATGTAAATGAGCTAAGTGCCTCTATTAAAAGACACAGAATGGCCCAGTAGATAGAGTTAAGACCCATTAGTGTGCTGAATTCAAGAGACCCATCTTACATGCAAAGACACTTATCGGCTCAAGATAAGATTATGGAGAAAATTAACCAAGCAAATGGAAAGCAGAAAAAAGCAGGGGTTTGCAATCCTAGTTTCTGACAAAACAGATTTTAAATCAACAAAGATCATAGAATAAAAAGAAGGGCATTACCTAATGGTAAAGGGATCAATTCAACAAGAAGAGCTAAGTTTCTTAAATATATATGCACCCAATACAGGAGCACCCAGATTCATAAAACAAGTTCTTATAGACGTACAAAGAGACTTAAACTCCTACACAATAATAGTGAGAGGCTTTAATACTCCACTGCCAATATTAAACAGATCATTGAGACAGAAAATTAACAAAGATATTCTGGACTTGAACTCAGCTCTGGATCAAGTGGACCTAATAGATAGCTACAGAACTCTCCACCCCAAAACAACAGAATTTACATTCTTCTTGGGGCCACGTGGCACTTACTTTAAAATCAATCACATAATTGGAAGTAAAACACTCCTCAGTAAATGCAAAAGAATGGAAATCAAAACAAATGGTCTCTCGGACCACAGCACAATCAAATTAGAACTCTAAGAAACTCACTCAAAACCACACAACTGCATGGAAATTGGACAACCTGTTCCTGAATGACTCCTTGGTAAATAATAAAATTAAGACGGAAATCAAGAAGTTCTTTGAAACCAATGAGAACAAAAAGACAACATACCAGAATCTCTGGGACACAGCTAAAGGCACATGAAGAGGGAAATTTATAGCACTAAATGCCCACATCAAAAAGCTAGAAAGATCTCAAATCAACAGCCTAACATCACAACTAAAAGAACTAGAGTAAACAAACCCCAAAGATAGCAGAAGATAAGACATAACCAAGATCAGAGTGACACCAAAGGAGACACACACACGAAAAATCCCTTCAAAAATCAAAGAATCCAGAGGCTGGTTTTATGAAAAGATTAATAAAGTAGACTACCAGCTAGACTAATAAGAAAAGAGAGAAGAATCAAATAGACATGATAAAAAATGATAAAGGGGCTATCACTACTGGCCTCACAGAAATATAAGCAACAATCAGAGAATACTATAACCACCTTTATGCAAATAAATTAGAAAATCTAGAAGGAATGGACAAATTCCTGGAAACAGACACCCTTCCAAGACTGAACCAGGAAGAACTTGAATCCATGAATAGACCAATAACAAGTTCTGACATTGAGGCAGTAATAAATAGCCTACCACAACCAATAAAAGCCCAGGGACCAGATGGATTTACAGCTGAATTCTACCAAGAGGTACAACGAGGAGCTGGTACCAGTTCTTCTGAGACTATTCCAAACAACTGAAAAGGAGGGACTTCTCCTTAACTCATTTTATGAGGCCAGCATCATCCTGATACCAAAACTTGGGAGAGACACAACAAAAAACAAAACTTCAGGCTAATATCCCTGATAAATATAGATGCAAAAATCCTCAATAAAATACTGGCAAACCGAATCCAGCAGCAAATCAAAAACAGTATTCACCACAATCAAGTTGGCTTCATCTCCAGGATGTAAGCCTGGTTCAACATATGCAAATCAATAAACTTAATTCATCACATAAAACAAAAGACAAAAACCACATGATTATCTCAGTAGATGCAGAAAAGGCCTTCAAAAAAAAAATTCAACATTCCTTCATGGTAAAATATCTCAATAAACTAAGTATTGATGGAACATACCTCAAAATAATAAGAATCTTTCATGACAAACCCACAGCCAATATCATACTCACTGGGCAAAAACTGGAAACATTCCTTTGAAAACCAGCACAAGACAAGCATGCCCTCTTACCACTCCTATTCAACATAGTGCTGGAAGTTCTGACCAGGATAATCAGGCAATAGAAAAAAATAAAGGGTATTCAAGGAGGAAAAGAGGAAATCATACTATCTCTGTTTGCAGATGACATGATCCTGTATCTAGAAAACCCAGTTGTCTTAGCCCAAAAGCTTCTTAAGCTTATAAATAACTTCAGCAAAGTGTCAGCATATGAAATCAATGTGCAAAAATTGCAAGTTTTTCTACACACCAATAGTAAATATGCAGAGAGTCAAATCATGAAGGAACTGCCATTCACAATTGCTACAAAGAGCATAAGATACTCAGGAATACAGCTAACAGGGGAAGTGAAGGACCTCTTCAAGGAGAATTACAAACCACTACTCAAATAAAAGAAGACACAAACAAATGTAAAACCATTCCGTGCTCATGGATAGAAAGAATAAATATTGTGAAAATGGCCGTGCTGTCCAAAGTAATTTATAGATTCAATGCTATTCCATTACACTATCACTGACATTTCTCATAGAATTAGAAAAAACTACATTAAAGTTAATATGGAATAAAAAATGAGTCTGTATTATCTAGGCAATCCTAAGCAAAAAGAACAAACCCGGAGGCATCATGCTAGCTGACTTCAAACTATACTACAAGGTAACAGTAACCAAAACAGCATGGTATAAAACCAGACACATAAACTAAGGGAACGAAATAGAGATCTCAGAAAAAAGACCACACATCTACAACCATCTGATCTTTGAAAAACCTGACAAAAACAAGCAATGGGGAAATGATTCTCTATTTAATAAATGGTATTGGGAAAGTGGCTAGCCATATAAAGAAAACTGAAACCTGACCCCTTCGTTACACCTTATACAAAAATTAACTCAAGATGGATTAAAGACTTTAATAACCACAACTATAAAAACCCTATGAGAAAATCTAGGCAATACCGTTCAGGATATAGGCATGGGCAAAGATTTCATGACATAAATATCAAAAGTAACTGCAACAAAAGCAAAATTTGACAAATGGATCTAATTAAACTAAAGAGCTTCTGCACAGCACAAAGAACTATCATCAGATTGAACAGACAACCTACAGAATGGAAGAAAATTTTTGCAATCTCTCCATCTGACAAAGGTCTAATATCTAGAATCTACAAGGAACTTAAATTTACAAGAAAACAACTCCATTAAAAAGCGGGCAAAGGACATGAACAGACACTTCTAAGAGGAGACCTTTATGTGGACAACAAACTTATGAAAAAAAGCTCAACATCACTGATCCTTAGAGAAATGTAAATCAAAACCACAATGAAATACCATCTCATGCCAGTCAGAATGGTGATTATTAAAAAGTCAAGAAATAACAGATGATGATGAGGTTGTGGAGAAATAGGAATGCTTTTACACTGTTGGTGAGAGTAAATTAGTTCAACTTTTTGGAAGACAGTGTGGCGGTTCCTCAAAGACCTAGAACCAGAAATACCGCTTCACCCAGCAATCCCATCACTGGGTATATACTCAAAGGAATACAAATCTTTCTATTATAAAGATACATGCACACATATGTTCACTGCAGCACTATTCACGATGGCAAAGACATGGAATAAACCCAAATGCCCATCAATGATAAACTGGATAAAGAAAATATGGTACATATACAGCATGCAATACTATGCAGCCATAAAAAAAATGAGATCATGTCCTTTTCAGGGACGTGGATGGATTTGATAGCCATTATTTTCAGCAAACTAACACAGGAACAGAAAATCAAACACTGCACATCCTCACTTATAAGTGGAAGTGGAACAATGAGAACATATAGACACAAGGAGGGGAACAACACACACTGGGGTCTGTCGGTGGAATGGTGGGAGAGGGAGCATCAGGATAAATAGCTAATGCATGTGGAGTTTGATAGCAAGGTGATGGGTTGATAGGTTCAGCAAACCACCATGGCATATGTTTACCTATGTAACAAACCTGAACACTCTAACACACACACACACACTGATGCGGGTACGTCAAACACAGAATGTAATTGAAAGAGTTCTCAGTGTCCAAAAGTAAAACTATTTGACCGTAAAAATTAATAGAATAGCATTGAATTATAGCTTGAACTATAAATACATGTCCACGAGTTAATATAAATAAATAAAACAATGCAGAAGAAATAAGTCTCATATGCCAAAGAATTTCAAAGAATTTCAGATAATTTATGTAGGTAGCCTCAAGGAGAAGCAGCATACTGATTTGTACTTCCGAAGTGTGGGCAAAGTGAAATGACTTCCTTCCAAAGAGCGTAGTATGGACCGGACGCAGTGGCTCATGCCTGTAATCCCAGCACTTTGGGAGGCTGAGGCGGGCGGATCACCAGGTCAGGATATCGAGACCAGCCTGGCCAATATGGTGAAACCTCATCTCTACTAAAGATCCAAAAAAAAAAAAAAAAAAAAAAAAAAAAAAGCTGGGTGTGGCGGTGGGTGCCTGTAGGCTTAGCTGTTCAGGAGGCTGAGGCGGGAGAAACGTTTGAACCCAGCAGGTGGAGGTTGCAGTGAGCGGAGTGCACACCACTGCACTCCAACCTGGGCGAAAGAGCAAGACTCTGTCTCACACACACACAAAACAAACATAGTATGGAGAGAGGGAAAAGAAAAAGTTTGCAATGTAGAACCTGACAAACATGACTTCTTCAAGGTTCTCAATTTCTCAATGTTTATGTTGATAGTCATAAGTCATGTTGATAGTATGTATTGTTATGATATAGTGAGAATGGGAGATTATCTCTGTGCTACTCCTCCCAAAAACTCATAATCCTATTATAATCATAATAGAAACATTTGGTAGGTCCCAATTACTAGATGCTCTACAAAATATCTGAAAAGTACTGCCCCAACTGTTATGGAAAACAGTATGGCAATTCCTCAAGGATCTAGAACTAGATGTACCATATGACCCAGCCATCCCACTACTGGGTATATACCCAAAGGATTATAAATCATGCTGCTATAAAGACACATGCACACGTATGTTTATTGTGGCGCTATTCACAATAGCAAAGACTTGGAATCAACCCAAATGTCCATCTGTGACAGACTGGATTAAGAAAATGTGGCACATACATACCATGGAACATTATGCAGCCATTAAAAAGGATGAGTTTGCGTCCTTTGTAGGAACATGGATGCAGCTGGAAACCATCATTCTTAGCAAACTGTCACAAGAAGAGAAAACCAAACACCGCATGTTCTCACTCATAGGTGGGAACTGAACAATGAGATCACTTGGACTCGAGAAGGGGAACATCACACACTGGGGCCTATCATGGGGAGGGGGGAGGGATTGCATTGGGAGTTATACCTGATATAAATGACGAATTGATGGGTGCTGACGAGTTGATGGGTGCAGCACACCAACATGGCACAAGTATACATATGTAACAAACCTGCACGTTATGCACATGTACCCTAGAACTTAAAGTATAATATAAATAAATAAATAAATAAATAAAAAATAAAGACAACCTAAGAAACCATCAGACTCAATAGCAGCTTAAGGAGACATGATGACTGAATGTGATGTAATATCCTGGATAAGACACTTCAATTAAAAATATATAAAAATAAATCTGAATAAAGTACATGTTTTATTTAGTAACAATATATTGGTCATTGATTAAGTCAGATTATATTAATGTCAGATGTTAAAAATAGGGGAAACTCAATGTGAGGTATATAGAAACTACAATTTTCATAACTTTTCTGTAAATCTAATATTCTAAAGTGAGTATTATGATATTTAAAGGAATGAAAGACTAGGTCCTCCAAATCATGAGCAAGCTCTAGTTACTTATATTGTGCATGCATAAAGAATATTATTTTTTACTTAAGTGATTCTCCAACACTTCTGTGGTCTAATCAATGAGGTTACATCCTGTTCTGCTTCATGGCTACAGCAGTCTGACAGCCACAAAGTCTACCCCATAATTTAGGAAAGTAAGTCTAGAAAGATTAAAGTCATCACCCTCATCCCCAAGATTTAATGATGCTCAATAAAGACATAAGGGAAATTCATAAAAGAGGACATTACCACGAGTTAGCCAATATTCTATGAATCTTTAACTTCAGAAAACAAATGCTTTTTCAAAACATAGTTAAGATTTCAGTCCTGCTGGTAAATGTTATACTCAGCAAACATGAGAGGTGATACTTCTTTTCCACTGGACACTGAAGTCACCAATATCTTAATTCTATTTGCTAAAGATACTGCCTTTAGTACTAAAAAAAGGGATACTAATGGTGAAACATTCATTTTCAGGTTCCAAAATACTCTTCTTATTACATAATAAGAGTTTTTGAGAGCTGGGTTATAATACATAACTCAGAATAAACAAAGGAATATGTGGCACTGGTAAATATACTTTCTACATAAAGAGAAGTCAATTCACTTAACCTTGAAATATCAATAAGATTGAATTCTCATTGTAATCCTATACTCTAACATTATTTGTAACTGAAAACCATGAAAACTAGCAATACTTATTTTTATAGCAGAATAGAAACAAAAATATTAAATCTGAGGAAATTAGAATCAATGTTTACTTCATATAGTGAAGAAACAGATGAACCTAGATGTATAACATAAGGTCTTTCATCTTAGAGTGGTAGACAATGGCATATTTCATAATAATCTCTATTGCATCTAAAGGAAAGGGTAACAGTATTTTTGTATTAAGAATAAAAATCTTTTACAGTGCCTTCCCTGGGGACAAGGTTTTAAGATTTTCTTTTCCTAGTTGTATGCTAACCCTCTTAAAATCATAGCAGATACAATCAGTTTTTGAAATGCCCTTTATAACTGTCAAAGTAGATAAAATTACAGATTTGTTGGATCTCTAGAGTGATGTCATAAAATCCCATTTGCTCCAGCAAGAGTTATTATCTGTCTTTTTTTGACAGCGTGTTTCACATGATCAGTAAGAGAATCATGGGAATAGTTAAAATGGGCATTTAGAAATAAAAATATCCTTGAATTTTAGTAGGAAATCTATGAGAATCTAAGAACCATGCCAAGAAGGTTTTTTTTAGGGTACTATGATAAGAATTTATTTTAACAATAAATGTTTTAAAAGTATGAACAGAAATACCAATTTTTGTATTCACATATTTGACATTGTGGCAATTTACCATCTTTACATCTCTCCATTTGATTGTCAAGTTTATGTAAAAGTTTTTGAGTTAAATATTATATTTTCATAGCATTGTGCATATGCAGGTAAGAATATATCATGATAGATTTATTCATTCATTCAATTGACAATATCAAGCCAATTTTGGCCTTTTAAAAACAATGATGTTATAGACATTCATTCTAATGTTATGTACATGTCATGTATATTGGTTCTAACGCACACATGATAAATTTTATCCAATGCATAGCCCTACAATGAAAATACAGGGTTTTTAAATGTGTGCCTTAAAATTGATTAATACTGTTGTTTTACAAAATCATAATGTAATTAGGTTTAGCACTATCAAAATATATAAAAGTTCCAATTATGCCATATTATTGCCATTACTTGGTACTGTTAAACTTTATAAAATTTACCAATTTTGTTGGTATATAATAGTATATATTCACCATATAAATTTGCATTCTCCTGATAACTAATGAGGGTTAGAAAGTCAAGCAACTTTTCGTACCTTAGTTTGGCCTTTTGGTCAGCCTTATTAGTCAAGTTTCTTTGAAATTATTTTACTCATAAAATAATTTTGTGAATAAAATATTTATTAAAAAATTATTTTACTCATAAAATAATTGCATGTCCTTTCATAAATTGATTTGTAGGAGTTCTTTATATATTCTATTTTATTAATACATTTTCATTTTGCATATTTAAGATATGCAACATAATAAAATATTCATATACATGTATGTGTGTTTATATTGCGATCTCATGTTGAATATAAACATTTTTAAAGGGTCAAGTACATGGAGATAGATAACAAAATAGCTGTTATTAGGGTCAGAGTGGAGGAAGAAAATGGGAGAATGTAGGTCAAAGGATTATGTATTAATAACAATAATTTTCATGTTATGGATTAGATGTTTGACTTGTTCACCCCACGTATTTGCTGCCTTGAATCCTTTGACCTATATTCACCCATTTTCTCCCCTCTACTCTGACCCTAATAACAACTGATTTTTTTCTCTATGTAATTGACCTTTTAAAAATGTCAATATGTTTAGATTCAACATATGAAATCATGTCTTATTTTTCTTTCTATACCTGGCTTATTTCAATGCGCCTAATGTCCTGGTCTATTCACGTTGTGACAAATAGTAGAGTTTTCTCTTTTTTTAAGGCTGGAAGATATTCCATTGCATATGCAGTATATATCTCCACGTTTTTATCCATTTATCCACGGGTAGACACCTACATTGTTTCCATATTTTGACTACTGTGAATAAAGTTGCAATGAACATGAGAGTGCAAATACCTTTACAAGGTGTTGATTTCATTTTCTTTGAGTATGTACCCAGAAGAGGGATTTCCAGCTCTTATGGTGGTTCTATTTTTAATATTTTAGGACATTACATACTGTTTTCTATAATGGCTGCACCAATCTACATTCCCAGCAACAGTGTATAAGAGTTCCTTTTTTCTCCATACCATCGCCAGTACTTCTTATGTCTTGATTTTTGGCAACAGCTATGCTAAGAAGTGTGAGATGGTATCTTATAGTGGCTTTAATTTGCATTTATCTGATGATTAGTGATGCTGAGCACGGTTTTACATATCTGTTGGAGATTTTAATGTCATCTTTGAGACAATGTCTATTCAAGTTTTTGGTTCATTTTAAAATCGGGTTGTGCATTTTCTTGCTATTGAGTTGTAAGCGTCCTTTAAAAACATTGGATATTAATTCCTTATGTAGATATATGGCTTTCAAATATTTTTTCCCCAATCTGTATGTTGCCTTTCATTTTGTTAATTGTTTCCTTTCCTGTGCAGAAGCTTTTTAGGTTGATGTAGTATCATTTATTTATTTTGGCTTTTCTAGTCTGAACTTCTGGTGTGATTTCTAAGAAATCATTGCCAAGACGAATGTCAGGAGTTTTTCCCTTGTGTTTTCTTCTAAAATTTTATGGTTTCAAATCTTATATTCATTCTTACATCCATTTTGAGTTTATTTTGGTGTATGGCATAACATAAAGGTCCAATTTTATTCTTTAGCATGTGAAAATTCAGTTTTCCCAGCAACATTTATTGAGGAGACTATTCTTTCCTCATTGTATCTTTTTGGTGTTCTTGTCAAAAATTAGTTGAGCAAATGTATGCTTAGATTTATTTCTAGGATTTCTATTCTGTTCCCCGGTCTGTGTGTCTATTTTTATAGCAGTATTATACTTTTTGATTACCATAGCTTTGGAATATAATTTTAAATCAAGAAGTATGATTCTTCTAAATTTGCTTTTTTTCCTTCAGAATTGCCATGGCTATTTGAAGTCTTTTGTGGTTTTATACATATTTTACAATTATTTTAACTAATTCTGTGAGGAATGCCATTTGGATTTGGATAGGAATTGCTTTGAATCAATATATCGCTCTATGTAGTATGGGCATTCTTCCAATCCATTAGCATGAAATACCTTTCCATTCGTTTGTGTCTGCTTTGATATCTGTCATCCATGTTTTATAGTTTTTAATGTATGGGTCTTCAAACTCATTGGTTAAATTTATTTCTAAGTATTTTATTTTATTTTTGATGCTATCTTAAATGGAGTTTTCTTGATTTTTTTTTTTTTTTGGTCAAGTCATTATTTGTGTATAGAAATTCTACTAATTTTTGTTTGTTGATTTTGTATTCTGCAAATTTACTGAATTCACTTATTATATCTAACAGGTTTTTTGGTGAAATCTTCTGGGTTTTCTACATACAGGATTTATGTCATCATCAAATAGAACTAATGTTACATTTTCCTTTCCAATAAGGATTTTTTTTTTTTGTTTCTTTTTCTTGTCTACCTGCTCTTGGTAGTTCTTCCAGTACTATGTTGAATAGAAGTGGTGAGAGTGGGCATCTTTGCCTTGTACCAGATCTTAGAGGGAAAACTGAAAGTTTACTTTCATTGATTATGATGTTAGCTCTGCGTTTTTCATGAATGACTTTATTACGTTGAGAATACTTTTATTTTACACTTACATTGTTAAGTTATTTTACCAAGAACAGATGTTGAAATTTCTCAAATGCGCTTTCTGCATAAATTGATAAGATCATGTTTTTTTCTTTTAGTCTGTTAATGTAATACATCACATTGATTGATTTACATATCTTAAACCAGCCTTGCATGTGAGGAATAAATTTCATTTGATCATGTTGTATAATATTTTTAATGTGTTGTTGGATGCAGTGTGCCTCAGAAATACTGGCTTATGTATTTTTTCTTTTCTTGTGTTGTTTTTACATACCTCATGTATCAAGGTGATGCTGGCCACGTACAATGTGTTAGCAAGTATTCTTTCCAGGTCTATTTCTTGGAAGAATGTAAGAAAATATTAGTATTAACCCTTATTCGAAAATTTTGCTGAACTCAGTGTGAAGCTGATAGTGACAGGAGACAGACAAATTCGCAGGCAGAGACAGATCCTTGCTTAAACTTGACCTTCAAGCCAAGGACAGTATGAAGCCTGAAAACCAAACTACTAGCTCTGAACGGAGTCCGTGGACTGGAGTGAGAATTTCCATAACTCTTTGCCCACTCTTTCCCTATTGTTTTTTTCTGAATAATGCTTTTTAATCAATCGAATGTTGCTTTCTCCAAGACTACCTACAGCCCACACTTCCTCATCCCAAGCCCATAAAAAACCCAGATTCAGCCTCACAGATGGCTACCCACTTTTGGGCCCCCTCTTGCTGCGAATAGCTTTTCTTTCACACAATAAAATTATATTCTGCCTTACTCACTCTCTGGTGTTGGCATACCTTATTCCTTTTGGTCACAGGACAAGAACCTGTAACTTGCTGAACTGTGGGAGCAAAAAGAGCTGTAACGCCCCCTGTAACGCTCCTGCTTTCCTAGCTGTGGGCAGGGGGAGTAAAAAAGCTGTAACCCTGTTTCCCACACATTGAAAAACAGGAAAGAAGCCGCTGGGCACCAACTCTCTCGTGCTGAGCAACAGGAGTGAAGAAGTGAAGCCGCTGGACGCCACTCCTTCCCACTAACTGAACTGTGGGAGCAGAAAAGCCACAAGAAAGCCATCTGGTACTGAGCTTATTTTCTTGAGAGATTTTAATCACTACTTTAAACTTTTTGTTTTTTTTGTTTTTTGTTTTTTGTTTTTTTTTAATTATACTTTAAGTTCTAGGGTACATGTGCATAACGTGCAGGTTTGTTACATATGTATACTTGTGCCATGTTGGTGTGCTGCACCCATCAACTCGTCAGCACCCATCAATTCATCATTTATATCATGTATAACTCGCAATGCAATCCTTCCCCCCTCTCACCCCCATGATAGGCCCCGGTGTATGATGTTCCCCTTCCCGAGTCCAAGTGATCTCATTGTTCAGTTCCCACCTATGAGTGAGAACATGCGGTGTTTGGTTTTCTCTTCTTGTGATAGTTTGCTAAGAATGATGGTTTCCAGCTGCATCCATGTCCCTACAAAGGACGCAAACTCATCCTTTTTTATGGCTGCATAATATTCCATGGTGTATATGTGCCACATTTTCTTAATCCAGTCTGTCACAGATGGACATTTGGGTTGATTCCAAGTCATTGCTATTGTGAATAGTGCTGCAATAAACATACGTGTGCATGTGTCTTTGTAGTAGAATAATTTATAATCCTTTGGGTATATACCCAGTAGTGGGATGGCTGGGTCATATGGTACATCTAGTTCTAGATCCTTGAGGAATTGCCATACTGTTTTCCATAATGGTTGAACTAGTTTACAATCCCACCAACAGTGTAAAAGTGTTCCTATTTCTCCACATCCTCTCCAACACCTGTTGTTTCCTGATTTTTTAATGATTGCCGTTCTAACTGGTGGGAGATGGTATCTCATTGTGGTTTTGATTTGCATTTCTCTGATGGCCAGTGATGATGAGCATTTTTTCATGTGTCTGTTGGCTGTATGAATGTCTTCTTTTGAGAAATGTCTGTTCATATCCTTTGCCCACTTTTTGATGGGGTTGTTTGTTTTTTTCTTGTATATTTGTTTGAGTTCTTTGTAGATTCTGGATATTAGCCCTTTGTCAGATGAGTAGATTGCAAAAATTTTCTCCCATTCTGTAGGTTGCCTGTTCACTCTGATGGTAGTTTCTTTTGCTGTGCAGAAGCTCTTTAGTTTAATTAGATACCATTTGTCAATTTTGGCTTTTGCTGCCGTTGCTTTTGGTGTTTTAGACATGAAGTCCTTGCCCATGACTATGTCCTGAATGGTACTAGCTAGATTTTCTTCTAGGGTTTTTATGGTATTAGGTCTAACATTTAAGTCTCTAATCCATCTTGAATTAATCTTCGTATAAGGAGTAAGGAAAGGATCCAGTTTCAGCTTTCTACTTATGGCTAGCCAATTTTCCCAGCATCATTTATTAAATAGGGAATCCCTTCCCCATGTCTTGTTTCTCTCAGGTTTGTCAAAGATCAGATGGCTGTAGATGTGTGGTATTATTTCTGAGGACTGTGTTCTGTTCCATTGGTCTATATCTCTGTTTTGGTACCAGTACCATGCTGTTTTGGTTACTGTAGCCTTGTAGTATAGTTTGAAGTCAGGTAGCGTGACGCCTGCAGCTTTGTCCTTTTGTACTTAGGATTGTCTTGGCAATGCGGGCTCTTTTTTGGTTCCATATGAACTTTAAAGCCGTTTTTTTCCAATTCTGTGAAGAAAGTCATTGGTAGCTTGATGGGGATGGCATTGAATCTATAAATAACCTTGGGCAGTATGGCCATTTTCACGATATTGATTCTTCCTATCCATGAGCATGGTATGTTCTTCCATTTGTTTGTGTCCTCTTTGATTTCACTGAGCAGTGGTTTGTAGTTCTCCTTGAAGAGGTCCTTGACATCCCTTGTAAGTTGGATTCCTAGGTATTTTATTCTCTTTGAAGCAATTGTGAATGGAAGTTCATTCATGATTTGGCTCTCTGTTTATCTGTTACTGGTGTATAAGAATGCTTGTGATTTTTTGGCCGGGCGCGGTGGCTCAAGCCTGTAATCCCAGCACTTTGGGAGGCTGAGACGGGTGGATCACAAGGTCAGGAGATCAAGACCATCCTGGCTAACACGGTGAAACCCCGTCTCTACTAAAAATACAAAAACTAGCTGGGCGAGGTGGCGGGCGCCTGTAGTCCCAGCTACTTGGGAGGCTGAGGCAGGAGAATGGCGTAAACCCGGGAGGCGGAGCTTGCAGTGAGCTGAGATCTGGCCACTGCACTCCAGTCTGGGTGACAGAGCGAGACTCCGCCTCAAAAAAAAAAAAAAAAAAAAAAAAAAAAAAAAAAAAGAATGCTTGTGATTTTTGCACATTAGTTTTGTATCCTGAGACTTTGCTGAAGTTGCTTATCAGCTTAAGGAGATTTTAGGCTGAGACGATGGGGTTTTCTAAATATACAATCATGTCATCTGCAAACAGGGACCATTTGACTTCTTCTTTTCCTAACTGAATCCCCTTGATTTCTTTCTCTTGCCTGATTGCCCTAGCCAGAACTTCCAACACTATGTTGAATAGGAGTGGTGAGAGAGGGCATCCCTGTCTTGTGCCAGTTTTCAAAGGGAATATTTCCAGTTTTTGCCCATTCAGTATGATATTGGCTGTGGGTTCGTCATAAATAGCTCTTATTATGTTGAGGTACGTTCCATCAGTACCGAATTTATTGAGTGTTTTTAGCATGAAGGCTGTTGAATTTTCTCAAAAGCCTTTTCTGCATCTATTGAGATAATCATGTGGTTCTTGTCTTTGGTTCTGTTTATATGCTGGATTACGTTTATTGATTTGCAAATGTTGAACCAGCCTTGCATCCCAGGGATGAAGCCCACTTGATCATGGTGGATAAGCTTTTTGATGTGCTGCTGAATCCGGTTTGCCAGTATTTTATTGAAGATTTTTTCATCGATGTTCATCAGTGATATTGGTCTAAAATTCTCTTTTTTTGTTGTGTCTCTGCCAGGCTTTGGTATCAGGATGATGTTGGCCTCATAAAATGAGTTAGGGAGGATTCCCTCTTTTTCTATTGATTGGAATAGTTTCAAAAGTAATGGTACCAGCTCCTCCTTATACCTCCGGTAGAATTCAGCTGTGAATCCATCTCGTCCTGGACTTTTTTTGTGGGTAGGCTATTAATTATTGCCTCAATTTCAGAGCCTGCTATTGGTCTATTCAGGGTTTCAACTTCTTCCTGGTTTAGTCTTGGGAGAGTGTAAGTGTTCAGGAACTTATGCATTTCTTCTAGATTTTCTAGTTGATTTGCGTAGAGGTGATTATAGTATTCTCTGATGGTAGTTTGTATTTCTGTTGAGTCGGTGGTGATATCCCCTTTATCATTTTTTTTTTTTTTTTTTTTTTTTTTTTGCGTCTATTTGATTCCTCTCTCTTTTCTTTATTAGTCTTGCTAGCGGTCTGTCAATTTTGTTGATCTTTTCAAAAAACCAACTCCTGGATTCATTGATTTTTTGCAGGGTTTTTTTGTGTCTCTATCTCCTTCAGTTCTGTTCTGATCTTAGTTATTTCTTGCCTTCTGCTAGCTTTTGAATGTGTTTGCTCTTGCCTCTCTAGTTCTTTTAATTGTGATGTTAGAGTGTCAATTTTAGATCTTTCCTGCTTTCTCTTGTGGGCATTTAGTGCTATAAATTTCCCTCTACACACTGCTTTAAATATGTCCCAGAGATTCTGGTATGTTGTATCTTTGTTCTCATTGGTTTCAAAGAACATCTTTATTTCTGCCTTCATTTTGTTATCTACCCAGTAGTCATTCAGGAGCAGGTTGTTCAGTTCCCATGTAGTTGAGTGGTTTTGATTGAGTTTCTTAGTCCTGAGTTCTAGTTTGATTGCACTGTGGTCTGAGAGACAGTTTATTATAATTTCTGTTCTTTTACATTTGCTGAGGAGTGCTTTACTTCCAATTATGTGGTCAATTTTGGAATAAGTGCGATGTGGTGCTGAGAAGAATGTATATTCTGTTGATTTGGGGTGGAGAGTTCTATAGATGTCAATTAGGTCTGCTTGGTGCAGAGATGAGTTCAATTCCTGGATATCCTTGTTAACTTTCTGTCTCGTTGATCTGTCTAATGTTGACAGTGGAGTGTTGATGTCTCCCATTATTATTGTATGGGAGTCTAAGTCTCTTTGTAAGTCTCTAAGGACTTGCTTTATGAATCTGGGTGCTCCTCTATTGGGTGCATATATATTTAAGATAGTTAGCTCTTCCTGTTGAATTAATCCCTTTACCATTATGTAATGGCCTTCTTTGTCTCTTTTCATCTTTGATGGTTTAAAGTCTATTTTATCAGAGACTAGGATTGCAACCCCTGCTTGTTTTTGTTCTCCATTTGCTTGGTAGATCTTCCTCCATCCCTTTATTTTGATCCTATGTATGTCTCTGCATGTGAGATGGGTCTCCTGAATACAGCAGACTGATGGGTCTTGACTCTTTATCCAGTTTGCCAGTCTGTGTCTTTTAATTGGAGCATTTAGTCCATTTACATTTAAGGTTAATATTGTTATGTGTGAACTTGATCCTGCCATTATGATATTAACTGGTCATTTTGCTCGTTAGTTGATGCAGTTTCTTCCTAGCCTTGATGGTCTTTACATTTTGGTGTGTTTTTGCAATGGCTGGTACCAGTTGTTCCTTTCCATGTTTAATGCTTCCTTCAGGGTCTCTTTAAGGCAGGCCTGGTGGTGACAAAATCTCTAAGCATTTGCTTATCTGTAAAGGATTTTATTTTTCCTTCACTTATGAAACTTAGTTTGGCTGGATATGAAATTCTCGGTTGAAAATTCTTTTCTTGAAGAACGTTGAATATTGGCCCCCACTCTCTTCTGGCTTGTAGAGTTTCTGCTGAGAGATCTGCTGTTAGTCTGATGGGCTTCCCTTTGTGGGAAACCCGACCTTTCTCTCTGGCTGTCCTTAAGATTTTTTCCTTCATTTCAACTTTGGTGAATCTGGCAATTATGTGTCTTGGAGTTGCTCTTCTTGAGGAGTATCTTTGTGGCGTTCTCTATATTTCCTGAATCTGAATGTTGTCCTGCCCTACTAGGTTGAGGAAGTTCTCCTGGATGATATCCTGAAGAGTGTTTTCCAACTTGGTTCCATTTTCCCCCTCACTTTCAGGCACCCCAATCAGACGTAGATTTGGTCTTTTTACATAATCCCATACTTCTTGCAGGCTTTGTTCATTTCTTTTTCTTCTTTTTTCTTTTGGTTTCTCTTCTCACTTCATTTCATTCATTTGATCCTCAATTGTTGATACTCTTTCTTCCAGTTGATCGAGTCGGTTACTGAAGCTTGTGCATTTGTTACGTATTTCTTGTGTCATGGTTTTCATCTCTGTCGTTTCACTTATGACCTTCTCTGCATTAATTAGTCTAGCTGTCAATTCTTCCACTTTTTTTTCAAGATTTTTAGTTTCTTTGCGCTGGGCACTAATTCCTCCTTTAGCTCTGAGAAGTTTGATGGACTGAAGCCTTCTTCTCTCATCTTGTCAAAGTCATTCTCTGACCAGCTTTGATCTGTTGCTGGCGATGGGCTGTGCTCCTTTGCAGGGGGAGATGCACTCTTATTTTTTGAATTTCCAGCTTTTCTACCCTGCTTTTTCCCCATCTTTGTGGTTTTATCTGTCTCTGGTCTTTGATGATGGTGACGTACTGATGGGGTTTTGGTATAGGTGTCCTTCCTGTTTGATAGTTTTCCTTCTGACTGTCAGGACCCTCAGCTGTAGGTCTGTTAGAGATTGCTTGAGGTCCACTCCAGACGCTGTTTGCCTGGGTATCAGCAGCAGAGCTTGCAGACGATAGAATATTGCTGAACAGTGAGTGTACCTGTCTGATTCTTACTTTGGAAGCTTCCTCTCAGGGGTGTACTCCACCCTGTAAGGTGTGGGGTGTCAGACTGCCCCTAATGGGGGATGTCTCCCAGTTAGGCTACTCAGGGGTCAGGGACCCACTTGAGCAGGCAGTCTGTCCCTTCTCAGATCTCAACCTCCATGTTGGGAGATCCACTGCTCTCTTCAAAGCTGTCAGACAGAGTCATTTGCGTCTGCAGAGGTTCTTCTGCCTTTTTGTTGTTGTTGTTTTTTTAGCTGTGCCCTGTCCCCAGAGGTGGAGTCTACAGAGACAGGCAGGTTTCCTTGAGCTGCTGTGAGCTCCACCCAGTTTGAGCTTCCCAGCTGCTTTGCTTACCTACTTAAGCCTCAGCAATGGCGGGCGCTCCTCCCCCAGCCTCGCTGCTGCCTTGTGGTTATATCGCAGACTGCTGTGTTAGCAATGAGGGAGGCTCCATGGGTGTGGGACCCTCCCGGCCAGGTGTGGGATATATTCTCCTGGTGTGCCCATTTGTTTAAAGCGCAGTATTGGCGTGGGAGTTACCCAATTTTCCAGGTGTTGTGTGTCTCAGTTCCCCTGGCTAGGAAAAGGGATTCCCTTCCCCCTTGGGCTTCCCAGGTGAGGTGATGCCTCGCCCTGCTTCAGCTCTCGCTGGTCGGGCTGCAACAGCTGACCAGCACCGATTGTCCGGCACTCCCGAGTGAGATGACCCCAGTACCTCAGTTGAAAATGCAGAAATCACCGGTCTTCTGTGTTGCTCGCGCTGGGAGTTGGAGCCTGGAGGTGTTCCTATTCAGCCATCTTGCTCTGCCCCCTCAACTTTTTGGTTTTTATTAATATTTTAAGTGTTTCCTTCGTCTTCTTATTCAACCTTGGTATGTTGTATTCTTCTAGAAATTTATCAGTGTTCTCTAGGTTCCAAAATTCTTGGCATATAACTGTTTGTAATCATCTTTCATAATTATTTTTTTTTTTCCTGAGACACCTGCTGTAATGATTACACTTTCATATCTGATTTTATATATTTGAGTCTTCTCTCTTTTTTTTTAGTGTAGCTAAATGTTTCTTGATTTTTTTTATCTTAGTTTTATTGACTTTTTTCCTGTGGTTTTTCTATTTTCTATTTTATTATTTCTTTCCTGTTATTTATTCTTTTCTTATTTCTGCTGTGTGTTTAGTTTGTCCATTTTCTAGTTTCTTCTGGCATAATTTCAGCCTATGTATTTGGAATCCTTTATTTTTAACGTAGGTATTTATTGGTATACATTTCCTTCTTAAAACTGCTTTGACTGCATCCTATTGTTTTTAGTGTGTTGTGTTTCCTTTGTTATGTGACCTAAGATATTTTTTAATGTCTCTTTTGATTGCTTCTTTCATTGTTCACATGCATGTTGTTTCATTTCCATATATTTAAAAATATCTTCTATTATTAATTTTTAGTTTCATGCCATTGTGGTTAGAAATAGTACTTGATATTTTGATTATCTTAACTTGGCTAAGACATGTTTTATGGCCTACCAGATAACCTGTTTTGGATAATATTCCATGAACACTAAAAAAGAATGTGCATTCTGCTGCTGTTACATGGACAATTCTGTATATATCTGTTAGGACCCTTTTGTCGAAAATGCATTTCCAGCATTCTAACCTGACAGAAGTCAAAGATGAAGAGAGAATTTTAAAAGCAGCAAAGAAAAAGCTTAATCCCATGTAAATGAATCCCCATTAGAATATCAGCAGACACCTTGTAGTCCAGAAGAGAATAGGATAACATATTTAAGTGCTGAAAGAGAAAAGCAATCTTTCAGACAATAACACTATACCCAACAAAGCTGGCCTTCAGAAATGAAGGAGAAAAAATTCTATCCCAGGAGAGCAAATGTTGAGGCAGTTCATCATCACTAGTCCTGCTTAATAAGAAATACTTTAAAAAGTTTTCCAAGTGAAAACAAAAGAACACTAATTACTAACATAAAAACATATGAAAGCGTAAAATGTATTAACAAAAGTAAATGCTGCTGTTATATGGAAATACATTTCTAAAGAATTCCTTAGAAATGTATTTCCATGCGTTGGGCGCAGTGGTTCACACCTGTAATCCCAGAACTTTGGGAGACTGAGATGGGCGGATCACTTGAGATCAGGAGTTCAAGAATGGTCTGGCCAACATGGTGAAACTCCGTCTTTACTAAAAAAAATAAAGAACTAGCAGGGTGTGGTGGCACACACCTGTAATCCTAGCTACTCTGGAGGCTGAGACAGGAGAATTGCTTGAACCTGGGAGATAGAGGTTGCGGAGAGCCACTGCACTCTAGTCTGGGTGAAAAGGCGAGACTCTGTCTCAAAAAAAACGTATTTTCATGTAACAGCAGCATTTATTTTTGTCAATAAATGTATTTTCTTATTAATTTTTAATCTTGTTTCTCTGTTCATTGTTGAAAGTGGGATATTCCTACTATTCCTATATTTCCATCTATTTCTTTCATGCCCATTCACACTTGCTTTACATATTTGGGTGAATCAATGTTTACTACTTACTTATATATTTATAATTGCAAACAATTATATGTTTATAACAATTATACATTTCTAACTGTTATGATGTATAACGTGTATGTTATATAACATATAAAACATATATAACATAACATGTTATAGTGTTATAATAGAATGTTATAACATATAACATATGTTATAATGCAATATGACATAACATATAGTTATATATAATATATAACAAAGTAACATAACATATGTTATAATGTAATATAACATAATATATAACAACGTGTTATATATGTAATATATGTAATATATGCAATATATAATTTATATTATATTTGTTATATTTGTAATATATAATATACATATATGTCATATATAATATATATAATTATATATTTATAGTTGTTATGCCCTCTGATGAATTAACCCCTTTGTCATTAAATGACCCCCACTGTCTCATATTATAATTTTGACTTGAAGCATATTTTATCGCATGTAAATCTAGCCATTTGGGCTCTCTCTTGTTTACCATTTACGTGGAATATCATCTAACTGTTCACTTTCAGCCTATGTGTGTCATGAAGGCTAAAGTAGGTCTCTCGTAGATATTACATAGTTAGATTCTATGTTTCATCCTTTTAGCCACACTATGTCTTTGGATTGGAGATGATTACCAATGGTAGGAACTTAACTACTACAATTTTGTTAGGTTTTCTGGTTGTTCTGTTAGAGCATTTGTTTCTTTCTTCCTCTCTTGTCACTTATCTTTGTGATTTAGTGTTTTTCTGTAGTACTAAGTTTTATTCATTTGTCTCTATTATTTGTGTATCTGCTGTAGGTTTCTTGCTCTGTGGTTGTCAGTGAAGTTTACATAAAACATGTTATAGTTACAGGAGACTATTTTACACTTAACTTATAACAACTTAACTTTGGTTGTGTATCAAAAGCCTAGACTTTTACCCTTCCACCTACAATTTATATTTTTGACATCATAATTTATATCATTTCATATTATATATTATTTTAGGTATTATTATAGTTTTGACTTGTAACCTTCATATTAGATACATGTATGTGATTTATAGGCTACCATAACAATATCAGAGCATTCTGAATTTGACTATATATTTACTTTTATCTGTAAATTTTATACTTTTATGTTTTTCAGTTAGTAATTACTATTCTTTTGTTTTCACTTGAAAAACTTTTTAAAGCATTTCTTGTAAAGCAGGTCAAGTGGTGAATTCCCTCAACTTTTCTTGTCTGGGAAAAACTTTCTCCTTCATTTCCGAAGACCAGCTTTGGGTGTAGTGTTCATGTCAAATATATATATATATTTTTTCTTTTAGCACTTAAATATACCATCCTATTCTCTCCTAGCCTACAAGGTTTCTGCTGATATTCTAATGGATATTCACTTACATGTGATCTTTTTCTCTTGCTGCTTTTAAAATTCTCTCTTCGTCTTTGACTTTTGACAGTTTAATTATAGTGTGCTTTAGAAGAGGCTTCTTTGGGTTGAGTCTGTTTAGTGATATTTGAGTTGTATGGATCTAGATGTTCACTTCTCTTCTAAGACTTGGGAAGTTTTGAGAAATTATTGTATTAAAAAATCTTTCTGTTTCTATCTTAATCTCCTCTCTTTCCAAAGCTCCCATAATGGAAAAGTTTGTTCACTTAATAATGTCGCATGAGTTCTGAAGACTGTCTTCGCTCTTTTTCCTTAATTTTTTTCTCTTTTTGTCTCTTACTGGGTAATTTCAAAAGACCCATCTTCAAGTTTAGAGATTATTTCGTCTGCTTGATCTAGTTCGCTATTCAAGCTCTCCATAATATTTTTATTTTGATTCATTTGATTTCTTTAGCTTCATGATTTCTGTTTGACTCCTTTTAGAAAAACCTGTCTCTATTGAGGTTTTCATTCAGATCATGACTTTTTTTTTTCTGATTTTGTTGAATTCTCTATCTGTATTCTCTTGTATCTCATTCACTTTTTTTTAACGCTATTATTTTCAATTCCCTCTCAGGCATTTCCCCTCCGCCCTTTTTTCCTTTGGATCAGTTCTAGAGAATAATTGTGTTCCTTTGGTGGTGTCTTGTTTCCTTGTTTTGGTATGTTTCATGTGTCCCTGCATTAATATTCATGCCTCTGGTGGAATAATCACCTCTTTGAAACTTTACAGAGTGACTTTCACAGGGAAAGAGCTTCACCCGCAAATGGGTCTTACTGTGCTGGTTGGGAAGTGTGTGGTGGCTCTGGTTCTGAATGGATGCAGCAGTGTAGCCTCTGTGCAGATTCTTTAGTCATAATCAATGTCAGCAATGACTATGGGTGCCTCAGTGGCCTAAGATGTAGGAGTTTGTAGCAGTGGTGGTGACAGTGTAGATTGCTAGGGTCCTCGGTGGCAAACGCTCTTGGGATTCTCCTGTCTTCATTTTCCCCACATATGGAGTCTTAACTGAAAGGATCCTTCTTGGTGTTAGGTCTGATATAGGTCACAAGCAGCTGTAGCAGCATGGGGTTTTAGGATGTAGATGCTCAGAGTGCTTATGGAGCAGGGCTTTGGGGCTCAGCATCTCACAAATCTATTGTGGCACCTGAGTTTGGGGGTTCAGGTTTACTCTCTGAAGCAGGGTTGGATTCAGAATGCTCACAAAAACAGAGTCTGACTCTCAGCCACCTCCAAGCAGCTCAGGCCCAGGAGGCTGGATTGCTACTATGATTCTGACCATAGGGGACAGAGCACAAAATTGCCTTGGTACAAGGAAGAAGAAGGAATGCTCTCTAGGTTTGGGCCCAGGGAGCAGATGCAATTCAGAAATGTTAGCTAATATGGCACAGTGGCAACTCAGGCCTCAGGGTATGAAGCCTTATGTAGTGGAGACTCTGGATCCCGGGATTATGGGACATGACAGTATCCCAGATTCTGTAAGGCCAGGTGCAGTGGCAGTAAGGAAAACAGAATAGTGGAACACAGCTATTGCTTGGACTCAGGGGAGCAGGGAGCAACACAATGATGCCAGTTTCAGAGAGGCAGAGTGCTAGTTATCTGGCCTGTAGGACATGGTGTCTGAGCTCAGACAACGCACTGTTTCCCTTGGACATGAGGAACCACTTCGGTTTAGCCCTGGGAAATATGTCTGCTGAGCCCAGCCAAGGTACTGATTTCCTAGCAGATGATGTGCTGCTTCAGCTTAGGCCTAGTGGGCTTGGCTGCTCTGGAGAGAGGGCATCACTTCGGCTCAAGCACAGGGGGTGTGACTACCTTGAGTAGCAAAGACATCATTTCCTGAGGAGTCAGGGTACCACTTCAGCTCAGGAACCATGGCTTGCGACTGCTCTGGGAGGCCAAGGCAACATTTCCTGGAGAGACAGTGCACTGATTCAGCTCAGCCCCCAAGGGCAAGACACAGCAGCCATTGGGAAATGCAGATGGAGTGGCTCTGTAACAGCTTGGTCCCATGGGGTGGGGTGTAGCAGCAGCTCAACTCGGAGATGGCAGGCTCCCAGACAGGGGTGGTTCAGCAGCAACGAAACCTCAGAGATGAAAGGGCACTGTGGTTAATTGCCCCCAGAGCAGGCCATACCAACCATGAGGAGTGGAGCACAGTGCTGGCTGTGTCTCTGGTGGGAGCGCAGCTTTGGGAAATCCAGAAAGCTCCCTCAGCTGGCCTTAGCACTTGTAAGGACTGCAGAAGTGCCCAGTGGTGAAGTCTGTAGATGTTCAAGGTGGTGATGGGGGATACAAGGCTTCTTTTGGTTCCCTTTTCCCGGCAGGGAGAAGTACTTCCTGGTTCTGAGGTGATCCACGCCAGGAGACAGGGTAGCCAAGGCAAAGTGTTTTCTTCCATTCTCTATGTGTCCATTCTGGCTTTCTATGTTGCACAGCATTTTCACTACTTGTCTGATGCATTTTGGTGTCCTTCTTTAACTATTTTCATCAAAATGTAGTTCACTCATTTTTTTGGATGTCTTTGTGTTGGGTGGGGCAAAGAGGTAGGGGCATCTAGTGAGGTATATGGGTAATGTAACTTCTCTCACTACATATTATGTATACAAGTCATTATGATGCCAGGTACTTGTGTTATAAATATTTTTAAAAATTCTTTATCTTTTTAACTGCATTAATTCAGTCTTTTAATGAATAGTTTTTATTCTAGTTTAATTTATGTACCAATTCCTCTGTTATTTAGTTTGTATCGTATTTAAGAATTCTTCCCTAACCTGAGCTCATGAAGACACTGCATGGTTTGAAACAGATCTTTGTGTTTGGTAGGAGCTAGTGGTCGTATTTAATTTTATTTTTTATCTGTGAACTATAATCGCCCAGACTATTCACTGAAATATCTATTCTTCCCCCACAGATAACCCAATGTTACTCTGTAATATATCCAATGTCTATATACCTTTGGTTTACTTCAGAATTAATGGAATAAACAGGACATCCAAGCTTAGCTTCAGAAATTGGCTGGTTATAGAATGCCAATATTTGAGGAAACCATGGTGTACTTTCATGGATTATGTGCAAGGAAAGTAGAGAATTGATAATACAATCATTAAGAACATTGGATCTGAAGTCAGTAAGACTGGCTTAAAATTCTGCCTCTATCATTAACTATCTGTGTGATCTTATGCAATTCATTTGTGCTTCTTGTGCTTCAGTTTCCTATTCATTGGAATAGGGATAATAATAATAATAGCTAATATTTAAAGGGATCTTATGATGTGTCAGGTCCTGTTTGAAGTTATATATATATGTGTATATGTATATATGTATATGTGTGTGTGTATATATACATATATAGATAGATAGTAAGTTATTGAATTCCTACAACATACTGGGAAACCCTACAACTATTACCTTCATTTGACAAGCCTGACACTTTTCCATGGATATTCATTTAGTAAAGTGTAGTAGCTGGGATTCATAATCAGCTTGGCTCCAGAATCTGTATTTTTAACCATGAAGAAAAAAAACTAAACTTTGTTCTCATAAAAGTTGCTTCAATTGGAGAATTGTTTGTTACTGCATTATAAACTACAAAAAGATGGTGAATACTTTGGTCTTTCTCTAATAGTTTGTATTTTAATGTATAATACCATTATATTCTAATGTGTAATCCAAAAATCTGGGAATCATCTTTATTATGTTCTTGGCCCCTCTTTCTCCATGACTATTCCATCACAATATCCTATTAATTTTAACTAAGTTGAAACCATCTTTTCTACCTCTGTAGAAAAAATCCTGTAATTTTTCATCTATACAAGTATATTCTTAAGAGTTCACACTACGGGTACCCTTTTCCCTCTTCCACTCCTCATTCTCTCTTCAAAGTTAGAGTGATCTTTTAAAAATTCAACTATCATTATGATATATATTATCTGAGAATAACATTCTAGCCTGTTTCCATTAATTAGGAGGGAGAATACCTGTACATTATAGAACACCATGAATGCAGATGTTAATACTGGGAAAAGAGGGATGTAATTCTGAAGGTAGGGCTGGTGGTGAAAAAGAATATTAACATTTAAACTGAGTTTAACTTCCTGTTTTGCCACCAGCTAGCTATGTATCGTTGGATAAATCATTAACTCCCTCTAGTTACCTCATCTTTAAAGTGTGTACTTAGATGAGATAATTATTAAAACACAGTATTACCTTGAAATTTTCTGATTATATTTTAAGATAACTTGAAGGGAAAAAGACAACTTTGCTCATATAGGAAAACTCAGATTTGTAACTGTTTTAAACAAATGGACTATTATTTGATTTATGGAGGTAAACACGTAAGCTGAATGGCTATTTCATAAGATGTTGAAAGGTCAATTTAATGTTCTCCAAACCAAAATCATAAGTACATCTTTCAACTTTAAAGAGACTAGAAATTCAATTTTGTTCTATGTATATATATATTTAAATCAAGCATTCATTGAACATTTGACACTCTTTTATCCATTCCTTTGTTCTTTGTTGACATTTACAAGGGTAAATTTTCTTTTTTTCTCTTTGTCTTCAAATAAATTGTGACAACAACAAATGTATTTTTAGATGTGATTTAGAGGATAGTAGTCCATTAGATATTTGCTTCTGACCCGATCTCCAATAAAATTAAATTGATGTCATTGACAAGTAGTAGTATTTGACAGATGTGTTTATCAAGATTGTCGGTATTATTGTGGATGGCTCATGGGAATGACAGTAGGAGTGATGGTATGAAACTGAGCCAATGAAATTGCAGCCTGCATATCAGGACAAATACCTTAACAGTACTTTAACCTCTTTGGGGAAGTCGCAAAAGATCTGTTTTTTTGTTTTTCTGTTTTTTTTTTTTTTTTTTTTAGTACATTCAAAACTTGTATCTGTCTAGTGAGGTTGGGTGGTGAAAACAGACTTATGAATCCCTTTTCATATTCACTGCTTCTCAGTTTAAACAGAGTCACAATTCTGAAACTAATTTTCTAGGAAAAATATTGGTGTTGCTTCTGGTAAAACTTTTGTTTGCTGACTTAATTATGTAACTTTTCATGACTCCATTTACTGAATTAATTACTTATTCAATTCTTTATTAATAATGAAGGAAATGTCTTCCACACATACATTCTGGCAAGTGTATTAACTTGACTGCTACAGCATGTTACACTACTTGCCATTTTATTTTTACATGTGACTAACACTAATTAAACGTATGTAGCCAACCATAAGAATTATTGTGGAAGGCAGGATAATGGAAATCCCACACCAATATGTCCACAACCTAATCCTAGGAATCTGTAAGTATGTTTCTTGCATAGCAAGAGAGACTTTGCAGATATAATCAAGGTTAATGACTTTGACATGGGGAGATTATCATGAATCATATCATTTTGCACCACTAATCACACGAGTTTGTACAAGCAAGAAACATTTCTAGGTTGTTTTCAGTGAAAGAATGTTAGAGAGATGAAGCGTTTTTGGTTTTGAAGATGGAGGAAGTGTACCACAAAGCAACCAATGCAGGCAACTTCTAAAACATAGAAAAGGCAAGAGAACAGATTCTTTTCTAGAGCCTCCAGTAAAGAATGCAGCCCTGTAATGCCTTGATTTTAGCTCAGTGATATTCATGTCAGACTTCTAACTTACAGAGCTGAAAAATCATTTGCACTGTTTTAAGTCACTAACTTTGTGACAATTTGTTACAGCAGCAATACAAAACTAATAATATATGTTGTATCTTTGTTCTCATTGGTTTCAAAGATACAACAGACCAGAATCTCTGGGACACATTTAAAGCAGTGTGTAGAGGGAAATTTATAGCACTAAATGCCCACAATAGAAAGCAGGAAAGATCTAAAATTGACACCCTAACATCACAATTAAAATAACTGGAGAAACAAGAGCAAACACATTCAAAAGCTAGCAGAAGGCAAGAAATAACTAAGATCAGAGCAGAACTGAAGGAGATAGAGACACAAAAAACCCTTCAAAAAATCAGTGAATCCAGGAGCTGGTTTTTTGAAAAGATCAACAAAATTGATAGACCACTAGCAAGACTAATAAAGAAGAAAAGAGAGAAGAATCAGGGGGCGGAGCAAGATGGCCGAATAGGAACAGCTCCAGTCTCCAACTTCCAGTGCGAACGACACAGAAGACAGGTGATTTCTGCATTTTCAACTGAGGTACTGGGTACATCTCACTAGGGAGTGCTGGACAATCGGTGCTGGTCAGCTGCTGCAGCCCAACCAGGTAGAGCTGAAGCAGGGTGAGGCATCACCTCACCTGGGAAGCCCAAGGGGGAAGGGAATCCCTTTTCCTAGCCAGGGGAACTGAGACACACAACACCTGGAAAATCGGGTAACTCCCACCCCAATACTGTGCTTTACCAAGGGTCTTAGCAAACAGGCACACCAGGAGATTATATCCCACACCTGGCCGGGAGGGTCCCACGCCCATGGAGCCTCCCTCATGGCTAGCACAGCAGTCTGAGATCTAAAGGCAAGGCAGCAGCGAGGCTGGGGGAGGGGCACCCGCCATTGCTGAGGCTTAAGTAGGTAAACAAAGCCGCTGGGAAACTCAAACTGGGTGGAGCTCACAGCAGTTCAAAGAGACCTGCCTGTCTCTGTAGACTCCACCTCTGGGGACGGCACAGCTAAACAACAGCAACAAAAGCAGCAGAAACCTCTGCAGAAGCACACGACTCTGACAGCTTTGAAGAGAGCAGTGGATCTCCCAACACGGAGGTTGAGATCTGAGAATGGACAGACTGCTCAAGTGGGTCCCTGATCCCTGAGTAGCCTCACTGGGAGACATCCCCCACTAGGAGCAGACCAACACCCTACACCTCACACGGTGGAGTACACCCCTGAGAGGAAGCTTCCAAAGCAAGAATCAGACAGGTACACTCGCTGTTCAGCAATATTCTATCTTCTGCAGCCTCTGCTGCTGACACCTAGGCAAACAGGTTCTGGAGTAGACCTCAAGCAATCTCCAACAGATCTACAGCTGAGGGTCCTGACTGTTAGAAGGCAAAGCAAGAATCAGACAGGTACACTCGCTGTTCAGCAATATTCTATCTTCTGCAGCCTCTGCTGCTGACACCTAGGCAAACAGGATCTGGAGTAGACCTCAAGCAATCTCCAACAGATCTACAGCTGAGGGTCCTGACTGTTAGAAGGAAAACTAACAAACAGGAAGGACACCCACACCAAAACCCCATCAGTACGCCACCATCATCAAAGACCAGAGGCAGATAAAACCACAAAGATGGGGAAAAACAGGGCAGAAAAGCTGGAAATTCAAAAAATAAGAGCGCATCTCCCCCTGCAAAGGTGCGCAGCTCATCGCCAGCAACGGATCAAAGCTGGATGGAGAATGACTTTGAGGAGATGAGAGAAGAAGGCTTCAGTCCAGAGGTAAAGGAGGAATTACGTACCCAGTGCAAAGAAACTAGAAATCTTGAAAAAAGAGTGGAAGAATTGATAACTAGAATAATTAATGCAGAGAAGGCCATAAACGAACTGACAGAGATGAAAACCATGACACGAGAAATACGTGACAAATGCACAAGCTTCAGTAACCGACTCCATCAACTGGAATAAAGAGTATCAGTGATTGAGGATCAAATGAATGAAATGAAGTGAGAAGAGAAACCTAAAGAAAAAAGAAAAACGAACAAAGCCTGCAAAAAGTGTGGGATTATGTGAAAAGACCAAATCTACGTCTGATTGGGGTGCCTGAAAGTGAGGGGGAAAATGGAACCAAGATGGAAAACACTCTTCAGAATATCATCCAGGAGAACTTCCCCAACCTAGTAGGGCAGGCCAACATTCAAATTCAGGAAATACAGAGAACGCCACAAAGATACTCCTCCAGAAGAGCAACTCCAAGACACATAATTGCCAGATTCATCAAAGTTGAAATGAAGGAAAAACTGTTAAGGGCAGCCAGAGAGAAAGGTCGGGTTTCCCACAAAGGGAAGCCCATCAGACTAACAGCAGATCTCTCGGCAGAAACTCTCCAAGCCAGAAGTGAGTGGGGGCCAATATTCAACATTCTTAAAGAAAAGAATTTTAAAGCCAGAATTTCATATCCAGCCAAACTAAGTTTCATAAGTGAAGGAGAAATAAAATCCTTTACAGATAAGCAAATGCTTAGAGATTTTGTCACCACCAGGCCTGCCTTACAAGAGACCCTGAAGGAAGCCCTAAACATGGAAAGGAACAAACGGTACCAGCCATTGCAGAAACAATGCCAAAATGTAAAGACAATTGAGGCTAGGAAGAAACTGCATCAACTAACGAGCAAAATAACCAGTTAATATCATAATGGCAGGATCAAGTTCACACATAACAATATTAACCTTAAATGTAAATGGACTAAATGCTCCAATTAAAAGACACAGACTGGCAAACTGGATAAAGAGTCAAGACCCATCAGTCTGCTGTATTCAGGAGACCCATCTCACATGCAGAGACATACATAGGCTCAAAATAAAGGGATGGAGGACGATCTACCAAGCAAATGGAGAACAAAAAAAAGCAGGGTGTGCAATACTAGTCTCTGATAAACCAGACTTTAAACCATCAAAGATCAAAAGAGACAAAGAAGGCCATTACATAATGGTAAATGGATCAATTGAACAGGAAGAGCTAACTATCCTAAATATATATGCACCCAATACAGGAGCACCCAGATTCATAAAGCAAGTCCTTAGAGACTTACAAAGAGAGTTAGATTCCCATACAATAATACTGGGAGACTTCAACACTCCACTATCAACATTAGACAGATCAACGAGACAGAAAGTTAACAAGGATATCCAGGAATTGAACTCATCTCTGCACCAAGCAGACCTAATAGACAGCTATAGAACTCTCCACCCCAAATCATCAGAATATACATTCTTCTCAGCACCATATCACACTTATTCCAAAATTGACCACCGAATTGGAAGTAAAGCACTCCTCAGGAAATGTACAAGAACAGAAATTATAACAAACTGTCTCTCAGACCACAGTGCAATCAAACTAGAACTCAGGATTAAGATACTCAATCAAAACCGCTCAACTACATGGAAACTGAATAACCTGCTCCTGAATGACTACTGGGCCATACTGCCCAAGGTCATTTATAGATTCAATGCCATCCCCATTAAGCTACCAGTGACATTCTTCACAGAATTGGCAAAAACTACTTTAAAGTTCATATAGAACCAGAAAAGATCCTGCATTGCCAAGACAATCCTAAGCCAAAAGAACAAAGCTGGAGGCATCATGCTACCTGACTTCAAACTATACTACAAGGCTGCAGTAACCAAAACAGCATGGTACTGGTACCAAAACAGAGATATAGACCAATGGAACAGAACAGAGCCCTCAGAATTAATAGCACATATCTTCAGTCATCTGATCTTTGACAAATCTGAGAAAAACAGGAAATGGGGAAAGGATTCCCTATTTAATAAATGGTGCTGGGAAAATTGACTAGCCATAAGTAGAAAGCTGAAACTGGATCCTTTACTTACTCTTTATATGAAAATTAATTCAAGATGGATTAGAGACTTAAATGTTAGACCTAAAAAAACCATAAAAACCCTAGAGGAAAACCTAGGTAATACCATTCAGGACATAGGCATGGGCGAGGACTTCATGTCTAAAACACCAAAAGCAACGGCAACAAAAGCCAAAATTGACAAATGGGATCTAATTAAACTAAAGAGCTTCTGTACAGCAAAAGAAACTACCATCAGAATGAACAGGCAACCTACAGAATGGGAGAAAATTTTTGCAATCTACTCATCTGACAAAGGGCTAATATCCACAACCTATAATGAACTCAATCAAATTTACAGGAAGAAAACAAACAACCCCTATCAAAAAGTGGGCAAAACATAATGAACAGACCCTTCTCAAAAGAAGACATTCATACAGCCAACAGACACATGAAAAAATGCTCGTCATCACTCACCATCAGAGAAATGCAAATCAAAACCACAATGAGATACCATCTCACACCAGTTAGAATGGCAATCATTCAAAAGTCAGGAAACAACAGGTGCTGGAGAGGATGTGGAAAAATAGGAACACTTTCCCACTGCTGGTGGGACTGTAAACTAGTTCAACCATTGTGGAAAACAGTGTCGTGATTCCTCAAGGATATAGAACTGGAAATACGATTTGACCCAGCCATCCCATTACTGGGGATATATCCAAAGGGTTATAAATCATGCTGCTGTAAAGATACATGCACACTTATGTTTATTGCGGCACTAATTACAATAGCAAAGACTTGGAATCAACCCAAATGTCCATGAGTGACAGACTGGATCAAGAAAATGTGGCACATATACACTATGGAATACTATGCAGCCATAAAAAAGGATGAGTTCGTGTCTTTGTAGGGACATGATGCAGCTGGAAACCATCATTCTCAGCAAATTATTGCAAGACAGAAAACCAAATAGTGCATGTTCTCACTCACAGATGGGAATTGAACAATGAGATCACTTGGACACAGGAAGGGGATCATCACACACCAGATCCTATTGTGGGGACGGGGTTCGGGGGGAGGGATAGCATTAGGAGATATACCTAATGTAAATGACAAGTTAATGGGTGCAGCACACCAACATGACACATATATACATATGTAACTTTCATATTGTGCACATATACCCTAGAACTTAAAGTACAATAAAAAAAGAAAACTAATAAAATATACATTCCTCATTAGAATCACTTTATCCTTTTGATATGCCATCTATGAACAGATCCTAAAATTGTTCATTAGTTCATTTATTTTTATATGATTCATTTATAATGGCTGTGTGTATCTAGCATTGTATGAGGAGTAGAAGCTATGAAAACAAATAAGGTATATATGTCCCATGTTAAAAAAATCAAACGTGATTACTAATAAATCAATATAGTACATGTATATAAGTGCAATTACTATTATAAGAACTCAGAAAAAAGAAGTAATTGGTTTTAGGTAGAGCTAAAATAATAAACGTGATATGAAATAATTTTTCAAAGAAGTGAAATTGGAACTGGGATTTTAAGGTTGGGTGGGTTCTAGTAGACAGAACAGGGAGAAAAATAAAAGATAAATCTAAGGAGAAAAACAGGATTAGCAAAGGCAAGAGATACGTACAGCTGGGAATAATTTGCTAAAAGCAAATCTGTTGTTTGGCTCTTTTATTTATACGCGAGTACAATTTTCATATTAGAATACATATTAGTGTAAGGAATATTTTGTTCACTGCTGCATTCACAGCATGTAGAATAGTGGTCAGCACATTGCTGGCATTCAGTAAACTCTGTTGTGTGAGTGAATGCTTTTAATGTGATTTAAGTAATTTATATTAATAAGAAAATATTTTAGATGTGGTTTAACAGATTGAAAAAAAAACGTAGACACCCACAGTATCTTGGAGGGTTCTGCACAGTCCTCATGTGCCAAACTCTGCTCATATATGGCACACAGGAAATAAAACTTGTGACATTTAAAAGCTTATATACAAATAGATACGATATTGTAAAATATTTCATGGGCCTTATTGTCATGTGTCTTAGTGTCTGCCAACTTTATTTCAGTTTTAGTAAAAATGGATTTCATCCTTAAAGAACATCTATTTTTGAACAGTACAAATAATACTAAATGCTATTTTTTCTTGAGACTGTTGTATCCATCATCAAATTCTCTTTGCTTGAAATTTTTCAAAGCATCTGATTTTAGATGATCTAAAAGTGAAAATACACTCTGCAACCACTCCAACTTTATTATAACTAGAAACAGATGTTCAGCAATATAAATTAATTAACTCCACTTTTTATTACACTGATTAGATTTTAAACCTTTTACCTGACAGTTTAGAAATATCCTTTAATTTCAGTGTATTACTAAATGGTATTTGTCTAAATTTTACTCTTTTGGACTATAGATTTTAAAATACTTCTCTAACCTAATTTCTTTGTTTAAATAAAATAACAATAAACGAGCATCACCTTGAGTTCAAAAGAGTTTATTTCTTATAGGTCATAAGACATTTCCGCTTTTATTAACATCTTCAAACCCATACTGCAGACAGAAGCCAAATCATTTAAAGGTCAATTTTTCTGAGATTCCCATTTCAGTTGAAGAGATAAAAGGCCAAGGGATGTGATTTGAAGAAATCAGCAATAATCTGCTTTCACGTACTAGGCCCTGTCTAAGAGAACATAGATCCACTCACCCAGGGTGGCTTTCATTGAAGTTACTAGCTTGGGACGTAGCTGGAGTTATTAAGGTGTTTTGGATACACTGAGTTAATGTGGCAATATACTTCTGTGTGTAGAGTCACAAACTTTATGTATAAAGAGGAGAAAAATCTCGTTTAGGCTTCTAATCAGGGGACAGATAATTACTTCCTTCTGAAAAAGTTTTGAAAGAACGAAAGAAAAATGAAGATGTTTGTAGACTCAGAAAAAAAAACAACAACACAGTAAAGAACCCTTTTCTGTAGAAGAAGGGCTGAATGTGAGAGAGTTATGAGGTTATATTTAATCATTTTTTCTTCTGTCACCATCAAAAATACCTACTGTGGAGACTATAGTGCTTTGATGCCAAAGAGTCCAATATTTGAGGACCAGCTGCTAAAGCAAACAACAACAACAAAAGCCTTCTCAACTACAAACTAAATGAAAAGGGCAAACTTACAAAAGACACTTTGAATGCTGCCTAATTTTTTTAATGAACCAGTTTTTTTTTTTTTTAATTATACTTTAAGTTCTAGGGTACATGTGCATAACGTGCAGGTTTGTTACATATGTATATTTGTGCCATGTTGGTGTGCTGCACCCATCAACTCGTCAGCACCCATCAATTCATCATTTATATCATGTATAACTCCCAGTGCAATCCCTCCCCCCTCCCCCCTCCCCATGATAGGCCCCAGTGTGTGATGTTCCCCTTCCCAAGTCCAAGTGATCTCATTGTTCAGTTCCCACCTATGAGTGAGAACATGCGGTGTTTGGTTTTCCTGTTCTTGTGACAGTTTCCTAAGAATGATGGGTTCCAGCTGCATCCATGTCCCTACAAAGGACGCAAACTCATCCTCTTTTATGGCTGCATAGTATTCCATGGTATATATGTGCCACATTTTCTTAATCCAGTCTGTCACAGATGGACATTTGGGTTGATTCCAAGTCTTTGCTATTGTGAATAGTGCCACAATAAACATACGTGTGCATGTGTCTTTGTAGTAGACTAATTTATAATCCTTTGGGTATATACCCAGTAGTGGGATGGCTGGGTCATATGGTACATCTAGTTCTAGATCCTTGAGGAATTGCCACACTGTTTTCCATAATGGTTGAACTAGTTTACAATCCCACCAACAGTGTAAAAGTGTTCCTATTTCTCCACATCCTCTCCAACAACTGTTCTTTCCTGACTTTTTAATGATTGCCATTCTAACTGGTGTGAGATGGTATCTCATTGTGGTTTTGATTTGCATTTCTCTGATGGCGAGTGCTGATGAGCATTTTTTCATGTGTCTGTTGGCTGTATGAATGTCTTCTTTTGAGAAATGTCTGTTCATATCCTTTGCCCACTTTTTGATGGGGTTGTTTTTTTCTTGTATATTTGTTTGAGTTCTTTGTAGATTCTGGATATGAGCCCTTTGTCAGATGAGTAGATTGCAAAAATTTTCTCCCATTCTGTAGGTTGCCTGCTCACTCTGATGGTAGTTTCTTTTGCTGTACAGAAGCTCTTTAGTTTAATTAGATCCCATTTGTCAATTTTGGCTTTGGTTGCCGTTGCTTTTGGTGTTTTAGACATGAAGTCCTTGCCCATGCCTATGTCCTGAATGGTACTACCTAGGTTTTCTTCTAGGGTTTTTATGGTATTAGGTCTAACATTTAAGTCTCTAATCCATCTTGAATTAATCTTCGTATAAGGAGTAAGGAAAGGATCCAGTTTCAGCTTTCTACTTAGAGCTAGCCAATTTTCCCAGCACCATTTATTAAATAGGGAATCCTTTCCCCATTTCTTGTTTCTCTCAGGTTTGTCAAAGATCAGATAGCTGTAGATGTGTGGTATTATTTCTGAAGACTCTCTTCTGTTCCATTGGTCTATATCTCTGTTTTGGTACCAGTACCATGCTGTTTTGGTTACTGTAGCCTTGTAGTGTAGTTTGAAGTCAGGTAGCGTGACGCCTCCAGCTTTGTCCTTTTGACTTAGGATTGTCTTGGCAATGTGGGCTCTTTTTTGGTTCCATATGAACTTTAAAGCAGTTTTTTCCAATTCTGTGAAGAAAGTCATTGGTAGCTTGATGGGGATGGCATTGAATTTATAAATAACCTTGGGGAGTATGGCCATTTTCACGATATTGATTCTTCGTATCCATGAGCATGGTATGTTCTTCCATTTGTTTGTGTCCTCTTTGATTTCACTGAGCAGTGGTTTGTAGTTCTCCTTGAAGAGGTCCTTGACATCCCTTGTAAGTTGGATTCCTAGGTATTTTCTTCTCTTTGAAGCAATTGTGAATGGAAGTTCATTTCTGATTTGGCTCTCTGCTTGTCTGTTACTGGTGTATAAGAATGCTTGTGATTTTTGCACATTAATTTTGTATCCTGAGACTTTGCTGAAGTTGCTTATCAGCTTAAGGAGATTTTGGGCTGAGACAATGGGGTTTCCTAAATATACAATCATGTCATCTGCAAACAGGGACAATTTGACTTCCTCTTTTCCTAATTGAATACCCTTGATTTCTTTCTCTTGCCTGATTGCCCTAGCCAGAACTTCCAACACTATGTTGAATAGGAGTGGTGAGAGAGGGCATCCCTGTCTTGTGCCAGTTTTCAAAGGGAATTTTTCCAGTTTTTGCCCATTCAGTATGATATTGGCTGTCGGTTTGTCATAAATAGGTCTTATTATTTCGAGGTACGTTCCATCAATATCGAATTTATTGAGCGTTTTTAGCATGAAGGGCTGTTGAATTTTGTTGAAAGCCTTTTCTGTATCTATTGAGATAATCATGTGGTTCTTGACTTTGGTTCTGTTTATATGCTGGATTATGTTTATTGATTTGTGAATGTTGAACCAGCCTTGCATCCCAGGGATGAAGCCCACTTGATCATGGTGGATAAGCTTTTGGATGTGCTGCTGAATCCGGTTTGCCAGTATTTTATTGAGGATTTTTTCATCGATGTTCATCAGGGATATTGGTCTAAAATTCTCTTTTGTTGTGTCTCTGCCAGGCTTTGGTATCAGGATGATGTTGGCCTCATAAAATGAGTTAGGGAGGATTCCCTCTTTTTTTCTATTGATTGGAATAGTTTCAGAAGGAATGGTACCAGCTCCTCCTTGTACCTCTGGTAGAATTCAGCTGTGAATCCATCTGGTCCTGGACTTTTTTTGGTGGGTAGGCTATTAATTGTTGCCTCAATTTCATAGCCTGCTATTGGTCTATTCAGGGATTCAACTTCTTCCTGGTTTAGTCTTGGGAGAGTGTAAGTGTCCAGGAAATTATCCATTTCTTCTAGATTTTCTAGTTGATTTGCGTAGAGGTGTTTATAGTATTCTCTGATGGTAGTTTGTATTTCTGTGGGGTCAGTGGTGATATCCCCTTTATCATTTTTTATTGCATCTATTTGATTCCTCTCTCTTTTCTTCTTTATTAGTCTTGCTAGCAGTCTGTCAATTTTGTTGATCTTTTCAAAAAACCAACTCCTGGATTCATTGATTTTTTGGAGGGTTTTTTTGTGTCTGTATCTCCTTCAGTTCTGCTCTGATCTTAGTTATTTCTTGCCTTCTGCTAGCTTTTGAATGTGTTTGCTCTTGCCTCTCTAGTTCTTTTAATTGTGATGTTAGAGTGTCCATTTTAGATCTTTCCTGCTCTCTCTTGTGGGCATTAAGTGCTATAAATTTCCCTCTACACACTGCTTTAAATATGTCCCAGAGATTCTGGTATGTTGTATCTCTGTTCTCATTGGTTTCAAAGGACATCTTTATTTCTGCCTTCATTTCCTTATGTACCCAGTAGTCATTGAGGAACAGGTTGTTCAGTTCCCATGTAGTTGAGCGGTTTTGATTGTGTTTCTTAGTCCTGAGTTCTAGTTTGATTGCACTGTGGTCTGAGAGACAGTTTGTTATAATTTCTGTTCTTTTACATTTGCTGAGGAGTGCTTTACTTCCAATTATGTGGTCAATTTTGGATTAAGTGCGATGTGGTGCTGAGAAGAATGTGTATTCTGTTGATTGGGGTGGAGAGTTCTATAGATGTCTATTAGGTCCGCTTGGTGCAGAGATGAGTTCAATTCCTGGATATCCTTGTTAACTTTCTGTCTCGTTGATCTGTCTAATGTTGACAGTGGAGTGTTGAAGTCTCCCATTATTATTGTATGGGAGTCTAAGTCTCTTTGTAAGTCTCTAAGGACTTGCTTTAAGAATCTGGGTGCTCCTGTATTGGGTGCATATATATATATAAGATAGTTAGCTCTTCCTGTTGTATTGATCCCTTTACCATTATGTAATGGCCTTCTTTGTCTCTTTTGATCTTTGATGGTTTAACGTCTGTTTTATCAGAGACTAGGATTGCAACCCCTGCTTTTTTTTGTTCTCCATTAGCTTGGTAGATCTTCCTCCATCCCTTTATTTTGAGCCTATGTAAGTCTCTGCATGTGAGATGGGTCTCCTGAATACAGCAGACTGATAGGTCTTGACTCTTTATCCAGTTTGCCAGTCTGTGTCTTTTCATTGGAGCATTTAGTCCATTTACGTTTAAGGTTAATATTATGTGTGAACTTGATCCTGCCATTATGATATTAACTGGTTATTTTGCTCGTTAGTTGATGCAGTTTCTTCCTAGCCTCAATTGTCTTTACATTTTGGCATGTTTTTGCAATGGCTGGTACCAGTTGTTCCTTTCCACGTTTAGGGCTTCCCTCAGGGTCTCTTGGAAGGCAGGCCTGGTGGTGACAAAATCTCTAAGCATTTGCTTATCTGTAAAGGATTTTATTTCTCCTTCACTTATGAAACTTAGTTTGGCTGGATATGAAATTCTGGGTTGAAAATTCTTTTCTTGAAGAACGTTGAATATTGGCCCCCACTCTCTTCTGGCTTGGAGAGTTTCTGCCGAGAGATCTGCTGTTAGTCTGATGGGCTTTCCTTGGTGGGTAACCCGACCTTTCTCTCTGGCTGCCCTTAAGATTTTTTCCTTCATTTCAACTTTGGTGAATCTGGCAATTATGTGTCTTGGAGTTGCTCTTCTGGAGGAGTATCTTTGTGGCATTCTCTGTATTTCCTGAATTTGAATGTTGGCCTGCCCTACTAGGTTGGGGAAGTTCTCCTGGATGATATCCTGAAGAGTGTTTTCCAACTTGGTTCCATTTTCCCCCTCACTTTCAGACACCCCAATCAGACGTAGATTTGGTCTTTTTACATAATCCCATACTTCTTGCAGGCTTTGTTCATTTGTTTTTCTTCTTTTTTCTTTTGGTTTCTCTTCTCGCTTCCTTTCATTCATTTGATCCTCAATCGCTGATACTCTTTCTTCCAGTTGATCGAGTCAGTTACTGAAGCTTGTCCATTTGTCATGTATTTCTCGTGTCATGGTTTTCATCTCTGTCATTTCGTTTATGACCTTCTCTGCATTAATTAGTCTAGCTGTCAATTCTTCCACTCTTTTTTCAAGATTTTTAGTTTCTTTGCGCTGGGTACATAATTCCTCCTTTAGCTCTGAGAAATTTGATGGACTGAAGCCTTCTTCTCTCATCTCGTCAAAGTCATTCTCTGACCAGCTTCGATCCTTTGCTGGCGATGGGCTGCGCTCCTTTGCAGGGGGAGATGCGCTCTTTTTTTTTGAATTTCCAGCTTTTCCTCCCTGCTTTTTCCCCATCTTTGTGGTTTTATCTGTCTCTGGTCTTTGATGATGGTGACGTACTGATGGGGTTTTGGTATAGGTGTCCTTCCTGTTTGATAGTTTTCCTTCTGACTGTCAGGACCCTCAGCTATAGGTCTGTTGGAGATTGCTTGAGGTCCACTCCAGACCCTGTTTGCCTGGGTATCAGCAGCAGAGGTTGCAGAAGATAGAATATTGCTGAACAGCGAGTGTACCTGTCTGATTCTTACTTTGGAAGCTTCCTCTCAGGGGTGTACTCCACCCTGTGAGGTGTGGGGTGTCAGACTGCCCCTAGTGGGGGATGTCTCCCAGTGAGGCTACTCAGGGTTCAGCGACCCACTTGAGCAGGCAGTCTGTCCCTTCTCAGATCTCAACCTCCGTGTTGGGAGATCCACTGCTCTCTTCAAAGCTGTCAGACAGAGTCGTTCGCGTCTGCTCAGCCCTCTGCTGTTTCCCCTGTTGTTTTTTAGCTGAGTCCTGCCCCCAGAGGTGGAGTCTATAGAGACAGGCAGGTTTCCTTGAGCTGCTGTGAGCTCCGCACAGTTCGAGCTTCCCAGTGGCTTTGTTTACCTACTTAAGCCTCAGCAATGGCGGGCGCCCGTCCCCCAGCCTCACTGCTGCCTTGTGGTTAGATCGCGGCAGACTGCTGTGTTAACAATGAGGGAGGCTCAGTGGGCATGGGACCCTCCTGGCCAGGTGAGGGATATATTCTTCTGGTGTGCCCTTTTGCTTAAAGCGCGGTATTGGGGTGCGAGTTACCCGATTTTCCAGGTGTTGTGTGTCTCAGTTCCCCTGGCTAGGAAAAGGGATTCCCTTCCCCCTTGTGCTTCCCAGGTGAGGCGATGCCTCCCCCTGCTTCAGCTCTGGCTGGTCAGGCTGCAGCAGCTGACCAGCACTGATTGTCTGGCACTCCCTAGTGAGATGACCCCAGTACCTCAGTTGAAAATGCAGAAATCACTGGTCTTCTATGTCGCTCGCGCTGGGAGTTGGAGACTGGAGCTGCTCCTATTAGGCCATCTTGCTCCGCCCCTATCTGAACCAGTTCTTTAAAAGTTTTAAAAACAGGTTCAGAATTGCATCCATGTCTGTGTGACAGGAACCTGACTAGAGTGGTAAAGAAGTATACAATTGGACAGTAATAAGAATTTCCTGAAATCAGCTGATACCAGGCTTCCCATGGTGGAAAAAACTAGACAGTCTACTTTTCTTGTCTGCTGGCTTTAATATGTGGCTACCTTCCTTATGCATATTACCAAATATCCACCGAAGTTCTTGACACTATATACATGTTTTATTAGAAAAAGGAGAAGTATGCTTGAACAATGGGTAAAATAAGTGTCAGCCAAATCTCTTAACTTTTTAGCAAGATATAAAGCAGTAGATTTTCATAACTGTAAGTGTGTCTGGGGAGACAAAATGCCTATAACCAGACGTATTGCTACCTTTCTCCCTCATTGGGATTCTGCTAGGAAGAAACAGAGAGGATAGATATCAGGCAGGGAATTGGCATTATCTCCTTTGTCTTTTACATTTTTGATTGTTTAATGCTGTTCATGAAGTTATTGCAAATATTGATATATGTAGTAAAAATAATTGACAGGGCCTGAATAAATAACACAGTTAAATCTCTGGAAGCAGAAAACTATACCTTATGATTTGGTTTATGGTATAATCCAATAAATATAACATTTGGGATATGTACATCAGTCTTACAATATTACTTTAAGGCATTCAAAAATGGTTCAAAGGAGGCATTTTTAGTGATTAAAATTGTTACTTTACCATTCTCCTAACCAGTGAAATACTTAAAAGAAGAATAGCCGGGCACGGTGGCTCAAGCCTATAATCCCAGCACTTTGGGAGGCCGAGGCGGGCGGATCACGAGGTCAGGAGATCGAGACCATCCTGGCTAACACGGTGAAACCCCGTCTCTACTAAAAAAATATATATAAAACTAGCCAGGCAAGGTGGCGGGCACCTGTAGTCCCAGCTACTCAGGAGGCTGAGGCAGGAGAATGGCGTAAACCCGGGAGGCGGAGCTTGCAGTGAGCTGAGATCCGGCCACTGCACTCCAGCCTGGGGGACAGAGCCAGACTCTGTCTCAAAAAAAAAAAAAAAAAAAAAAAAAAAAGAAGAAGAAGAATAGCTATGGCTGCTGGGAGGAGAGGGACAAACTTCATTAGCATATATATGATTATCTAGAAGACTTAAGAGAATCAAGTGAAATATACTAATGGGAGTAAATATAAACACAAAAGTTTAGTCATTTTTCTGTACACCAAAATAACCAGAGAGAAAGTATAATGGGGACAACTCTGTGCAATAAATATGTAAGCTGAGTAGCAAAATAAGAGATGACTTATTAACAAGGCTGAATGAAAACTTAACAAAGGCATGCACTTAACTTTATTTAAAGATATATGAGAAGTCTAGGAAATTGGAGACAGACTTTGTAGTTCCTAGGCTAGGGGGCTGGATATTGATAAAAATGTTGGTGCTTTCAGAATTGTGCCATAACTGAAATTGTGTTGAAATGTAACACAGTTTCAACATGCACAAAATTTATTGAAAGTTTAAGTATGAAGCTAAAAATACTAGAATGATTGTGAAAAGAATCAGAAAATTGGCTGTAGCCACCTAGGATCTTGTATTCTTGTATAATGGGTTGTATGAAAACATAGATTGGTGGAATCTATTATTATAATAAATTGCCATGAAATTAGACCTAATGCATAAGAAAACGTAATATGTGATAAAACATCACAAATCAGTTTATTAAATATTTTTATAGTTATGAAAAATATTAAAATGACAACAGTGTAAAGATAATGTTATACTTGACTGTAAAATTTAAAGTTTGTACTCAGAAATTCATCGTTTGAATTTAGTATCATAAAATTATGACATATAAACAGAAGTTGTGGGAAAAACATTTGTGCTTAAGTTTTTGATGCTATAAATGAAGTTTATTGATAAAACTTTATTAACATAACTTTATTCTAAAATTATTTTTTGAAAAATTGTTTAACTCCTAGAATATTATGGTATTTAGTAAATATCTGTATTATATTTTTAAATTTCTATATTCTATTACTTAATTCAGCAGATATATTTTGACTGTTCACTTTGTGCAATCAATTCAGTTGAAGTGATGAGAATAAGGAGGTACATGAAATCTGAAATTTCCCTAAGCCGGTTTAAAATCGACGAGAAAGGCATATATGCAAATAACTATAGAGATTAATGTAGAGTTATCTGAGCGATATGATAAAATATATGTGGTGGAGGATAAGTAATTAGTAGCTAAGTTTATTTAGAGGTTGATCATTTGGGGCTTCTAATAGTTTTCTCTAGATTCCACAAATAGATGTTATTCTTAGAAGAGATGTTTGATTTCATTTACTGAATGAAAAACTACTGTATATGTACTAGGTTTGAGGTTGTGTGTTATGTGCTACAAAATAAATTAATGCAAGTAAAAGCAAATTCACACTATATTCTGTAATTTTTCCTCCCAAATTAAGAAATTAAAAAATAAAAATGAAAAGTTAGAGAAACTTGTACATAGCAGAATTGAAACTCCAAATGAAGACTAAAATTGTAACTTTTTAAGGACAAATGTAAATGTAAATTCAATTAATTTAATATGGGTAAATTTTATAATGCGATAACTCAGCAAAAATCTCTGCCCTCCCATTTTGTGTTGTCTTCTAAAAAACGTGATTGTTGCTGAATTGTGTTCCTTTTGTTTTGTTTTAGATCACCCAATTTTCCTGGATAGTTACTTCAATTTTTAATTTTATAGCTTCAGATTAAAACTAATTATTTGGGCATTTTCTTTTATTATTTTATTTATTCATTTATTTTTTGAGATGGAGACTTTCTCTGTCGCCCAGGCTGGAGTGCAGTGGCACCACCTCAGCTCTCTGCAACCTCTGCCTACTGATTGAAGCGATTCTCCTGCCTCAGTCTCCCGAGTAGCTGGGAGTACAGGCACCTGCCACCATGCCCAGCTACTTTTTGCATTTTTGGAAGAGATGGGGTTTCACCATGTAGGCCATGCTGGTCTGGAACTCCTGACATCAAGTGATCTGCCTGCCTCAGCGTCCCAAAGTTCTGGGATTACAGGCATGAGCCACTGTGCCTGGCTTATTTGGGTGATTTAATGTTATTATTTCAAATGTATCCTTTATACTTCTTTACTAATATTACTATTCAATTAAAATACTTAATAATTAATTTTCCAAAAGTTTGGTTTGTTTGTTTTTTTGTTTGTTTTTGGTGGTTTTTGAAAGTAAGAGCCAAGAAATGCTGTTAAGGCAGGATATTTTATAACTCAGTAAAGATAAAATCCACTTTTATCTACTTGAATCACATATTTTTTCAACTTACCATTTATATGACCATATTTATTACATACACCTTCATACACACACACACACACACACACACACACACACACACAGAGAGAGAGAGAGAGAGAGAGAGAGAAGTTGATTGTTTGGGGCTTCTAATAGTTTTTATTTAATTATTTTGGAACAGGGATTCAGACGGCATGAGACTAACAGATTACAAAATAATAATGTTAGAAGTTTAGTAAGATTTTCAAGTACAAAAGGCAATTTTAGCAGCAGGTCTTATATAGAAAGACAGTTTTTTAATGATAGGAAGATTCTTATTTAAAATTATTGGTACCACATATGATGATTTCTTTTAAGAGCAAGGACTCTCATATTCACTATTATATTCCTAAGACCTAGTTATAAGTGCCTTGAAAATGGCTTGTGCTCAATAAACATTCAAATGAATGAATAAAATGTACAAATAAATAACTCTATTTAGTCTTCGGATTAGAGAAAATAATGGAAGAGATTAATACATTAATGCACCAAATAACTTCCATTGTTTAACGTATCTACAAATCTCTAAGGAGTATCAATTTGCTTAGAACAGCAGTCACTGAATATTATTTTCTTAAAGGGCAGAGCCTTAACGAATGCTACAATAAGATAATCACCAAGGTATAAATTTCTGTAATTAATGCAAAAACATATAGGATTTTCATGCATAACACTATCTGAAGTGGGCCAAAAAATATGTTAATATGTTATTGATGTGAACTCTCATTTGTTATGTCGCTGAATGTATGTCCTTGTATCGGGACTTCTTCTTTTTTTTTTTATGAAACATAAACTATTTAATTCTGATTTTTAAATTGCAAAATAATTTACTATATTGAAACAGCCCATTCATCATATAAAGCATTTGATTCTGTCACCTCAAGTGCTTGTTAAATCACTTCCAGCTGCTACAATCAAGGGCCAGGTACTTCTAAGGTCTGGCACTTTCTGAGCTCCATTACACCTTTAAGTATGATTCTTCAATCCAATTCTAGCCTTCATAATAATCAAGTGCCTACTCCACTTAACTTGAAGGCAACTGGGAACTTAGAATTCTCCATATGTGTCTGTATCTGATTTTCAATCAGACCTCTTCATCTCCCAAATCTGAAAGGTTCTGAAGATCTATGAAGTAGTATAGCAACATTTTCACTTAAAGCAGTGTCAAGAGCAGCATCATGGAAATAAAACTTTGGCAAGGAAACTAAGCTATAAAAGGGATACTTCTCCAAACCAACAAGGAAGTTAGTAAGTTAGTGATAAAACTGAGTGAAGCAATGTTTTCTGTGATTGTACCTACATCAGTCTATTGATTAAATAACTTAGCATTCAGGTTGAGTTCAATGTCATTTAAATTATGGGGAAAAGGGAGAAATTCAGTGTTTAAGAATCTATATTGAAGAAAGTTTATACAAAGGCATATTTGATTTGCTTAAAAAATATGTATTAACCATGCATTTTACTGGTGATGCAAACATATATAAATATTATAAAATCAAGACCATTATAAAAACAACAAAATAGAAAACATACTGAGCTTTAAATGCCTAGTTTATACATTTGCTTCTTAAAAAGTATTAATAGGATTCTCATTATGTTTTAGGCACTAAGGCTAACTATGAGTGTGATCTTTACATTACTGAGCTAATTTTTGTGGTATGTGCATAAATTATAAGCAATTCATCATAGTAGTCTCTAAATCATGGTGCTGCAGGGCACACACATACTATTTAAATTCAGTTTGGATTTAACATAGGTAAAGGGGACTAGGGCTTATAGGGATTGTTTCACATGTGGATGGCAGCAAGTGGAAAGATCTAGAGATGTGAAGGTTGTTGAGTTGAAGGAACTTAAATAATAAATTATAGTGAGGACATAAAATGTGAATTGAGTGACTGAAAGAGATAAGGCTGCAGAGAGGGTAGAAGATTATGATATAGAGTATAAAATTATATTCTGAAAAGCAAGGAAAACATACCAAAGACTTTTTTTTATGGACAACAGTAAGATCAGAATTATAGGATGGATTTGAATGAATCCTAAAGATCATTCGGGTCACCTCTCATTAATTCAATAGCTGTTTGTCAAACTCATTCTGTGGGGACAATGCAGTAAACAGAAATTACATAATCTTATAGGATTTTGTGTTTGAGAGGAATGGGGAGACATTTGAGAGTTTGAACAGGAGAATTTGTGGTCTCTAGTTATTATGCTAAGAAGCAAATGAGTGACTGAGAGAATAGGAATGAAAAGGAGATTGTTGAAGTCGTTTGCAAAATCTAAATGAAAGATAGTGGTGGCTCCAACAAGAAAGGTATTGTGGAGATGATGATGAAAGATTGATTAATTGATATAATTTGTCTGCAAAGAGTTTTGGTTTGAGCAACTAGATAGGAGGATTGCTACTAACTGAACAAATAAAGTATACCAAAGAAACAGTATGAGAAAGAGAAATTATTTGAAAAAGAGAAATCAGGATTCCTTTTTGTAACTTGTTAAATTTGAAATGTGGAATGAGATCCGATAAGATCATTGAGGGGTGAGTATAGGTAAGAAGGACGTCCAAAGATAGAGGCCTGAATGACTCCAAGGTTAACAAGTCAGAGTGATAAGAAGAAACCGACAAAGGAGATCAAGAAATAGCTATCATTAGAGTTAGATAAAAATCAGATGAGTGTGCTGACCCAAAAATCAAGTAGATAAATTTTCAAAAAGCACAGAGTTAAAATTGGGATCAAATGCTGATGACTGGCCAAGCATGGCTATGAGACTTGACCACGGAATTTTGCAATGAAAAGATCATCAGTGAGCTTGAAGAATAATTTTTATCAAAGAGTGTATGAAAAAAAGTGTATGAAAACTTGATTGGAGAAGAGGTAACAGAGAAAAGAATAGGAGTAATTAGAAACTGAGCATAGATTACCCTCATGTGGAGTTTTGTCTCAAAAGTGGTGTGTATACAAGAGGAGAAAGTGGATCTGAAGAATGGTTTAAAAACTGCATTTTGTAATTTAGATTAGTACAGGGAATTTCCATGTACTTCATACCTAGTTTCTCTTATTAATATTTTTGTGTTAATATAGCACATTTGTTACAATCAGTGAACCAATAGTGATACATTATTAAGTAAAGTCTATATGCTAGTTAGATTCCTGGGATTTTACCTGATGCCCCTTTCAGTTTCAGAGTCCCATTCATACAACCTGTTACATAGTTAGCATGTCTCCCTAGACTCTTCTTGGCTGTAACAGTTTCTCAGACTTTTCTGGTTTTGATCACCTTGGTCTATAGTTTTCCTTTCCTGTAACATCTTTATATGGTTCTACTATTAGGTTGATATTTACCTTTCAGCATGACTTAGAAAGTGTTCTCCTTCTAACGTGTATATATTTATAAATACAAAAAAACTATGCAGTTGAAGTCAGCTTGCTAGTATTTTTTTAAGGATGCATTTATTTTTAGTTCAACAACCCTCCAAGCCCCCCATGAGAATATTCAACTAGTTCTACAAATTAAAGGACTTTTAAAAGAAATACGAGGCTCTTGAACATACTGATATTTGAGATAATATAAAATCTTCTCCTTCAATCTGCTGTCCTCACTACATTCAGTGCATTTCATCTAAAATATGAGTCTTATCACATCATTGTCTATGGTATGTTGCTTATAAGAATGGCCTCAATACTTTGCTCCTTCTGTATCCACACCCCTTGGGAGAGTAGGCCTTTGTTGTGGGGAAACTACTGGGCACATTTCACAAGGATTATTCTTCCTCCTTCCCTGAAACACCCATGAAGAAACGTTTCTCAGAGCTTTACCATGATAAACTGGTGGGTTTCATTGATGGAAAGCTCATGAAGATTTGGGGACTCCCTAAGAATGTAGTCATCAGGAATTTCTGAGTCTTAGGCTTGTCTAGCCTTAGTATCTAGCAATTCATCAAAATTACCACTTGCTTTCTATTACATTTTTAGTCATTGATTTTCATCTTGTCCACCATTTTTTTCTTGTCATCAGGACAGAAGTGACAGTTTCAAAACTCTTTACATGTAAGGCTAAAATCTGAAGTCTAAAAGTGATCTTTAAAAGTATCAAATGTTATAGCATGTTTACATGATTATGGGATTCTATTAGAGAAGAAAAGGAGATCACTGCAAATGATCAATGTAAAATGAAGTCCTTAGGGTGGGCCTTAATCACATTTGACCATGTCTCATAAAAAAAGTAAATTTATACACAAAGACATATACATAGGGGAAACCACATAATGCTAAGGTGGAAATTGAGGCAATGCATCTGCAAGCCAAAGAATGTCAAAGATTGTCAGTAAAAACGCCACGAGCTAGGAAGATGGTCATGGAAAAAAATTTTCTCCTTCATAGGAGGAACCAGACCAAGGAACCAGACACCTTGATCTTGGGTTTCTGTCCTTCTGAACTGAGACACAGTAAAATTATATTTGTGTTTTTAAGATGTCCAGTTTGTGCTACTTTGTTACAGCAGCCCTGGCATATTAATAATACCCAGTAATTGGAGAGAAAGTAAAATACTGGCCAGAGTTTGTAGGTGGGATGATGAAATGAAAGAAGCCTGGATAATTTCTCTTCTAATTCATTTATTTTCTCAAGAAAAAAGTGAGCATCATAAATTAGAAGTAAAGATGGAGATGCAATTATTATTGGAGAAAGGAAGAGGTATAAAAGAAGCATCTGTGAGAATAGGAGTAGGAATAGACATGGGAAATGTAACTGACAGAAACTTGATATTAGTGGTTGAAACTTAAATTGAGATTTCAACATTTAAATAAAAGGTTGCAGCTCAATTTAGGAAAATGATTATGCTGGTGGTGATGGAAGAGTAGATTTTAGAGATATATAATCTCTAACTTTGATATAATTAATATCTGGTGATTGTAAACAGTAAATTAATGGAAATAAGGAATTTAGAAAGCTAACTAAATTTCTAATGTGATAAAGCTGTTAACTGAAGATAGCATACACAGCAAAAACCCAGAGTTTAGTTTTAATCGGTTTTTGAAAAATTTAACTTTATTGACATAGTATTATATTGTTGCTATAAATATCCAAATCGATTGTTTGACTAGATTATACACACTGGCCCAATTACCAAGTGTCTACATTACTTTGTTAGAAAGAGAACAGAATTTATATCTGCCACTTTGTTTCTTATATAACAATAGTAACATATTTCAACTAATTTACCTGGATTTTATATTTAATACTGCCTACCTATAAGTTCACAAAGCAGATTCATCAACACTCTTTGGTTCATGTTTCACCATAAAAGTGCTGTTACTTCCAGGAAATTTTTTTGTAACTGCTGGTTTACAGAAATTGAAAATGTTTTTAGCCCAAACAGTAGAGCCAGTAACTTTGTGAAAATTCAAAAAGTCACAGGCACAATTTATATGTACGTGAACGTATGTCTGACTGAAGGCTCAGCTGCCATTTACAACAGTGAGGTTGTTCTTTTTGCTAATAGTAAACTCTGGATATTAATAAGATAGAATTCTAGGCAGCATGGCATTACTTAGGGTAAGCTACGTTATCTCCAGACACTGAATAGAAAAGAGAAAACTTGTTTTTGTTTGGTTGACAACCTTATATTCTATTTTGCTCTAGAATTATCTATTTACTTCAGAGAAATAGCTCCTTTTTTATTCCTAGTTTCATTTTTCAGAATTTCTTATACTATATTTTTAGAATAACAAAAGCAGCTGTTATTAAAGTGATTATTTAATCATGTATACCAAATGTATTTGTTCAGTCTCTACTATCAGTTAGGCTATTTTAAGGAAATAGACTTTCTGTTAAGAATAATGGAAAGCTATTAAAGGAGTTTAAGTAGGAGAAAAAGTTACATAGCTAATGCTGCATAAGGAATGACCTCAAAGCTTAGTAGTTTAAATCAATGACTTTATTTATCTCAGTATTCTACAGGTCAGCAATTTAGTCTAGGCTGGGATCCTTTACGCATCTACTATCAACTGAGAGCCAACTTTGGTAATCTTAGCTGGGCTCTCTCTACCATTGGAGGACTCCACTGGGGTAACAGAGCTTATTCACCTAGGATCCACAATCTTTTATTCCCCAGCAGGATGGTCCATGACAGGGAAAAAGGTCTCAAGAAAAGTAGTAGAAAACGCACAAGGGCTATTGAGACAGGGGTTCAGAACCGGTAAGTTATCATTTCTTTCACAATCTATTGACCAGAGTAAATTACAGGACCAACTGGATTTTAAGAGGTGAAGAGAGAAATTCTCCCTTTGATGGAGGAACTGTAGCATCATAGTCATAGTTGTTGCATTTCTCCCATTGTTGTAGCCCCTCCTGCTGCAGCTGAATTGACTTCCAGAGGATTTAAAGAGACAGATATCTTCCCTACTTTATTTTTACATTTTATTTTGGTAGCCACATATCAAAAGTTAAGACATTAAACAAACTGCACATATAGGGAAAAAGAGAAAGTGACCCAACATTCCCAGGGAAAGATAAAAGCTCAGAAAACACCTAAGAAGGTCTTAATTTATACTTCATGCTAATCCTTGGCACAGAGACATTCTAAAACAATAAAAAACAAAAAAGTAAAAACAATAACAAAAAGCAATAAATACTATGGAAGGACGTGAATTTGATTTCCAAAGTTAGTATGCTTTTATTTTATTTTATTATTTTTTTGAGACAGAGTCTTGCTCTGTTGCCTAAGCTGGAGTGCAGTGGCATGATCTTGGCTCACTGCAACCTCTGCCTCCCGGGTTCAAGTGATTCTCCTTCCTTAGCCTCCCAAGTAGCTGGGATTACAGGCACACATCACCATGACTGGCTAATTTTTGTATTTTTGGTAGAGATGAAGTTTCACCATGTTGACCAAGCTGGTCTTGAACTTCTGGCCTCAAGTGATCTGCCCACCTTGGCCTCTCAAATTGCTGGGATTAGAGGCATGAGCCATTGTCCCTGGCTCTAGATTTAAATGTCCAGATTTTAGGCAAAAAATATAAAACATACAAAGAAACAGAAAAGTATTGTCCTTTCAAATGAAAAATAATCAGAAATCATCCCTGAAAAAGACCTGAGGACAGATCTGCTAGAAAAATATTTAACACAACTGTCTTAAAGATGCTCAAAGAACTAAAGAAAGACGTGGACAATGTTAATAAAACAATGTAGGAAGAAAATAAATATATTATTAATGAGATAGAAAACCTCCTAAAAAGAAACCAAAAGAGATACATTACCTGAAAAGTACAACAATTGAAATAAAAAAGGTTATTAGAGGGACTCAGAGGCAGATTTATGCAGGAAGAAAAGAATCAGGGAACCTCACAGGACAGTAGATATTATCAAGTCCCAGGAACAGAAATAAATAAAAACTGAGAAAACATAAAACTGAAGGTATCTGTGTAACTGGAGAAAAAAATAAGACCAACACATACACTGTAGGAGTTCCAAAGAATATTTTAAATAAAAGGACAGAGAAAATATTTGAAGAAATAATGGCTGAAGACTTCCCAAATTTAATAAAAGATGTGAATATAAACATCTAAGAAGCTCAACAAACTCCAAGACAAACTCAAAGAGACCCACACAGACACATTTAAGATTGCAGAGATACATAATCAAACTTCCAAAAGCTAAAGACACGAATAGAACATTGAAAGCAGCAAGAGAGAAACAACTCATTGTATACAAAATATCATAAATAAAATTATCATCCGATTTCTCATCAGAATGTTGAAGATTAACAGGCAGTAGACCAATATATTCCAAGTGCTAAAGAAAAAACAAATGACAAAAAGTATTGCAATCAAAAATCCAATATCCAGCAAAACTGTTTTTCAAAAGTGAGGGAGAAATAACATGTTCCCAGTAAACAAAAGCTGAGGGAGATTTACCCTGAAAGAAAGGCTAAAGGGAAGCTTGCAGGGTAAAATGAAAGGATACTAGACAGTAACTGGAAGCTGTGGGAGGAAATAAAGATCTCAAGAAAGGCGTGAAGTTAGAAGTACAAAGTGAATTTCACTAGCCTGAACTCAAGGTCTCAGCAGGGCCACACTCTCTCCAGAGGTTCTTGGGGGGAATCCATTTCCTGCCTCCTCTTATTTGGTGGCTGCCATCATTTGTTGGCTTTTGGCTGCACTATTTCAATCTCTGTAACTTTGGTCACATTGCACTCTCTTCCTTTGTATGAATTCTCTCTCTGCCTCCCTTTACATAGAGACATTTGTGATGGCATTTGGAATCTACCTAAATAATGTAGAGTAATTTCTCCATTTCATCATCTGTAACTTTATCACATTTACAAAGTCGCTTTTACCATAAAAAAGTAACATTCGGAGATGCTAGGAATTGGGATGTGGGTATCTTGGGGATACATTTTTAGCCTGTTATAGGCATCAAACTTTCCCAACCATACTGATTATTTCTGAGGTGGTACTCCCTCTTCATCACATAATTGGCCAAAATAAGTTTATGACTTAATACCTGTCATGCATATGTGACCTTTTAAATTCTACAAGATGAATTAATTATCTTAAGAGTTTCATCATAGACTATGTGATCTAGATTCAAACTTCAAACTGCCTATATTCAAAAATTGGCTCATCTATACACAAGATGTCTGAACTTGGGAAGTTCATTTAAACTCTTGTTGCCACAATTTCTTCATTTACAAATGAAAATAATTATTTCCTAAATTAGATGTGAGGATTAAAATGATTAATGCCTGTAAAGTGCATGCAATAGTATATAGCGCATTGGAAAAGAAAAATAGTATATAGCGCATTAAAAAAGAAAACACATTGAATCAACAAGATTCTTAGATTTCCTTCTCTCCAGTCAATATAACCACTAGTGTTTCACTATATCTTTGTTTTTCGCACCCTACGACTAAGGTGTGAGATGTTTTGTAAAAATAAATATAAAGATATATGTATATTTTTCTTTTTCAGATCCTAGAAAATTTACCTGGGAGACTATATTTGACTTGAAATTCTTTTAACTAACTTGAACCATGAAGTCTTAAACCAAGCATTTCTCATTAATAAAATATAATGTGCATTTTTATCAGACATATCAATTTTCTTTTTTTAAAGCTTCAGAAGCTATAATTGGGAAAAGTAGCATAAAATTTGTGACTTCAATTCTTCAACTGCTGAAAGCATTAATTTCAAAGTGTTTAATGTGTGGTTACCAATATTTAAAAAAGTAATGTTTTAAAGCTTTATAGGTCTCATTTACTTTAATTTTCTGTTGAAAGTTTGGTATATCATTTGATTTCTATTAACTTTTTAGATAATATTTCATTTTGTGTATGATAATCTGTACTGTCCAATAGTTAGTTCTTCCATGATTGTCTTCATAGAAGACTAGTACTTCAGTAATGGTCATATCTGCAGTACCCAAGCTATTAGCCACTTGTAGCTATTGCACTCTTGAAATGTGGCTAGATTGACTGAATCACTGAATTTGAAATTTTATTTATTTATTTATTTATTTATTTATTTATTTATTTATTTATTTATTTATTTTGAGACAGAGTTTCGCTCTTGTCACCCAGGCTGGAGTGCAGTGGCGCAATCTAGGCTCACTGTAACCTCCACCTCCAGGGTTCAAGCAATTCTCCTGCCTCAGCCTCTCAAGTATTAGTGGCTATGATACTAGGCAGGATAGATCTAGATTTAAATCTATATATGTTGAAAAATACACTTAATTATTTCATGTTTATATTTCTGAATATTATTCAACTCAGTGACTTAAATGACACTCTGGGCTTGATATTTATAAATATTTATAAATATTTTGTTTATACTCTAAAATTGACTTCAATGATAAAGCTTTTTTGGAGAATAATTATCTTTTTCCGAGTGTGGAAATGCATATTTTTTAAAAGCTTTATACATGTTGGTACCACAGAATTATGAAAAAATAAGATGATATAGTTGGAATAAAAATGATAAAATATTAAAATACTACAGTGTTTTATTTGGTAAAACTGAAGAAAATACAATTCAAAAATTAATAATTTGAAAAAGTATACTCAGGCACAGAGTTTTTAAGAAATGAAAATATTCTGTATGATACCCTAATGGTGAATATATATCATACATTTGTCCAAGCCTATAGAATGTAAAACACCAAGAATGAACCCCGATAAATGTAAATTACAGGTTTGAGCTGAATGAATACTTGTCAGTGTAGGTTTATCAGTTGTAACAAATGTTCTGTGCTGGTAGGGAACGTTGATAATGGGAGAGGCTATTCATGTGTGGGATAAGAGGTATATGAGAAATTTCTGTGTCTTCAGCTCATTTTTACTGTGAACCTACAACTGCCCTAAATAAAGTCTATTGAAGTAAAAATATATACACCTGGAAGCATCTATATGAGTTAGACAAGGCAATCTTTTAGATTAATATGAGGAAATATTTCCATGTGTATGAAATAAAGATTGAATTACTACTGTAATATAAACAGCTACTCATTGTTAGGGTCAGTTTTAAACCACATGCTCTGATGCTGCATTCTGTTTATTTTTTATATATAATTTCTTTAAATACATCTGTGGCAATAAAGTAAATGATATTCTAAAACAAAGCATTTGTCTTATTCATTACACCAACCTACCAAAATCTAGTTTTCATAAAATTTGCACTTCTTGCAAATTGTCTACAGAAAACACTTGATAATAGTATGTGAAAAGAGAAAAACATTTGATAAATATATTAGAATCATAACTATTTGGTAATAAATATATTACTACTACTCTGAAGATAAAAGGAAAAAAGCATACTTCGGAGTCAGCTTTCCAAAAAATAAATAAATTACAGAAAGACCTTTCATAAGTCAGAAATATTGAATAAACTTAAATGATAATATTAAACAATCATACAAAATAAATGTACAAGCAATTTGTAAGTTAAAAAGAAAGGAATTCCAATTCTAAAAGTAAACAACTTCTAAAGTAATATTTTAATTTTTGTTGAATGAATAAAATATGGATCTTTTTCAGTTGATTTGTTTCTGTGGATATCCGCTCTCATGTGAAATGTTGATTTCAGTCCTTTTGAAGCCATTTCCTTACTTTAATGGCATTGCAAAGGTGATTCACAAGGTAAGCATACATCGCATGCCAGGAATATGGACTTCATAATTCATAAGTTTGGATCATTTTCCTTAGAAGGCCAAAAGGTGGTGCTGCTGTGTAGCTGAGTTATCATTCCTCAATAATCAATAGCCTTTCACCGTTTAATTCAACTGCTAAAATGGCGGAAATACATCTGTCATAAGAGCAAGTAAAACAGATCTAAACATGCAGTGATACAAATCGGTGGCAAATTAATTTAGGGTGGTATCCAATGGTAATTGGACTTAGTGAAATCTGACAGTTGTATAGTAGCAAAGAGATTTATAAACCCTTTTTGTGTTCTGAGAATTCAGTTTAGATACTCCTTATAAAGAAGTTATAGATTAAGGAGACAGAGAATGAGTCTTTGAAGAAATCAGTCACCTTATGAGGCTGATTTAATGAGTCAAGTATTACATTCTCATTTTACATATTTAGTAATTTTGTAATCTCAGAATAAATCTCAAAATTGTTGTTATTTCAAAACTATAAATTTGATATCATTATGATTAAACCATAATACTGTTCACTGCTGTCAGTATATTCAGAGCCAGACTTTTCCCATTTTAATTTATTAATTTTAATTTTTATGCTTTATCACATCTGTATAGTCATTGTTTTCAAAGTGGAATAATTCTACATGACTTACAATATGGAAAAATTAAGAAAAAAAATGCCCTAACACTTAGAGAATTCCAAATCTTCACTCCTGAGATGATATCACTAAGAAAAGTTTTCTTTCTGTATTACGTTATATGTCAAGAAAACATGATTATTCTATTATTTCTTGATTTGTTAGTGTTAGATGTATCTATTGACTTTCTAATGCAGGAGAGTCTTCTATTTACCCTACTTCATACACAAGAGAGTTGTGCCATACTTTTTAGTTAAATTAATAATTAGTGTTTTTATTATGATTATGTGAACATTATTCACAGTTGAACTATATATACAGTGTACTTTGATTACTTCTGATTTCTGTACAATTTTGTTTTCTAGGAGATTATAGTCTATTGTGTTTTCTTAATACTGAGTGTCTGTTATTATAGGTAATTTATAATTTATCTCCAACCTCTACTGAAGTGTTTAATTTCTTCTCAACACATTTAAATACATACTCTGGTTAATCAACTAGTGTTTCTAGGGAGCATTATTCCTGGAATCCTCTATTCTTCCTTGTTACTGGGGAATACCACATGCCTTTCTTCCTGAAATGTTCTCTTTCTCTCGTTATTTACCTTTATCCAGTATTGATTCTTTGGTTTGGATATTCATTTTCCCTGTCTTACTTCTCAGTTTTCCCGTTTCTTATGAAAAGCCCATGTAAAGTAAACTGAAATGATTATCTCACACTGTCTTTATTTTAACCTAAAATTGATTAATGCATTTCTCTCTCAGATTTTGAGGTTTTTCTCTATTGTCTTTAGGAAATTAGTGCTTCTATTGATAAAATTAATTCTCCTCTTTTAAATACTTTTTAGATAACATGTTTTATTTTATGGAAATTTAAAAATTTTATTCGTTATAATTCATGTTATTTTGAAATTTTATGGTGTTGAAATTCAGTGCATGTCTGCTTTTGTTAATAACCTTGTCTCTTTGAACTCTTTCAAAGTAGAAATTCATTTTTCTACTCTCTAATCTACAGATATACCTGATATTTGTGAGTTCAAATTTCATTTAAAATTCTCTATAGATGAAATCACCATTTTCTGCTTCTGTTATGGTAAGGTAGTTATTCTAATATGTGTCATCAGAGTGTATCTAAAGGTCAAACTGTTGCTTGTATATACTTTCTTTTAACATTTTAATTTCTTACAGAGGTATAATTAACATACAATAAGCTGTGCATACTCAAAGTGTACAATTTGATAAATTTTCATATATGTACATACTTGAATTAACCATAACCACAGTCAAGATCATGAAAATATCCACAACCCCAGAAGTTTTTTTTTTTTTGTTTTGTTTTGTTTTTTTTTTTTTTTACTAGCAATCTCCTTAGGAGTTAGAAGTACAAATTTATTACATGCATATATTGTATAGTGATGAAGTCTTTAATAGTTGAACATTGTACATAATGTAAGTTTTCAAACCTCACCCACCTCCCACCCTCTCATCTTTTGGAGTGTTCAATGTCTATTATTCTACTCTGTATGTTTATGTGTACTCATTGAGTTACCACTTATAAGTAAAACATGGGAGTATTTGACTTCCCGTTTATGAGTTATTTCACTTAAGATGATGGCCTCCAGTTCCACCCATGTTGCTGCAAAAGACATGATTTCATTCTTTTCATGGCTTAGTAGGAGTCCATGGTGTGTGTGTGTGTGTGTGTGTGTGTGTGTGTTGCATGTTTATCCAATCATGCTTACCAATCAAGCATTTTATCGAAAATGCTTTTATCCATGAGCATTTAGGTTGATTCCATATCTTTGCTATTGTGAATAATGCTGGGATAAAAACACAAGTGCAATGTCTTTGTGATGTAATTTTTGTTGCTGTTGTTGTCGTTTGTTTTGATTCCTTTTGGGTACATACCCAGTAGTGAGATTGCTGGATGAAATGATAGTTCTATCTTTACTTCTTTGAGAAATATCCATACTGTTTTCCAGAAACTATGTATATCCATACTGTTATCCATACTGTTTTACTAAATTACATTCCCATCAACAGTGTATAAGCATTCTCTTTTCTCTGCATACTTACCAACACCTGTTATTTTTTAACTTTTTATTAATAGCCATTTAAAATATCTAAGATGATATTTCGTTGTGGGTTTAGTTTGCATTTCTCTGATGATTAGTGATTTTTTTTATGTTAGTTGGCTCTTTTATGTCTTTTAAAAGTGCCTGATCATGTCCTTAGCTCACTTTTTAATGGGATTACCTGCTTTCTTCCCTTGTTGAGTTGAGTTCCTTGTAGATTCTGGATATTAATCTTTTGTTGGAGGCATAATTTGCAAATATTTTTCCCATTTTGTAAGTTATCAATTTACTCTGTTGAATGCTTCTTTTGCTGTGCACAAGCTTTTTCATTTCAATAATCTCTATTTGTCTATTTTTGTTTTGTTGTGTTTGGTTTAGAATTTGGTCATAAATAATTTGCCTAGGCCAATGTCCTGAAGAATTTTTTCTAGGTTTTCTTCTATGATGTTTTTAGTTTCAAGTCTACGTTTAGGTCATTAATCCAACATAAGTTATTTTGTGTATGTGGTGAGAGGTATGGGTCCAATTTCATTCATTTGCATACGGCTCTCTATTTCTTTGATACTACTGTCTACACTTATACAAGTACCATGCTATTTTGATTACTGTAGCCTTGCAATATAATGTGATTCTCCAGTTTTGTTCTTTTTGCTTAGAATTTCTTTGGCTATTTGGGCTCCTTTTTGATTCCATATGAATTTTATAATATTTTTTTTTCAAATTCTGTGAAAAGTGATCTTCGTAATTTGATAGAAATTGCACTGTATCTGTAGATTTCTTTGGGCAGTATAACCATTTTAATGGTATTGATTCTTCTAATTCATGAGCATGGAATGTTTTCCCATTTACTTGTGTCATCTATAATTTCTTTAAGCAGTGTTTCGTAGTTTTTCTTATGGAGGTTTTCACCTCTTCGGTTAAATATGTGCCTAGGCATTTTAATTTTTTTGTAGCTATTATAAATAGAATTGTTTTTTTGATAGAGTCCCAGGCTAGATCATTCTTGGTGTATAGAAACACTGATTTCTGTACGTTAATTTTATATCTTGAATTTTTATTGAATTCATTTATTCTAAGAGCTTTTTTGTTGGATTCTTTAAGGTTTTCTAGATGAAAGATTTTATCTCTAGTGAACAGGATTATTTTGACTTCCTCTTTTCCAATTTGAACGTTTTTTATTTCTTTCTGTTGCCTGATTGCTCTGTTAACGGCTTCAAGTGCTGAATAGCAGTAGTGAAAATGGGCATACTTGTCTTGTTCTGGTTCTTACAGAAAATGCTTTCAGCTTTCCCCCATTAAACATGTAGCTGGCTGTGGGTTTGTCATATATTGCCTTTATTTTATTGAAGTATGTTTCTTCTATGTCTAGTTTGCTGATTTTTTATTGTTAAGAGATGCTGAGTTTTATTGAATGCTTTTTCTGCATCTATTAGAAGATAAGATGGTTTTTGTCCTTAATTCTATTTATGTCATATATCACACTTAGTGATTTGCATATATTGAACCATACTTGCATTCCTGGGATAAATCCTATCTGATGATGGTGTATTATCATTTTGATGTCTTGATGAAGTCAATTTGCTGGCATTTTGTTAACGATTTATTGCATATATGTTTATTATGAATACTGGTGTGCAGTGTTATGGTGTCTTTGGTTTTGGTATTGGGGTAATACTGGTCTTATAGAATGAGTTAAGGGGAATTTTTTCGTCCTCAATTTTTTGGAGAATTTTCAGAAGGACTGAAATTAACTCTTCTTTCTATAATTTTTTTTTTCTATCTGTAGTATCAGTTTTATTGCTCCCTTTTCCATTTCTTTTTATTTGGATCATCTCTCTTCCTTCTTTCGGTAGTCTAATTGGTGGTTTATCAACTTCATTTTTCTTTTTGAAGTACCAACTTTTTATTTCATTAATCCTTTGTATTGTTTTTCTAATCCTGATCTCATTTAGTTTTCTCTGATTTTTTTTTTTCTTCTGCTTCCCAGGGTTTAGTTTGTTCTTGTGTTCCTAGTTTTTGGAGACGTAGCATTAGATTGTTAATTTGAGCTATTACTACTTTTTTGATGTAGAGATTTTATGCTATAAACCTCCATCTTTGCACTACTTTTGCTGTCTCTTAAAAGTTTGAATTGTTGTATTTTCATTTTAATTGGTTTAAAAAATGTTTTAAATGTTATCCTAATTTCTTCATTGACCCAGTATTCCTTCCAGAGCATACTGTCTCATTTTCATGTATTTGTATAGTTTCTGAAATTCCTCTTGGTATTGATATTTAGCTTTATTCCACTGTGATCTAAGATGATACTTGATATGATTTAGACTTTTAAAAATTTGTTAAGAATTTTATGGTATAATAAGTTGCCTCTCTTGGAGAGTGGTCTAAGATTGTATATTCTCTAATTGTTGAGTAGAATGTTCTGTAAATGTCTGTTAAGTTCACTTGGTCTAAAGTTCAATTTAAGTTCAATCTTACTTTGTTAATTTTCTGCCTTAATGATCTTTCTAGTGCTCTAAGTGTAATGTTGGCATCCTCCATTTTTATGGTATTGCTAGCTCTTTGTTTCTTTTCTTTTCTTTTTTTTTTTTTTTTTTGGTATAGTAATATTTATTTTGTGAATCTGAGTGCCTTGATATTGGGTGTATACATATTTAGGATTATTACATTATCTTATTGAATTCATTTCTTTGTCATTATATAATGGCAGTCTCTGTATTTTATTACTGTTTTTCATTTAAAGTGTATTTAATCTCATATAAGTATATCCTACTCATTTTTGTTATCTGTCTGCATGGAATACCTTTATCCAACCTTTTATTTTCAGTTTACATGTGTTTTTATGGATAAGGTGAGGTTCTTGTAGAAAGTATATAATTTGATCAAGTTTTATTTCTTTTTAATTTATTCTATTAATCTGTGTGTTTTAAGTGGAACATTTAATTCATTACATTACAAGGTTAATATTAATATGTCAGGCTTTGTTCCTATTTTATTGTTCATTGTTTGCAAGTTTTTTTTTTTTTTTTTTTTTTTTTTTTTTTTTGACGGAGTTTCGCTCTGTCACCCAGGCTGGAGTACAGTGGCTCGATCTCAGCTCACTGCGAGCTCCTCCTCACGGGTTCAGGCCATTCTCCTGCTTCAGCCTGCTAAGTAGCTGGGACTATAGACACCCGCCACCAAGCTCGGCTAATTTTTTTTTTCTTGTTTTTAGTAGAGACAGGGCTTCACCATGTAAGCCAGGATGGTCTCCATCTCCTGACCTCGTGGTCCCGCCCACCTAGGCCTCCCAAAATGCTGAGATTACAGGCATGAGACATTGTGCCTGGCTGCAAGTTGTTTTTTTTTTTACAATTTTTTTTGTTTCTTTTTCTCTGTGTTTTTATCTTTGTGGCTTGACGAAATTCTGTTATTTTGCCATTTGATTCCTTTCTCTTGGTGTGATTGTCTTATAAGAACTGCGAGTTTTAATTTTTTTGTATATTTGTGTGATGGTAAATATCAAACTTTTGTTTCCATGTTTCATTTTCACCTTTGAGCATTTCCTGTTAGGCTGGTCTAGTGAAGACAAATTCTTCTAGTGTTTGCTTACCTGGAAAAGAGTTTATTTATTCTAAAATTCTTGGCTGACAGATTTTGTTTTTCTTTCAGCACTTTGGAAATGCTGTCCTACTCTCTTATGACCTATAAGGATTTCTATTGAAAAGTCTGCTGTTAGTCTCATGGAGTTTATAGATGACTAGACACTTGCTAACTTTAAAATTATTTCTTTTACATTGACTTTTGACATTTCTAATATAATATGCTCTGGTGAAGTAATTTTTACAATGTATTTCAGTGATGGTATCTGGGCCTCCTGGATCTGAATGTCTGACTCTCTTGCTAGTCTTAGTACATTTTTGTTGATTATTTTCTTAAATAAGCTTTTAAACGTTTTTGACCCCTGTTCACCCCCAAGAATACCAATAATTTGTAAGATCTCTTGCTTCAAGTAGTCTCTTACATCTCTCAAAGACTGTTTTTTGTTGTTGTTGTTTGTTTTTTGTTTTAATATATATTTTTGTTCGTCTATTTCAAAAGACATGAGACTCTTTCTGAGATTCTTTCTTCTGTTTGGTCTAGTCTATTACTGAAACTTTTGTGTTTTGTATTTCTGTCAATGAACTTTTTATTTGCAGAAATTTTGCTTTTTATTATTATTATTATTATTTTAATTTGGAGTTTTAAAGAATCCTTTTGATTGAGATCTTTTGCTGGGTGATTGTTGTGGTCCTTTGATGGTGTCATATTTCCCAGCTTTTTCATGTTTCCTATGTCCTTCCTTTGATATCTACATATGTGGTATCATAGTCGCTTGTTCCAAGTTTTTGAACTTGCTTTGGTAAGGGAGAATTTTTTCCTGAAGATGTATATATGTTATTGGTTGTGAAGGATATCTTGGTTTTGATTTAGGGTGCCTGTGGTAGTGCAATTGTATCACTTCTTCAGCAGCATATAGAATCAGTAGTATCTGTGATTTCCTCTGTGACTTTAGGGTACAGTTATTAGTTGAGGTTGTGATAAAGTATTGCTGGGGACTTGGACACCAACTGAGACAGTCTTCAGGCCCTTGTGTTGGTAGCTATAGAGTGAATGTGACTGTTTTTTAGGCCCCAGAGCAGCTTACTCTGATTCCAGTGTTACTAGGTTCTTGGGGGCTGATTCTTGAAGCTTCAGGTGGTTTGTTTAGAAGCTAATTGTGGGAGCCAAGAGTGCAGTTTGTGGGTGGGTTTTCAGGCACCTGAGCATCTGCTGTGTTGTAGGTGATGACAGTATCCATGATGGAGCAAACCAATGAGACCCAAGCAATTCTTGTTGATGTTCCTGGTAGTTTCTACTGGTTGGGTGGACTAGTCTTCAGTACCACAACAGGGTAGTGGGTATTTTCCTAAATGTGCTTAAAAGAGCTTGGTCCCCTCTGCCCCTCCCACAGCTGGGTGTTGGCTGCAGCCATGTCACCTTCAACTGGGTGGGGCAAAACCCAGTGTTAAACTCTCAAAATGGTATCAGCTGTAGGTTTATGACTAGAGAGGGTGGAGCACCTCTCAGATGAGCAGCATGGGCAACAAGCTGTGGGGAGTGCAGTCTGCTTGAGTCTCAATCTCACAGCAACCTGGAACAGGATGGTGGGTATTGTTCTGGGTATTATATAAGTGACCCTGGATTTTTTGTCCCTCATCAGCTATGTGGGGGCTGCAATCATGTCAGCTTGGACTCTGCCCAAGGGTGAGGCACAGCCCAGCATTGAACTCTCAAAATGTTTCCAGCTGTGGGCTTGTTACCAAAGAGGTTGGAACACCTTCCAGGCTAGCAGCATGGGCAAGAAAATGTAGGGAGTGTGGCCTGCCTGCATTTGCATTTAACAAAAGCCTGATGTAGTGCAATGAATATTATCCTAGATGTGCATTGGAGGGCCTGGCTTCCCTGACTCTCCTTGGCCGGGCAGCATCTGTGCCAATGTCAGCCTGAACTCAGTCTGAAAGTGAAGCACAAACTAACATTAAACTATCAAAATAGAATCTTGGGCCTGGTACCAGAGAGGGCAGTGTCCTTTCCATGCAAGCAATATGGGCAAGAAACTGTGGGGAGAGGGGTCCACTCATTTCTCTGTCTGAAAAGCTGACTGTAGCAGAGTGGTAGGAAACTTCCTGGAGGTGTATAGGAGTGCCTGGTCTCCCATCTCTCTCCTTGGAACAGTAGAGCAGCAGCATCCCTGTCTGTAGATCCTTGATACTGGGTCTTTTAACAGGGCACTCAGTTGAAGCTGCTGTCATTTCAGATGCCTGTGGTATTCCATGTGGGTTCCTTTTTTGGAGCAACGCATGTCTGCAATCTATAGGCAGCTCCACATGTTAGTGGATCAAGGGTTTCTCCCATAGCCAAAACTATAAAAGCCCATTTTGAAATCCTAGGGATTTCTGTATTACTCTTTCCTTGTGTCTAGAAGTCTGTCTCAGCCCTCAGTCTCCAGCTGGCCAAGCTGCCTTAAACACTCTCCTTACTTCCTTCTAGAGTTTTCTGTCTCTTCTCTAATGAAGCCTAGTGTTATCTCCTAATTTATATTTAGAATGTAAGTATCTACTTAGTTTTCTGGTTCCTCCTTGTAGAAGAGGCATATACTACCTGCATCTAGTCAGTCATCTTGATTCCTTTATCCCAAAACTTTCATATCCTGTTGGAGTCCCACTCTCTCCACCTCACCAATGAAATCATTGATCTAATTCTGAAACAAATTAGTCTGCATTTCATAGAACTTTATATAAATGTCATTATACAGTATGTATTCTTTTCAGTCTGAATTTCTTTAACTTAGTATATTTATTTTCAGATTCATTCATGTTGTGTGTTTATCGTTTTTTATTTCTTGGCATTGCTGAGCAGTATTCTGTTGTGTGTGAATGCCACTACTTGCTTACCCATACACTTTTATGTACACATTAGTTGTTTTATATTTTTAGTTATTAATAAAGCTGTTATGAATATTTGTATACCAGTGTATAAATATGTTTTTATTTCTCTTGGGAAAACATGTAAGAGTGAAAAAGCAAGGTCATATAGTAAGTGTATATGTGAGTATTTAAGAAATTCACAAACTGCCTTCCAAGTTTTAAAACTTAAGTTATTCTAGTAGATATATACTGGTATATTATTATAGCTTTCCTTTGCCTTTGTATAATAACCAATTATTTTGAGCATCATTTCCTATGGATATTTGACATCTGTATAGCTTCATTGGTGAAGTGTCCTTTATGAAATGAAGTTTTGCATGTATTTTCTCCTTGTATTATGGCTTGATTTTTCATTAATTAGCAGTATCTTTTGAAGTGGAAGAGTTTTTAATTTATACTGGAAGACTCAGTATACTGATTTTTTTAGTATGTGATTTTCATTATATTTAAGACATTTTTGCAAAACCTATGATTTCTATGATTTACTTTTAGAAGCTCTATAATTTTAGACTGCACACATATGTTTATGACTAATTTTGTGTTTACTTTTGTATATAGTGTGAGGTAATGCTATTTTTTTTTTTTTTTTTTTTGCATTTGGTTATTCAATTGTTCTAGCAGCATTTGTTGAAGTAATCATCCTTTTCTCTGTAAAATTGCCTTGGCATCTTATCAGAAATTATTTGCCTGACCATTTATGCATACCCGTTCTGTATTACATCATTGATATGGTTTGACTGTGTCTCCATCCAAAACGTATCTTGAATTGTAGCTCCCATAATTCTCACATGTTGTGGGAAGGACCAGGTTGGAGATAATTAATTCATAGAGGTGGTTTCCCCACTGTTGTTCTCATGGTGGTGAATAAGTCTCCTGAGATCTGATGGGTTTATACAGGAAACCCTTTTTGCTTAGTTCTCATTGTCTCTCTCGACTGCTGTGATGTGAGACATGCCTTTCACCTTCTGCCATGATTTTGAGGCCTCCCCAGCCACGTGGAACTGTGAGTCCATTACCCTCTTTTTCTTTATAAATTACCCAGTTTTGGGTATGTCTTTACTAGCAGTTTGAAAACAGACTAATACAATTGTCTTGATTACTGAAGGCTTTAATAGGTACAGCATGAAATTAAGTAGTATATAAAATCAAGCTTTGCTCTTGTTTTACAAATGTATTGTGTTTATTCAAAATTCTTTACATTTGAATGGAAACTTTAGAACTAGTTTGCCAATATATAGAAAATATGTAGAAAAAGACCTAGGGTTTTGACCGGAATTTCATTAAGTACATGAAGAATATTTGTGAATATTGACATCTTAACAATTCAATGTTCTCACTCATAGGTGGGAACTGAACAATGACATCACTTGGACTCGGGAAGGGGAACATCACACACTGGGGCCTATCATGGGGAGGGGGGAGGGGGGAGGGATTGCACTGGGAGTTATACCTGATGTAAATGACGAATTGATGGGTGCTGATGAGTTGATGGGTGCAGCACACCAACATGGCACAAGTATACATATGTAACAAACCTGCACGTTAAGCACATGTACCCTAGAACTTAAAGTATAATAATAAAAAAAATAAATAAATTAAAAAAAATCTCCCCTTAACATCTAACCTAAAGTCACTTTCTTTATAATAAATCCTTGTTTGACACTTTCAAAAAAAAAAAAAAAACAAAAACAAATTCTGAGTTTCCTAACCTCCCCCAAACAATATGTATTATAATATTTATTTGTGCCTTCTTTAATTTTTCAGCATATTTTACAAGTTCTCACCCAGCTCTATTTATCTCTTATACATTTCTTCAAGTCCATGCCTGAATATTTCCTATTATGATGAAATGCCATATGGTATTATTTCAATTTTCAACTTTTGTTGCTATATAGAAATTAAATTGATTTTTAAATTTTTCTCATATTTGCAAAACTTACTCATAAGCTTATTTGTGTCTTTTTCAATAAATTCCTTCAGAGTGACTACCTAGTGAATCATATTATCTGCAAATAAAGTTAATTTTATATTTTCTTTCCAATCTACATGTCTTTTATTTCTTGTCTTACTGGAATGGCTAAGATCTCCCATACAATGTTGCACAGAAGTAGTGAAAGTAGACATACTTGCCTAGTTCCTGGTGTCAGACTGAAAGCAGTCTTTCAACATTTTAGTGTAATGTTCACAGTGGAAATTTTTTGTAGATGCTTTCATAAGGTTAAGGACATTCCCGTCTCTTCCTAATGTGCTGAGAGTTTTTATAAGAATCAACGCTGTATTTTCTCCAATGCTTTTTGTATCTATTGAGATGATAATGTGGTTTATCTTTTTTAGTCTATGAACATGATTAATTTTTGAACGTTTAAGCACATTTATATTTCTGCAATAAACCTCACTAGGTATTTATTATCATTTTCATATATTGCTTAATTATTAATATTTTAAAGAATATTTTCATCTTTGTTCATGGAGAATATTAACATAGTTTTCTTTTAATGTCTGTATCTGTTTTTGGAATAAGAATAGTGTCAACATCATATAATGAGCTAGGAAGTGCAATCCCACTTTAATGCTCTGGAAGTAGTTGTATAAAGTTATTTTTACTTCTTCCTTAAATGTTAGAATCAAGAATGAAGTCATCTTGGCACCTTTTTGTTTTTGTGACTGTTTTTGACGAAGGGAGGTTTCTAAGTACAAATGCAATTTTAAAAATAGACTTACAATTATTAACTTTTTCTATATTTTATCATCCTGTTTTGGTAGTTTGTGTCTTTCAAGAAATTCTTCCAATTCATGTAGGCTGAATTTCTTAAAATAATTTTATAACAGTATTTATTCACAAGTCTTTAACTATCTGCAGAATGTGACATAGAAATATCTCATTACTAATATTAGTAAGTTGTGTATTTTATCATATGTTTTTTCTGCTTAGTTGGGTTAAAGATTTATCCACTTTCTTGATATAATAATCAGCATTTGTTTTCAGTGGTTTTCCCTATTGATTTTCTGTTTCTGTTGATTTCTTCACTTACAGTTAATGATTTATTTTCCTAATTCCTTTGTGTTTCATTTGTTTGTTTTTCTAGTTGTTTAGTGAGAAACATAATATTACTGACTTGATGACTTTATTTTTCTCAAATGTAGTGTATATTGCTGTAAATTTCTTCTAAATACTATTTTAACTGCTTCCCACAAATTTTCATATGCTGTGTTTTCATTTTTACTCTGTTCAAATACCTGTATTGCTTTTGCTTATTTGTTTTACCTATAGACTATTTAGAAATGTGTTATTTAATTTTTTTGAAGAGAAGAGCTTTAGATATCGTTCAGCTGTTGATTTATAATTTAATTCCATTGTGGTCACAGAACATACAGTGCATGATTTGAAACTATTCAGACTTGTAAATACCTATTTGGTGATCCAAAATATGGGTCTGTCTTGGCAAATATTTTTGTCATGTCTTTTGCTTCAGTTGGTTGGAGTGTTTTATAAATGTTGAGTAGATTAAGTTAGTAAGTAGTGATGCTCATATTTTCTGTATGTTTTGATTTTATATCTTCTTTTATATCAATTATTTATGGAAAATCTGTGGGAATAATTGTAGATGTGTCTATTTCCCCTTCTGCTTCTCTCAGTTTTCATTTCATGTATGTTGAGCTGTGTTATTCGTGAACTAATAACTAGGTTATTTTTATTTAACCTCAGTATTATGAAATAACGTTGCAAAAATTCTGGTAATATCTTGTGCTTTAAAATCTACTGGTTCAATATTAATATGTCCTCTCCATTTTTCTTTCATGAGTGTTAATATAACTTTTCCCCCTCTGTTTAACCTATTCATGCCTTTACATTTATTATATGATTTTAGTAACGAGATTCTATTTCAAGCTTGTTTCTTAAAAATCTAATCTAACAAACTTTCTCTTTTAGTTCATATGTACATTTTATTTGTATTTAATCTTTTACAGATGGTTGGATTTGTATCTATCATCTTCCATTAGTTTTTATTATATCCCTTTTTCTTTTTGTTTCTTTTTCTGTATTTCGCATTAACTAAACATCCTTTAGAATTCCATTTTATTTCTTTGTTGGTTTATTAGCTATAATTCTTATTTTATTAATGCTCTATTCTGGGTTTCTAGTATACATCTTTAAGGCATCACAATCTATCTCCACTAATATTGTATCATTTCAAGCAGAGTTCAATAACTTAAGTATTCTTCTGATTTTCCCCTCACTGCTGGTTTGTTGTTGTCGTTGCTTTATATTGAACTATTTTTAACTCTACACAATTACATTTCTTGTGTTCAACAAATAGATCAAATTGTTCCTTTGATTTCTTTGACTGTTCAATTACTATTTGTCCAATATTTTGTTACTCATATTTCCTCTTCCACTCATTCACCCTTTAGTTCCTATGTCCCTTTTAATATTTTTTTAACCACTCTTTTAACTGGGCTGTTTGGTAGAAAAATGGTACATGCATCTGTTTAATTGACGGAAGCCCCCATTTAATTTTAATGACATTTTCTGTGTTTATATTTGGATGGTCCATTTGAACACAATTTTATCGTATATATATTGTTTGACTAGAAAGCTTACACTATTTCTGTTCTTCATTAATCTCAGTCCATTTCCATTGTTCATCCCTTCACGAGCTCTATGATTTTCACACTGAACAAATTTTCATGACCAAATCCTCAGCATTTACCTTATATTTCCATTCTTTCACTTAAACTTGTATTTTTCTTGACCTTGTTATCCACTTTGGAGGCAAGAATTCCCAGCAAGTGTGGCTTTTTTGTCATATATTTCTTGTTACTGGGAAAGACAAGAACCAGTGTTTAATATTCTCTACTGAAGTCCATGTCATTTGCTTATACCAACCTTCCCCAATAGCCATTGCTGTGGTTCATCAACAGATAGGCTACTATCTCATTGTTGCTGATTCAAATCTTGAGTAACAGCCATCTTCACTCATTCATTACCAATAATGAGAGAGAAAGCAAATTGGTATTAAGGCCAGGCTGATCAGGATTGAGTTTTAACTGTGATAGTTACCTAATATCCTATGATCGATTATTTGCATTGATGGCTGTGATCAATTGCCTTTATGTTGATGTTCTTTGCAATGTGACTTTGCTGCTCTTTCCAACAAGTAGTTCACTAATTATAGTGAACTTAAGGGATTACAGGAGTTACCCAAAGCACGTGGTCTAAAGGATGGCACAGAGAGTGGTATTTAATAAATGGACTTATTAACCTTGTTATTATTCCTCGCAAAACCCCTATAGCACATTGATACTTTTTTTTATTATTATACTTTAAGTTCTAGGGTACATGTGCATAACGTGCAGGTTTGTTACATATGTATACTTGTGCCATGTTGGTGTGCTGCACCCATCAATTCGTCAGCACCCATCAATTCGTCATTTATATCAGGTATAACTCCCAATGCAATCCCTCCCCCCTCCCCATTTCCCCCTCCCCATGATAGGCCCCAGTGTGTGATGTTCCCCTTCCCGAGTCCAAGTGATGTTATTGTTCAGTTCCCACCTATGAGTGAGAACATGCAGTGTTTGGTTTTCTGTTCTTGTGAGTTTGCTAAGAATGATGGTTACCAGCTGCATCCATGTCCCTAAAAGGACGCATACTAATCTTTTTTTATGGCTGCATAATATTCCATGGTGTGTATGTGCCACATTTTCTTAATACAGTCTGTCACAGATGGACATTTGGGTTGATTCCAAGTCTTTGCTATTGTGAATAGTGCCGCAATAAACATACGTGTACATGTGTCTTTATAGCAGCATGATTTATAATCCTTTGGGTATATACCCAGTAGTGGGATGGCTAGGTCATATGGTACATCTAGTTCTAGATCCTTGAGGAATCGCCATACTGTGTTCCATGATGGTTGAACTAGTTTACAGTCCCACCAACAGTGTAAAAGTGTTCCTATTTCTCCACATCCTCTCCAGCACCTGTTGTTTCCTGACTTTTTAATGATTGCCCTTCTAACTGGTGTGAGATGGTATCTCATTGTCGTTTTGATTTGCATTTCTCTGATGGCCAGTGATGATGAGCATTTTTTCATGTGTCTGTTGGCTGTATGAATGTCTTCTTTTGAGAAATGTCTGTTCATATCCTTTGCCCACTATTTGATGGGGTTGTTTGTTTTTCTCTTGTAAATTTGTTTGAGTTCTTTGTAGGTTCTGGATATTAGCCCTTTGTCAGATGAGTAGATTGCAAAAATTTTCTTCCATTCTCTAGGTTGCCTGTTCACTCTAATGGTAGTTTCTTTTGCTGTGCAGAAGCTCTTTAGTTTAATTAGATCCCATTTGTCAATTTTGGCTTTTACTGCCCTTGCTTTAGGTGTTTTAGACATGAAGTCCTTGCCCATGCCTATGTCCTGAATGGTACTACCTAGGTTTTCTTCTAGGGTTTTTATGGCATTAGGTTTAACATTTAAGTCTCTAATCCATCTTGAATTAATTTTCATGTAAGGAGTAAGGAAAGGATCCAGTTTCAGCTTTCTACTTATGGCTAGCCAATTTTCCCAGCACCATTTATTAAATAGGGAATCCTTTCCCCATTTCTTGTTTCTTTCAGGTTTATCAAAGATCAGATGGCTGTAGATGTGTGGTATTATTTCTGAGGACTGTGTTCTGTTCCATTGGTCTATATCTCTGTTTTGGTACCAGTACCATGCTGTTTTGGTTACTGTAGCCTTGTAGTATAGTTTGAAGTCAGGTAGCATGATGCCTCCAGCTTTGTTCTTTTGACTTAGGATTGTCTTGGCAATGTGGGCTCTTTTTTGGTTCTATATGAACTTTAAAGCCGTTTTTTCCAATTCTGTGAAGAAACTCATTGGTAGCTTGATGGGGATGGCATTGAATCTATAAATAACCTTGGGCAGTATGGCCATTTTCACGATATTGATTCTTCCTATCCATGAGCATGGTATGTTCTTTCATTTGTTTGTGTCCTCCTTGATTTCACTGAGCAGTGGTTTGTAGTTCTCCTTGAAGAGGTCCTTGGCATCCCTTGTAAGTTGGATTCCTAGGTATTTTATTCTCTTTGAAGCAATTGTGAATGGAAGTTCATTCATGATTTGGCTCTGTGATTGTCTGTTACTGGTGTATAAGAATGCTTGTGATTTTTGCACATTAATTCTGTATCCTGAGACTTTGTTAAAGTTGCTTGTCAGCTTAAGGAGATTTTGGGCTGAGACAATGGGGTTTTCTAAATGTACAATCATGTCATCTGCAAACAGGGACCATTTGACTTCTTCTTTTCCTAACTGAATCCCCTTGATTTCTTTCTCTTGCCTGATTGCGCTAGCCAGAACTTCCAACACTATGTTGAATAGGAGTGGTGAGAGAGGGCATCCCTGTCTTGTACCAGTTTTCAAAGGGAATTTTTCCAGTTTTTGCCCATTCAGTAGGATATTGGCTGTGGGTTTGTCATAAATAGCTCTTTTTATTTTGAGGTACGTTCCCTCAATACCGAATTTATTGAGCGTTTTTAGCATGAAGGGCTGTTGAATTTTGTCAAAAGCCTTTTCTGCATCTATTGAGATGATCATGTGGATCTTGTTTTTGGTTCTGTTTATATGCTGGATTACGTTTATTGATTTGCGAATGTTGAACCAGCCTTGCATCCCAGGGATGAAGCCCACTTGATCATGGTGGATAAGCTTTTGGATGTGCTGCTGAATCCGGTTTGCCAGTATTTTATTGAGGATTTTTGCATCGATGTTCATCAGGGATATTGGTCTAAAATTTTCTTTCTTTGTTGTGTCTCTGCCAGGCTTTGGTATCAGGATGATGTTGGCCTCATAAAATGAGTTAGGGAGGATTCCCTCTTTTTCTATTGATTGGAATAGTTTCAGAAGGAATGGTACCAGCTCCTCCTTGTACCTCTGGTAGAATTCAGCTGTGAATCCATCTGGTCCTGGACTTTTTTTGGTTGGTAAGCTACTAATTATTGCCTCAATTTCAGAGCCTGCTATTGGTCTATTCAGGGATTCAACTTCTTCCTGGTTTAATCTTGGAAGAGTGTAAGTGTCCAGGAAATTATCCATTTCTTCTAGATTTTCTAGTTGATTTGCATAGGGGTGTTTATAGTATTCTCTGATGGTAGTTTGTATTTCTGTGGGGTCGGTGGTGATATCCCCTTTATCATTTTTTATTGCATCTATTTGATTCCTCTCTCTTTTCTTCTTTATTAGTCTTGCTAGTGGTCTGTCAATTTTGTTGATCTTTTCAAAAAACCAACTCCTGGATTCGTTGATTTTTTGGAGGGTTTTTTGTGTCTCTATCTCCTTCAGTTCTGCTCTGATCTTAGTTATTTCTTGCCTTCTGCTAGCTTTTGAATGTGTTTGCTCTTGCCTCTCTAGTTCTTTCAATTGTGATGTTAGAGTGTCAATTTTAGATCTTTCCATCTTTCTCTTGTGGGCATTTAGTGCTATAAATTTCCCTCTACACACTGCTTTAAATGTGTCCCAGAGATACTGGTATGTTGTATCTTTGTTCTCATTGGTTTCAAAGAACATGTTTATTTCTGCCTTCATTTCGTTATGTACCTAGTAGTCATTCAGGAGCAGGTTGTTCAGTTTCCATGAAGTTGAGTGGTTTTGATTGAGTTTCTTAGTCCTGAGTTCTAGTTTGATTGCACTGTGGTCTGAGAGACAGTTTGTTATAATTTCTGTTCTTTTACATTTGCTGAGGAGTGCTTTACTTCCAATTATGTGGTCAATTTTGGAATAAGTGAGATGTGGTGCTGAGTAGAATGTATATTCTGTTGATTTGGAGTGGAGAGTTCTATAGATGTCTATTAGGTCCACTTGGTGCAGAGATGAGTTCAATTCCTGGATATCCTTGTTAACTTTCTGTCTCGTTGATCTGTCTAATGTTGACAGTGGAGTGTTGAAGTCTCCCATTATTATTGTATGGGAGTCTAAGTCTCTTTGTAAGTCTCTAAGGACTTGCTTTATGAATCTGGGTGCTCCTGTATTGGGTGCATATATATTTAGGATAGTTAGCTCTTCCTGTTGAATTGATCCCTTTACCATTATGTAATGGCCCTCTTTGTCTCTTTTGATCTTTGATGGTTTAAAGTCTATTTTATCAGATCCTAGTATTGCAACCCCTGCTTTTTTTTGTTCTCCATTTGCTTGGTAGATCTTCCTCCATCCCTTTATTTTGAGCCTATGTATGTCTCTGCATGTGAGATGGGTCTCCTGAATACAGCATACTGATGGGTCTTGACTCTTTATCCAGTTTGCCAGTCTGTGTCTTTTCATTGGAGCATTTAGTCCATTAACATTTAAGGTTAATATTGTTATGTGTGAACTTGATCCTGCCATTATGATATTAACTGGTTTTTTTGGTCGTTAGTTGATGTAGTTTCTTCCTAGCCTTGATGGTCTTTACATTTTGGCGTGTTTTTGCAATGGCTGGTACCGGTTGTTCCTTTCCATGTTTAGGGCTTCCTTCAGGGTCTCTTGTAAGGCAGGTCTGGTGGTGACAAAATCTCTAAGCATTTGCTTATCTGTAAAGGATTTTATTTCTCCTTCACTTATGAAACTTAGTTTGGCTGGATATGAAATTCCGGGTTTAAAATTCTTTTCTTTAAGAATGTTGAATATTGGCCCCCACTCTCTTCTGGCTTGTAGAGTTTCTGCCAAGATATCTGCTGTTAGTCTGATGGGCTTCCCTTTGTGGGTAACCTGACCTTTCTCTCTGGCTGCCCTTAAGATTTTTTCCTTCATTTCAACTCTGGTGAATCTGGCAATTATATGTCTTGGAGTTGCTCTTCTCGAGGAGTATCTTTGTGGTGTTCTCTGTATTTCCTGAATTTTAATGTTGGCCTTCCCTACTAGGTTGGGGAAGTTCTCCTGGATGATATCCTGAAGAGTGTTTTCCAACTTGGTTCCATTTTCCCCCTCACTTTCAGGCACCCCAATCAGATGTAGATTTGGTCTTTTTACATAATCTCATACTTCTTGCAGGCTTTGTTCATTTCTTTTTCTTCTTTTTTCTTTTGGTTTCTCTTCTTGCTTCATTTCATTCATTTGATCCTCAATCACTGATACTCTTTCTTCCAGTTGATCAAGTTGGTTACTGAAGCTTGTGGATTTGTTACGCATTTCTCGTGTCATGGTTTTCATCTCTGTCATTTCTTTTGTGACCTTCTCTGCATTAATTATTCTAGCTTTCAATTCTTCCACTCTTTTTTCAAGATTTTTAGTTTCTTTGCGCTGGGTACGTAATTCCTCCTTTAGCTCTGAGAAGTTTGATGGACTGAAGCCTTCTTCTCTCATCTTGTCAAAGTCATTCTCTGACCAGGTTTGATCCGTTGCTGGCGATGAGCTGCGCTCCTTTGCAGGGGGAGATGCGCTTTATTTTTTGAATTTCCAGCTTTTCTGCCCTGCTTCTTCCTCATCTTTGTGGTTTTATCTGCCTCTGGTGTTTGATGATGGTGACGTACTGATGGGGTTTTGGTATAGGTGTTCTTCCTGTTTGATAGTTTTCCTTCTAATAGTCAGGACCCTCAGCTGTAGGTCTGTTGGAGATTGCTTGAGGTCCACTCCAGACCCTGTTTGCCTGGGTATCAGCAGCAGAAGTTGCAGAAGATAGAATATTGCTGAACAACGAGTGTACCTGTCTGATTCTTACTTTGGAAGCTTCCTCTCTGGGGTGTACTCCACCCTGTGAGGTGTGGGGTGTCAGACTGCCCCTAGTGGGGAATGTCTCCCAGTTAGGCTACTCAGGGGTCAGGTACCCACTTGAGCAGGCAGTCTGTCCATTCTCAGATCTCAACCTCCATGTTGGGAGATCCACTGCTCTCTTCAAAGCTGTCAGACAGAGTCATTTGCGTCTGCACAGGTTTCTGCTGCTTTATTGTTGTTGTTTAGCTGTGCCCTGTCCCCAGAGGTGGAGTCTACAGAGACAGGCAGGTTTCCTTGAGCTGCTGTGAGCTCCACCCAGTTCGAGCTTCCTAGCTGCTTTGTTTACCTACTTAAGCCTCAGCAATGGCGGGCGCTCCTCCCCCAGCCTTGCTGCTGCCTTGCAGTTAGATCGCAGACTGGTGTGCTAGCAATGAGGGAGGCTCCATGGGCATGGGCCCCTCCTGGCCAGGTGTGGGTATAATCTCCTGGTGTGCCCGTTTGCTTAAAGCGCAGTATTGGGGTGGGAATTACCCAATTTTCCAGGTGTTGTGTGTCTCAATTCCCCTGGCTAGGAAAAGGGATTCCCTTCCCCCTTGTGCTTCCCAGGTGAGGCAATGCCTCGCCCTGCTTCAGCTCTCGCTGGTTGGGCTGCAGCAGCTGACCAGCACCGATTGTCCGGCACTCCCTAGAGAGATGACCCCAGTACCTCAGTTGAAAATGCAGAAATCACTGGTCTTCTGTGTCCCTCGCACTGGGAGTTGGAGACTGGGGCTGTTCCTATTCAGCCATCTTGCTCTGCCCCTCCACATTGATACTTTTTTGACACCTTGGCCTAATTGTATCTTAAACACTTCATAACTTCAAGTATTTCAGTCTTTATTCTACTTCAACCATTTATCAAAACAATTCTGTCTCTCCTTGAAAAATTTCACCTGTAAGCCTCTATAGTACATTCTCATAATTTTATGTTGCTTTGGTATCCATTTTGAATACAACTTTAACTTTCTCATACCAGAAGTAAGATTCAGTCATCCTTGAAATAGTTTCCAGCTTTATACCACACCTAAATGATTCAATCTGGTGTCCAGAGATAATAATTTAGAGGTAGCTCTTCCACCAAGACTGGACTCCCTGCTTTACTGCAGTTTTTTTAGAGAGACAATTCAGATATTTGCCTGTGAACTTAAAGTGGCCCACATCTTACTCCCTTATATATACTGCTAGTTGCCATGTTGTGTCTCTCTCTCCTTTTGTCTCTCTGTCTGCCTGATCCTTTGATCCTGTTTTGTATGACCTCCCTACTCATTATACACTCCTTGCTCATTTTTTATAGGTAAAAATCTCTGAACTTGTTTTCTGTTGTGGTGGTGTATTGAATGTATGGCTTCCAGCTGAAGAATGAGTGGCTGCTATAGGCTGATTTCTTCAGGACACTGAGTGAACATAAGGCCAGGTTCCCATCACCAGAGCAGTAGTCTAGTGGACCATGGGTCAGATAAGAGCTGCAAGTGCATCTGCCAGCATAAACAAGTTTTCCATGTGAGAGTACCCCTGGCTTTGGGTTGGACAACTAGACATTAGACTGTCTTCCAGGTAAAAGAAGTAACCTGTGAAAGTCACAATGTAAACACCTATATTCAGCTCCCTTTCATTTCCTGTTAGGGCAGGTTGCACCTTTGTCAAAGATCAGTTGACTGTAGATATGTGGGTTTATTTCTAGGCTCTCTATTTTGTTTGTATTTATCTATATTTGTTTGCATATCAGTACCATATTAATTTTATTATTGTAGCTTTGTAATATATTTTGAAATCAGGAAGGATGATGTCTTCGGCTTTGTTCTTCCTTAAAATTGATTTGGCTATTCAGGGTCTTTTTTAGAGCCATATTAATTTTAGAATTTTTTTCTACTTTTTGTAAAGAATGCCACAGAAATTTTTATAGAGACTGTATTAAAACTGTGGATCACTTTGAATATTCTGGACATTTCAACAATATTAAGTCTTTCCATTCATGAACACGGATATATTTTTATTCATCTGGTTCTTCTTTAATTTCTCGCATCAATGTTTTATAATTTTCAGTGCACTTGATGAAGAAAAACAGTTAAGATAATTCAGCATTCATTTATAATAAAAATTATCAGAAAGATAGGTATTGAAGTTAGTTACTTCAATATAATAAAGGGCATCTATGAACAGCCTACAACTTACATCACAATCAATGAAGAACAACAAAAAGCTTTTTCTTTAAGATCTGGTAAAGGTTAAGGATGATCACTCTTGCCACTTGCCTTCAATATAATACTAGAAGTCATATTCAGAGCAATTAGACAAAAAAATAAAAACCAAAGGCTTCCAAATCAGAAGAGAAGTAAAATTTTCTCTGCATGCAAATGACATGGTCTTATATGTAGAAAACCCTGAAGACTAAACAAAAAACTGTTAGAACAAATAAATTCAATAAATTTACAGAGTACATAATTCAGTCTTCTTTCTATACATAAGCAATGAACTACCTGAAGAGGAAAATAATAAAAGAATTCTAATCCCAATAGAAGCCAAAAGAATAAAATATGTTGAAATAAACTAGTTTAAAGAGGTGACCTCCCTTGTTCATGCACTTATTCTATTTATCTCTTTTTAGCTGAGACATACACATAATCTTAAGTCATTGTTTTATTCTCTTTTTTGTTTATTTTCATTTACTTTTCTGTGAAGTATATTTCTTGCTTTGAGTCCTTAGGAGACCAAATTGTAATTTACCCCTGAAAGCCTGGAGGAATCCTTTGAATTCTGTGGTTCTACTATAGTTGCAGTTTAGCATTCATCTGTGATCCCAACCCCCAGAGGTTACCTAAGAGCCTAAGAGTCCTTTCGCTCTCACAACAGTTGCTGTGCACCCACTCCTGCTGTCTGTGGCCCATGTAGGGAGCAGAGGGGCTTGACACTTTCATACACCCCCCAAGAGAGATACCACAGCCTCCAAATAGAGAAGCAGGTAAACTACATACCACATGACTCCTTGTCTCCACTGCTCCCCACCAAATTGACTTGCCTGCATCAGTGACAGGCAACTTGCATCCTCCCTACCCTTGCCTGAACACAGAGTACCTCTAAGAGCCCAACCTTTAGAGACCACCACTAATAAGTGTTTCTGCTCTACCTGCTATATTCGTTTTCATCACCACTGCTGCCTTCTCCTCTGGTAGCCTCAGGTCAAGGAAGGAGCAGAAAGGCTAGACACATGTCCCCAACAGTGATCAAGCACCACTTCTGTGGGAGGGTAATGTGAGCAGGCCACACATCTCACAGCTGCCATTCTCCATTACCCCAGCTGAGAAGGTCTGTCCTCCCTTGTAAAAGATTCACACATAGTCACATGGCTCCCACCAGGCTATTTTGGCTGCAGCCTGGAACCCATCGGAGATCCCAGGCCTATGATCTGCCTTTGGGTTTCCACTGTCTAAGTGCTGTGCTTACTCCAACTTGAGAGCTCTGCTGGTGACCCAGGAATGACCACCCTGCCCCTCTCCATCACAGCCAGCACCTGAACTCTGTGCTGGCCCAATCCCATTCCAGCCCCTTCAGAATTCACGTGCCATCCAGTGGGCCATCTGGGGCCTGGAACTGGGGAATTGTCTCGCCCAGTCAACACTGCTGGCACGTGACTGCTCCCCTGAGTACTGAGATCAGGCCAACCTCACCAGCTAACACCATGACATCTGACACACACCCACATGAGCCAAAAGGCAGAGCCCTTCCTCTCTCTAAACAAAGCAGTAGCATTTACCACATTAGAAAATAGGTGAGCCATGAAGTTATATGTGTCACCCTGAGTAAAGGGGTTCTTTCTTAGAATCACTCCCATGGAAAGTCATGGGACAGATATTTTCCATGACTCTCAGCTACACTATGGTCTAGAGACAGAAAATAACTGCACATGGACTGAGAGTCATGAGTCCCAGAGCAGAGATGTGATAGAGAAATAAATTGTGTTCCTGACTATCTAGGACATGGAGCTGGTTCAGCCCCCTCACTCCCTCAGAGAAAATGGAGCATTTCACCAGGAGATCCCCTAGTTACCCCCATCAGGTTTGGTGTCTGTGCTCATCATGGGGTATTAATGGGAAAGTCATGGGGTCCAGCACTGTCCAGCTGTCTCCCATACCTCCTTGCTGAATAGGAAGCTCAGGTCAACAAGCACTCCACTTTCCAGCTCATCATTTGAAACAGAGTACCTCACAGTAAACAAAGATCAAGTGCACACGCTTCTGCTTGTGCCACAGCTGGTGCATATCCATAAGCACTACGTACTGGCCTTCAGATTAAACTGCACAGACCAATATAAAACCTTTCACAAGAACAGAAAACCAAACACCGCATGTTCTCACTCATAGGTGGGAACTGAACAATGAGATCACTTGGACTCGGGAAGGGGAACAATACACACCGGGGCCTATCATGGGGAGGGGGGAGGGAGGAGGGATTGCACTGGGAGTTATACCTGATGTAAATGACGAGTTGATGGGTGCTGACGAGTTGATGGGTGCAGCACACCAACATGGCACAAGTATACATATGTAACCTGCACGTTATGCACATGTACCCTAGAACTTAAAGTATAATAATAATAATAATAATAATAATAATAATAATAACCTCTCAATAAAAGTGCACACTGCTATAGAAGCAAAACCAAAAGACCCTACCCAACATATTCTATAGTCACAGCCTCAAGGTGGGAAGTAACAGAGAAAGGAAAACCCCATATGAATGAAAATAAGTTCAAAATAAGAAGTGTCAGTTTCTCTAGATGATCAGGAAACATAAAAATGCAGGTACCGTGACAAATCTGAATGTCGTGACACCACCAAAGGATCACACTAGCTCTTTAGCAAAGGACCAAAATGAGAACTCAAACGGCAAATGAAGAATTAAAAGTATGGATTGCAATGAAGCTCAAAGAGATCCAAGGGAAGGTTGAAAATCAACACAAAAGCAACCCAGGAAGTGAAGGAAGAGGTGTATATCTTGGGAAAAAAAGACTTCTGGAAATAAAATAAATACTTAAGGAATTTCAAAATACAGCATAATAGACTGGACCAAAACAAAAAAGAATTTCAGAGCTTGAAACCTGATCTTTTGAATTAATCCAGTCAGACAAAAATAAAGAAAAAATTTTTTTTAGAAATGCACAGAACCTTTGAGAAATATGAGATTTACTATGTAAAGTAACAAAACCTACAACTTACAGGTATTCCAGAGAAAGAAGAAGAAACAAGCAACCTGGAAAATATATTTGAGAGAATAATTAACTATAATTTCATACTATACAAGATGAACATCATCAAAGTATACAGTCACGAGACCATCCAAGGTAGATGCAAAAAAAAAAAAAAAAAAAAACTGAAAGGCAGCTGAAGAACAGGGTCAAATCACTAACGAAAAAGATCATCAAGCAACAAAGTTTTCAGCAGAAATCATACAAGCCAGGAGAGATTGAGGGTCTATTTTTAGCCTCCTTAAAGAAAAAAAGATGTTAGCCAAGATGTTCATATCATATCAAAATAAGCTTCATAAATGAAGGAGAAATAAGGTATTTTCCAGACAAGTAAATACTGAGGGAATTTGTCACCAATAGACTGAACCTACAATAAACGATTTAAGATGTACAACAATGGAAATTGAAGGATGATGGTCACCATCATAAAAGGACACATAAGTAGAAAGCTCTTAGATCTTATAAAACAATTGCATAATTTACACTCCAAAACACCTAGCTAACAACACTGTAACAGGAACTAACCCCCACACAACAATATTAACCTTGAGTAGAAATGGCCCAAATCAAGCTTGTTTAACCTGCAGCCCAACACAAATTTGTAAACTTTTTAAAAACATTGTGAGATTTTTTTTTTTTTTTTTTTTTTTTTTGCAATTTTTTAGGTCATCGGCTATCATTAGTGTTAGTATATTTTATGTGTGGCCTAAGACAACTATTTTTCTTCCAGTTTGGCCAAGGGAAGCCGAATGATTGGGCATTCCTGGCCTAAATGATCCACTTGAAACATACAGAGTAGAAATTTTGATTAAAATAATACCCAACCACCAGTTGCCTACAGAGACACATCTATTGGCTAGAGACACATCTATTAGCTAATGACACCTTCACACTCAAAAGAGTCCAAAATTATATAGCACACAATTGAAAAACAGAAGAGAGGTAGACATTACCATATAAGCAAACCTTAAACTAACAACAGTAAGAATAGAAAAAGAACAATATGTAATAATAAAAATCTTAAGAAGATTTAACTATCCTAAATATATATGTACTCATCACTGAAGCCCCAGATTCATTTAAAAAAAAAAAAAAAAAAAAAACTACTGACCTAGAAAAAAGACTGATAGAAATACAATAATAGTAGGGAATTTTAATATTCCACTGATATTACTGCAAAGATGACTGAGGTAGAAAATAAAAACAACAACAACAAAAACGACATAAATTGGAATTTAGAACAAATGGAGCTAACAGACATTTACAGAACTTTCTACTCAACAATTGCAAAATATATATTCTTCTCATATATGCATTGAACATTCTTCAAATTTGACCATATATGTGGCCATAAAGCAAGTCTGAAGACATTTTAAAAGATAAAAATCATATTAAGTATCTTCTTGATCTTCTTGGACCACAATAGAATAAAATTAGAAATCAATACCAAGAGGAGCTCTCAAAAGTACACTAATACATGGAAACTAAACAACTTGCTCCAGAATGACTGTTGAGAAAATAATAAAATTAAGGCAGAATTTAAAATGCTATTTTTTCACCAACCCAAATAATATAAGAAAAAAAGAAAAATTAATCATTTATTTAAAACTAATGAAAATAGAGACACAGTATACTGGAATGCAGCAAAAACAATGCTAAGAGAAGTTTATAGTGTTAAATTTCTACATCAAAAAGACATAAAAGTCTGAAGTTAACCACCTAATGTCAAGTCTCAAAGACATACAAAAACAAAAATAAACCAAATCCAAAGCTAGCAAAAGAAATAACAAATATCATAGCAGAACTAAAGGAGATTGAGATGAAAAGCCACAAAGGATCAGTAAAACAAAAAGTTGCTTCTCCAAACAGGACAAACACAATTGACAGACCACCAGCAAGATTAATCAAGAGAAAAAGACAATTCAAATAAGTACTATTAGAAATGATAAAGGTGACATTACAGCTGGCACTACAGTAATTTATAGTATCATCAGAGTCTACTATGAACACCCCTATATGTACAAACTAGAAAACGTGGAGAAAATTAATAAAATTGTGGATATATACAACCTCCCAAGATTGAACCAGGAAGAAATAGAAATCCTGAATAGACCAATAATGAGTAATAAAATCAAATTAGTAGTAAAAAAAAAAAAAAGCTCCGAATCAACCCAAATGTCCATCTGTGACAGACTGGATTAAGAAAATGTGGCACATATACACCATGGAATACTATGCAGCCATAAAAAAGGATGAGTTTGCGTCCTTTGTAGGGACATGGATGCAGCTGGAAACCATCATTCTTAGCAAACTATCACAAGAAGAGAAAACCAAACATCGCATGTTCTCACTCATAGGTGGGAACTGAACAATGAGATCACTTAGACTCGGGAAGGGGAACATCACCCACTGGGGCCTATCATGGGGAGGGGGGAGGGGGGAGGAGGGAGGGATTGCATTGGGGAGTTATACATGATATAAATGATGAATTGATGGGTGCTGACGAGTTGATGGGTGCAGCACACCAACATGGCATAAGTATACATATGTAACAATCCTGCACGTTATGCACATGTACCCTAGAACTTAAAGTATAATAATAATAAAAAAAAAAAAAAAAAAAAAAGCTTCAACAACAACAAAGGAATCTCGGAACCAGACAGATTCACAGCTGAATTCCACCAGATGTACAACAAGGAGCTGGTATCCATGTACTAAAATTATTCCAAAAAATTGAGGACCAGGGATTCCTCCTTAACTCATTCTATGAATCTCATATCACTCTGATATGAAAATCATGCAAAAACATTAAAAAAGGAGAAAAGGACCAGTCAGTATCCCAATGATCATGGATACAAAGTTGCTCAACAAAATATTAGCAAATTAAATCCAAAAGCACATCAAGAAGATAATTCATCATGATCAAGTAGGTTTTCTTTAGTGAGGAGAGGCAAGGATGTTTCAACATAAATGATTCAATAAACAGGATTCACCATATGAACAGAACTAAGAACAAAAACCATACGATCATCTCAATAGATGCAGAAGAAGCATTCAACAAAATCCAATATTTCTTCATGATAAAAGCCCTCAACAACCTATGTATCAATGGAATATGCTTCAAAATAATAAGAACCATAATTGACAAACCCACAGTCAATATCATACTGAATGAGCAAAATCTGAAAGCCTTCCTCCTGTGAACTGGAACAAGATAAAAGTGTCCATTCTCATCACTCCTATTCTGTATAGTACGGTAAGTACTCACCAGAACAACTGGGCAAGAGAAAGAAAGACTTTCAACTTGGAAAAGAGGAAGTCAAATGATCTCTCTTTGCTGATAACATTATTATATACCTAGAAACCCTAAACACTCCTCCAAATGACTGCTCCACTTTATAAACAACTTCAGTAAAGTTTCAGGATACAAAATCAATATACAAAATCAGTATCATTACTATACACCAATAACATTTAAGCTGAGAACCAAATCAAGAACTTTATCCCATTTACAGTAGCCACAAAGAAAATAAAATACCAAGGAATACATTTAATCAAGGAGATAAAAGAACTCTATGAGGAGAACTATGAAACACTGATGAAAGAAATCAGAGGTGACACAAACAAATGAAAAAACATTCCATGCTCATAGATTGGAAGAATCAGTATTGTTAAAATAACCATATTGCTCAAAGCAAGCTACAGATTTAACACAAATCCTATTAATTACCAATGTAATTTTTCACAGAATTAGAAAAAAATAATCCTAAAGTTCATTTGCCACGAAAAAAACCTGACTAGTCAAAGCAATCCTAAGCAAAAAGAACAAATCTGGAGGTATCACATTGCCTTACTTCAAATTATACTATAAGGTTGTATTAACTAAAGCAGCATGGTAACGTATAAAAATAGAAACATGGATCAATGGAACAGAGTAGCGAACCCAGAAATAAGACCACGTACCTATAACAAACTGATCTTCAACAAAGTCAACAACAATTAACAACGAGGAAGGACACCCTATCTGACAAATTATAATAGGAAAATTGGATAATCATATGAAGAAGAATGAAACTTGACCTGTATCTCTCAGCATATACAAAAATTAAGATTGATAACTAAATGTAAGAACTGAAACTATAAAAATTCTAGAAGAAAACCTAGAAAAAATTCTTCCATACATTGCTTGGGCAAATAATTTATGACAAAGACACAAAAAGCAAATTAAAAACCATAAAAAATAGGCAAATGAGACTCAAACTAAAGAGCTTTTCCACAGTAAAAGAAATAATCAAAAGAGAAAACAGACAACCTACAGACTGAGAGAAAATACTTGCAAATTAGGCCTCTTGGCAAAGGATTAATATTTAGAATCTACAAGAAACTCAAACAACTCACCAGGAATAAGACAAATAACTTCATTAAAAATTGGGCAAAGAACATGACCAGATATTTCTCAAAAGAAGACATACATACATACATATTAAAAAAAATGCTCAACATCAGTAATCATGAGAGAAATGCAAATTTAAGTCATACCGAGACAGCAATCAGAGTGGCTATTATTAAAAAGTCAAAAAACAACAGATGTTGGCATGAATGTAGAGAAAAAAGAATGCTTATACACTGTTGGTGGGAATGTAAATTAGTTCAACCTCTTGTGAAAACAGTGTGGAGATATTTCAAACAGCTGAAAATAGAACTACAATTTAAGCCAGCAACATCACTGCTGGGTGTCAATTGAAAGGAAAATAAAGAGGTTGGATGGCAAGATGGCTGAATAGGAACAGCTCTGGTCTGCAGCTCCCAACAAGATCAATGCAGAAAGTGGGTGATTTCTGCATTTCCAACTGAAGTACCCAGCTAATCTCATTCGGACTCGTTAGACAGTGGGTGCAGACCTCAGTGGGTAAGCCAAAGCAGGGTTGGGTCATTGCCTCACCCAGGAAGCGCAAGTGATGGAGAACTCCTTCCCCTAGTCAAGGGAAGCTGTGAGAGACTTTGCCATGAGGAAGGGTGCATTCCAGCCCAGATACTATGCTTTTCCCGTGGTCTTCACAACCTGCAGACCAGGAGATTCCCTTGGGTGCCTATACCATCAGGGCCCTGGGTTCCAAGCACAAAACTGGGTGGCCATTTGGACAGACACTGAGCTAGCTGCAGGAGTTTTTTTTCCATACCCCAGTGGTGCCTGGAATGCCAGTGAGACAGAACCATTCACTCCCCTGGAAAGGGGGCTCAAGCCAGGGACCAAGTGATCTTACTCAGGGGATCCCACCTCAATGGAGCCCAGCAAGCTAAGATCCACTGGCTTGAAATTCTCACTGCCAGCACAGCAGTCTGTAGTCAACCTGGGACACTGAAGCTTGGTGGGGAGAAGGGCATCTGCCATTACTGAGGCTTGAGTATGTGGTTTTACCCTCACAGTGTAAACAAAGTCACTGGGAAGTTCAAATTGGGTGGAGCCCACCACAGCACAGCAAAGCTGTTGTAGCCAGACTGCCTCTCTAGATTCCTCCTCTCTGGGCAGGGCAGCAGCCCCAGTTAGGGGCTTAGAGTTAAAACTCCCATCTCCTGGGGATAGAGCACCTGGGGGAAGGGGTGACTGTGGGTGCAGCTTCAGCAGACTTAAATATTCTTGCCTGCCAGCTCTGAAGAGAGCAGCAGATCTCCCAGCACAGCCCGCTTCTTCAAGTGGGTCCCTGATCCCTTTGCCTCCTGACTCAGAGACACCACCCAGAAGGGGTCAACAGACACCTTATACAGGAGAGCTCTGGCTGGCATCTGGTGGGTACCCCTCTGGGATAAAGCGACTAGAGGAAGGAACGGGTAGCAATCTTTGCTGTTCTGCAGCCTCCACTGGTGATACCCAGGCAAACAGAGTCCGTAGTGGACCTCCAGCAAACTCCAGCAGACCTGCAGCAGAGGAGCCTGACTGTTAGAAGGAAAACTAATAAACAGGAATAGCATCAACATCGGCAAAAGGGATGTCCACTCAAAAACCCCATCTGAAGGTCTCCAACATCAAAGACAAAAGGTAGATAAATCCACAAAGATGAGAAAAAGATAGCATAAAAAGGCTGAAAATTACAAAAGCCAGAATGCCTCTTCTCCTCCAAAGGATCACAACTCTGCCAGCAAAGGAATGAAACTGGAAGGAGAATGAGTTTGATGAATTGACAGAAGCAGGCTTCAGAAGGTAGGTAATGACAAACTCCTCCAGGCTAAAGGAGCATGTTCCAACCCAATGCAAGAAAACTAAGAACCTTGAAAAATGATTAGAGGAATTGCTAACTAGAACAGCCATTTTAGAGAAGAACGTAAATAACCTGATGGAGCTGAAAAACAGCATAAGAACTTCATGAAGCATATGCAAGTACAAATAGCTGAATCGATCAAGTGGAAGAAAGGATATCAGAGGTTGAAGACAAAGTCAAATAAACTGTGAAGACAAGATTAGAGGAAAAAAGAATGAAAAGGAACAAACAAGCCTCCAAAAAATATGGGACTATGTGAAAAGACCTAATCTATGTTTGATTGGTGTACCTGAAAGTGACAAGAAGAATACAACCAAGTTAGAAAACACTCTTCATGATATTATCCAGGAGAACTTCCCCAGTTCAGGCCAAAATTCAAATTCAGGAAATACAGAGAACAACACAAAGACATTCCTTGAAAAGAGCAACTCCAAGACACATAATCGTCAAATTCACCAATTTGAAACAAAGGAAAAAATGTTAACAGCAGCTAGAGAGAAAGGTCGGATTATCCACAAAGGGAAGCCCATCAGACTAACAGTGGATCTCTCTGCAGAAACCCTAAAAGCCAGAAGAGAGTGGGGGCTAATATTCAACATTCTTAAAAGAATTTTCAACCCAGAATTTCATATCCAGCCACACTATGCTACATGAGCAAAGGAGAAATAAAATCCTTTACAGAGAAGCAAATGCTGAGAGATTTTGTCGACACCAGGCCTGCCTTATAAGAGCTCCTGAAAGAAACATTAAATATGGAAAGCAAAAACCAATACTAGCTACTGCGAAAACAAACCAAATAGTAAAGATCATGACACTATAAAGAAACTGCAACAACTAATGGGCAAAATAACCAGCTAACATCAACATAACAGGATCAAATTCACAAATAACAATATTAACCTTAAATGTAAATGGGATAAATGACTCAATTAAAAAATCCAGACTAGCGAATTGGATAAAGAGTCAAGACCCATTGGTGTACTGTGTTCAGGAGACATATCTCACATGTTAAGACACACCAAGGCTCAAAATAAAGGAATGGAGTAACACTTACCAAGCAAATGGAAGGCAAAAATAAAAAAGCAGGGGTTGCAATCCTAGTCTCTGATAAAGCAGTCTTTAAACCAACAAAGATAAAAAAAAAAAAAAAAAGGCAAAGCCATTACGTAATGATAAAGGGATCAATGCAACAAGGAGAGCTAACTATCATAAATAAATATGCACCCAATACAGGAGTACCCAGGTTCATAAAGCAAGTTCTTAAAGACCTACAATGAAACTTAGACTCCCACACAATAATAATGGGAGACTTTAACACCCCACTGTCAATATTAGACAGATAAACGAGACAGAAAATTAAGAAAGATATTCAGGACTTGAACTCAGCTCTGGGTGAAGTGGACCTAATAGACATCCACAGAACTCTCCACTCCAAATCAACAGAATATACATTCTTCTCAGCACCACACTACACTTATTCTAAAATTGACCACATATTGGAAGTAAAACAATCCTTAGCAAATGCAAAAGAATGGAAATCATAACAAACAGTCTCAGACCACAGTATAATCAAGTTAGAACTCAGTATTAAGAAACTCAGTCAAAGAACTCGGGACTAAGAAACTCAATCAAAACTACTCAACTACATGGAAACTGAACAACCTGCTCCTGGATGACTACTGGGTACATACTGAAATGAAGGCAGGAATAAAGATGTTCATTGAAACCAATGAGAACAAAGATAGAACATACCAGAATCTCTGGGACACATTTAAAGCAGTGTGTAGAGGGAAATTTATAGCACTAAATGCCCACAAGAGAAAGCAGGAAAGATCTAAAATCGACACACTAACATCACAATTAAAAGAACTAGAGAAGCAAGAACAAACACATTCAAAAGCTAGCAGAAGGCAGAAAATAACTAAGAGCAGAATCAAAGGAGATAGAGACACAAAAAACCCTTCAAAAAATCAATGAATCCAGGAGCTGGTTTTCTGAAAAGATCAACAAAATTGAAAGACTGCTAGCAAGACTAATAAGAAAAGAGAGAAGAATCAAATAGATGCAATAAAAAGTGATAAAGAGGATATCACCACCGACCCCACAGAAATATAAACTACCATCAGAGAATATGATAAACACCTCTATACAAATAAACTAGAAAATCTAGAAGAAATGGATAAACTCCTGGACACATACACTCTCCCAAGATTAAACCAGGAAGAAGTTGAATCCCTGAATAGACCAATAGCAGGCTCTGAAATTGAGGCAATAATTAATAGCCTACCAACCAAAAAAAGTCCAGGACCAGACAAATTCACAGCCGAATTCTACCAGAGATACAAGGAGGAGCTGGTACCATTCCTTCTGAAACTATTCCAATCAATAGAAAAAGAGGGAATCCTCCCTAACTCATTTTATGAGGCCAACATCATCCTGATACCAAAGCCTGGCAGAGACACAACAAAAGAGAATTTTAACCCAATATCCCTGATGAACATTGACGCAAAAATCCTCAGTAAAATACTGGCAAACCGAATCCAGCAGCACATCAAAAAGCTTATCCACCATGATCAAGTGGGCTTCATCCCTGGGATGCAAGGGTGGTTCAACATATGCAAATCAATAAACTTTATCCAGCATATAAACAGAACCAAAGACAAGAACCACATGATTATCTCAATAGATGCAGAAAAGGCTTTTGACAAAATTCAACAGCCCTTCATGCTAAAAACGCTCAATAAATTCGGTATTGATGGAACATACCTCAAAATAAAAAGAGCTATTTATGACAAACCCACAGCTAATATCATACTGAATGGGAAAAAAACTGGAAGCATTCCCTTTGAAAACTGGTACAAGACAGGGATGCCCTCTCTCACCACTCCTATTCAACATAGTGTTGGAAGTTCTGGCTAGGGCAATCAGGCAAGAGAAAGAAATCGAGGGTATTCAGTTAGGAAAAGAAGAAGTCAAATTGTCCCTGTTTGCAGATGACATGATTGTATATTTAGAAAACCCCATTATCTCAGTCCAAAATCTCCTTAAGCTGATAAACAATTTCAGCAAAGTCTCAGGATACAGAATTAATGTGCAAAAATCACAAGCACTCTTATACACCAATAACAAACAGAGTCAAATCATGAATGAACTTGCATTCATAATTGCTTCAAAGAGAATAAAATACCTAGGAATCCAACTTACAAGGGATGTGAAGGACCTCTTCAAGGAGAACTACAAACCACTGCTCAGTGAAATAAAAGAGGACACAAACAAATGGAAGCACATACCATGCTCATGGATAGGAAGAATCAATATCGTGAAAATGGCCATACTGCCCAAGGTAATTTATAGATTTAATACCATCCCCATTAAGCTACCCATTACTTTCTTCACAGAATTGGAAAAAACTGCTTTAAAGTTCATATGGAACCAAAAGAGCCTGCATTGCCAAGACAATCCTAAGCCAAAAGAACAAAGCTAGAGGCATCACACTACCTGGCTTCAAACTATACTATAAGGCTACAGTAACCAAAACAGCATGGTACTGGTACCAAAACAGAGATATAGACCAATGGAACAGAACAGAGCCCTCAGAAATAATACCGCACATCTACAGCCATCTGATCTTTGACAAACTTGAGAGAAACAAGAAATGGGGAAAGGATTCCCTATTTAATAAATGGTGCTGGGAAAATTGGCTAGCCATAAGCAGAAAGCTGAAACTGGATAATTTCCTTACTTGTTATACAAAAGTTAATTCAAGATAGATTAGAGACTTAAATAGTAGACCTAAAACCATAAAAACCCTAGAAGAAAATCTAGGTAATACCATTCAGGACACAGGCATGGGCAAGGACTTCATGTCTAAAACACCAAAAGCAATGACAACAAAAGCCAAAATTGACAAATGGGATCTAATGAAACTAAAGAGCTTCTGCGCAGCAAAAGAAACTACCATCAGAGTGAACAGGCAACCTACAGAATGGGAGAAAATTTTTGCAATCTACTCATCTGACAAAGGGCTAGTATCCAGAGCCTACAAAGAACTCAAACAAATTTACAAGAAAAAAACAAACAGCCCCACCAAAAAGTGGGCAAATGATATGAACAGACACTTCTCAAAAGAAGACATTTATACAGCCAACAGACACATGAAAAAAAGCTCATCATCCCTCACCATCAGAGAAATACAAATCAAAACCACAATGAGATACCATCTCACACCAGTTAGAATGGTAATCAGTAAAAAGTCAGGAAACAACAGGTGCTGGAGAGGATGTGGAGAAATAGGAACACTTTTACACTGTTGGTGGGACTGTAAACTAGTGCAACCATTGTGGAAAACAGTGTGGCGATTCCTCCAGGATCTAGAACTAGAAATACCATTTGACCCAGCCATCCCATTACTGGGGGATATACCCAAAGGATTATAAATCATGCTGCTATAAAGACACATGCACACGTATGTTTATTGCAGCACTATTCACAATAGCAAAGACTTGGAATCAACCCAAATGTCCACAAGTGACAGACTAGATTAAGAAAATGTGGCACATATACACCATGGAATACTATGCAGCCATAAAAAAGGATGAGTACGTGTACTTCGTAGGGACATGGATGCAGCTGGAAACCATAATTCTCAGCCAACTATTACAGGAACAGAAAACCAAACACCGCATGTTCTCACTCATAGGTGGGAATTGAACAATGAGATCACTTGGACACAGGAAGGGCAACATCACACACTGGGGCCTCTTGTGTGGAGGGGATGTGGGGGAGAGAACAGGAGATATAGCTAATGTAAATGACGAGTTAATGGGTGCAGTACACCAACATGGCCCATGTATACATGTGTAACAAACCTGCATGTTGTGCACATGTACACTAGAACTTAAAGTATAATAATAATAAACTCACTGAAAACCGCACAATTTCATGGAAACTGAAAAACTGTCTCCTGAATTACCACTGGGCAAATAACAAAAGGCAAAAATAAATAAGTTCTTTGAAACTAAGGAGAAGAAAGACACATTAGAATATGTGGGACACAGCTAAAGCAGTGGTTAGAGGGAAATATATAGCACTAAATGTCCACAGGAGAAAGTGGGAAAAATCCAAAATCGACACCCTGACATCACAATTAAAAGAATTAGAGAATCAAGAGCAAACAAATTCAATAGCTAGCAGGAGACAGATCATAATTAAGATCAGAGCAGGACTAAAGGAGATAGAGACACAAAAATCCCTTCAAAATATCAATGAATCCAGGAGTTCCTTTTTTCGAAAACATTAGCAAAATAGAACAATAGCCAGACTAATGAAGAAAAGAGGGAAGTATCAAATAGACAAAATAAAAATTGATAAAGGGGATATCACCACTGATCGCACAGAAATACAAACTACTATCAGAGAATATTATAAGCACCTCTATGCAAATAAGCTAGAAAATCTAGAAGAAATGGACAAATTCCTGAGCACATACACCCACCCAAGGCTAAACCAGGAAGAAGTCGAATCTCTGAATAGACTAATAAACAAGTTCCAAAATTGAGGCAGTAATTAATGGCCTATCAAACGAAAAAAGCTCAGGACCAGAAGGATTCAAATCCGAATTCTACCAGAGATACAAAGAGGGGCTGGTACCATTCCTTCTGAAATTATTCCAAACAATAGAAAAAGAGGGACTCCTCCTTAACTCATTTATTGAGGCCAGCATCATTCTGATGCCAAAACCTGGCAGAGACACAAAAAAAGAAAACGTCAGGCCAATATCCATGATGAACATCGATGAAAAAATCCTCAGTAAAATAGTGGCAAATAGAATCCAGCAGCACATCAAAAAGCTTATCCATCATGAGCAAGTCAGCTTCATCCATGGGATGAAGTTAGTTCAACATATGGAAATCAATAAATACAATCCATCACAAAAACAGAACCAAAGATGAAACCACAATTATCTCAATGAATGCAGAAAAGCCATTTGATAAAATTCAACATCCTTTCATGCTAGAAACTCTGAATAAACTAGGTATTGATGGAACATATCTGAAAATAATAAGAGCTATTAATGACAAACCCACAGTCAATATCATACTGAATGGACAAAAGCTGGAAGCATTCCCTTTGAAAACCAGCACAAGACAAGGATGCCCTCTCTCACCACTGCTATTCAACATACTATTGGAAGTTCTGGTCAGGGCAATCAGGCAAGAGAAAGAAATAAAGGATAGTCAAACAGGAAGAGAGAATGTCAAATTGTCTCTGTTTGTAGTTGACATGATTGTATATTTAGAAAACCCCATTGTCTCAGCACCAAATCTTAAGCCGACAAGCAACTTCAGCAAAGTCTCAGATACAAAATCAATGTGCAAAAATCACAAACATTTATATACACCAATAATAGCCAAATCATGAGTGAACTCCCATTCACAATACTTATAAAGATAATAAAACACCTAAGAATACAACTTACAAAGGATGTGAAGGACCTCTTCAAGGAAAACTACAAACCACTGCTCAAGGAAACAAGAGCGGATACAAACAAATGGAAAAAAAATCCATGCTTATGGATAGAAAGAGTCATTATTATGAAAATGGCCATACTGCTCAAAGTAATTTATAGATTTAATGCTATCCCCATCAAGCTACTGTTGACTTTCTTCACAAGATTAAAAAAAAGACTTTAAATTTCATATGGAACCAAAAAAGAGCCCGCATTGCCAGTACAATCCTAAGCAAAAAGAGCAAAGCAGAGGCATCATGCTACCTGACTTCAAACTATGCTACAAGGCTAGAGTAACCAAAACAGCATGATACTGGTACCAAAACAGATATATAGACCAATAGAACAGAGCAGAGCCCTCAGAAATAACACCACACATCTACAACCATCTGATCATTGACAAACCTAACAAAAGCAATGGGGAAAGGATTCGTGTTTAATAAATGGTGTTGGGAAAACTGGCTAGCCATATGCAGAAAGCTAAAACTGGACCCCTTCCTTACATCTTATATGAAAATTAACTCAAGATAGACTAAAGACTTAAACATAAGACCTCAAACCATAGAAACCCTAGAGAAAAAAACTTGAGCAATACCATTCAGGACATAGGCATGGTCAAAGACTTCATGACTAAAATACCAAAAGCAACTGCAACAAAAGCCAAAATTGACAAAATGGGATCTAATTACCTAAAGAGTTTCTGCCAAGCAAAAGAAAGTATCATCAGAGTGAACAGGCAACCTACAGAATGGGAGAAAAATTTTGCTATCTATCCATCTGACAAACCACTAATATTCAGAATCTACAAGGAACTTAAAACAAATTTAAAAGAAAAAACAACCCCATCAAAAAGTGGGTGGAGGATATGAACAGTTGCTTCTCAAAAAAAGACATTTATGTGGCCAAGAAAAATATGAAGAAAAGCTCATCATCACTGGTCATTAGAGAAATACAAATGAAAATCACGAGATTCCATCTCACACCAGTTAGAATGGCGATCATTAAGAAGTCAGGAAGGCCAGGTGCAGTGGCTCACATCTGTAACCCTAGCACTTTGGGAGGCCAAGGCAGGCAGATTGCCTGAGCTCAGGAGTTCGAGACCAGCCTGGGCAATATGGTGAAACCCGGTCTCTACTAAAAGTACAAAAAATTAGCCGGGTGTTGCAGTGTGTGCCTGTAGTCCCAGCTACTTGGGAGGCTGAAGCAGGAGAATCACCTGAACCTGGGAGGCGAAAGCTGCAGTGAGCTGAGATCGTGCCACTGCACTCCAGCCTGGGTGAAAGAGTGAGACTCTGTCCCACCACCCCCTCTCCAAAAAGCAAAGTCAGGAAATAACAGGTGCTGGAAAGGATGTGGAAAAATAAGAACACTTTTACACTGTTGATGGGAGTGTAAATTAGTTCAACTATTGTGGAAGACAGTGTGGCAATTCCTTCAGGATCTAGAACCAGAAATACCATTTGACCCAGCAATCCCATTACTGGGTATATATCCAAAGGGTTATAAATTATTCTATTATAAAGACACATGCACACATATCTTTATTGCAGCACTATTGACAATAGCAAAGACTTGGAACCAACCCAAAAGCCCATTAATGATAAACTAGATAAAGAAAAGGTGGCACATATACATCATGGAATACTGTGCAGCCTTAAAAAGGATGAGTTGACGTTCTTTGCAGTGACACAGATGAAGCTGTAAACCATCATTCTCAGCAAACTAACACAGGAACCAAAAAGCAAACACCTCATGTTCTCACTCATAAGTGGGAGCTGAACAATGAGAACACATGGACACAGAGGGGAACATCACACACCGGAGCCTGTTGTGGTGTGGGGGGCTAGGAGAGGGATAGCACTACGAGAAATACCTAATGTAGATGATGGGTTGATGGGGGCAGCAAACCACCATGACACGTGTATACCTATGTAACAAACCTGCACATTCTGCACATGTATCCCAGAACTTAAAGTACAATTAAAAAAAAAAATCAGGTGAAAAAGACACCTGCCCTTGTATGTTTATCACAGCAGTATTCACAACAACAGTTATGGAACCAACTAAGTGTTCATCAGTGGTTGACAGACAAAATATGGTTTATATACACCATAGAATACAATGCAGCTATAAAAAAAGAAGGAAATCATTTCCTCTGCAGCAACATGGATGAAGCTAAAAGATATTGTCTTAAGTGACCTAACTCACAAACTGAAAATCAAATATTGCGTGTTCTCACTTATAAATGTGAAATAAACAGTGGACACACATATACGTAAAGATGGAAATAACAGAAACTGAAGTCTCCAAAATGAGGGAGAGTAAGAGGGGTTTGAGGGTTAAAACTTTACGTGTTAGATACAATGTTCAGTATTAGGGTGATGGGCACATTAGAAGCCCATTCTCCATCATTACCCATATAACAAACATGTACTTGTAACCTCTGAATCTAAACTAAAAAAAAAAACCCTGACTGTATTCATTATTTCATTCATTTAAAAATACCTGCTATATATCACATACTTTCTTAGCCTGGAGATATATAGCTGTGAACAGGAGAGAAAAGTTCTATATTTCTTTCAGGTTTGTCTTATATTGGACATAAACAGTGTAACAGAAAATGCCAAAACATGTGATAGGGTTATAACAGGAATTTCCCAGAGGCCCATGCAAGTATACAGAAAAAATACATATCCCATACTAGAGGGATGGAAATGATCAAAGAAAAGTGTATGACTTGCGGCATGGCCATAAGATAAAAATCCCCTCAGATAGCTTAAAGAGAATTAGTGAGGTGACTGCTTCCAGAGATAAGCTCAGGTTTTGGAGACATCTAGAGGCTAACAACAGAAACAAGTCATTATTATCCCCAAGGCTGAAGGGGAAAAGAAAGAAATAGTGTTACTGAAGTCCAGAAGGAATGGGGGCACTGAAAGTTCAGCCCTTTGGGAGCTATGGTCATAAGGGTCACAGCTGCAGCACTGAGAGGAAAAATACCTGGAACTCTTGTTTCCCCAGTTTCAGTCTCCTGCCCATGCTTGTCATTGACCAAACTTAACTAGAAGTGAACTTTTAGAGAGCAAACATGATGCATATTATATCAACCACTTGGAGTACAGAACAAAACAGGCAATGAATGGGTTTGGGTAGGAGAGGATGAAATACAATCAGTACAGATTGCTTCTCTTGCTACTCAGATTTTATTCTTGCCATTTAATCAAATGAAGGAATTCTCATTGACAACTCAGGTGAGGCATAACTGCCATTAGACTCAATAATGAGGGATGATGTCAGATTGCTTTATTTTCATGCAGAACCCAAATGATGATAATACATATCACCGTTATTCTTCACGTTAGTTGACCTGAAAAATGAGGCAAACAAATAATCAGAAATGATAAGTATAATTTCTACAGACCCTGATGCTTGCTGGTCAATATTAAGATTCATAACTTTTAACTTTACCATCATTTATTTCGTATCCTTCTTTTCCTCTATCACATTGTAGAGTTTCCTCATGAGATAGGTGACCTCATTTACTACTCTAACATAGTCTGGGTAGCAGGTCATTCTATCTTTATTCGATTGTCCCATTTTTCCATTTATTATTATTAATGAACTTAGAAGCTCTAGAAGGCATACAAGTGAATTTCCTAGGTTCCAGGTATAACATTCCTACTTTCCAATGTGTAGCCATGACCCAATTTTCCCTTGGTAGTGGGGAATAATTTCCACAACTAGTAAAATAATCTTGATGCCTGTTGATTCTAGATGTAAAAGCCAAAAGGCCTATAAACATTCTCAGCATCCATGAATGTGCTCCCTGGCAAAAGTGTTTCTCCCTTTTAAGTAAGACCTCCAAACCTATTGTATTATTCTGCTAGTTTTTTGATAAGCACATATGACAGAAGATCCCAACACCTCTTTAGATCACAGCAAATGTGGCTTCTCACTGGCGGATTTTCAGTCTGTGTGTTGTATTCAGGTATCTTCTATATGTATCTCCTTCTGTAAATAACAGCTAACCATTGCATATACTTATCCTAGTGGTGGACATAAGACCCACAACTGCCACAGAGATGCATTTTACATTGGGCCCAGTTAAAACTGACAGACTTGTTGCTTACCAAATAAGTAGACAGAATAGCAGACATCAAACATAAATAGGCTCACCATATGTTGTAGCAGTGCAAGATGCTGCAAATTATCACCCATTTTAGAGAAACATCTTGACATTCCAAGAGCATTGGAACCCTAAAACTTCACTAATGTGATAGACCTCTAAATTTGTGTTGGGGTTTTTCTCTCATCCTCTAAAATGTGTCACACTACTATGCCATATAGGATACTTGCTACTTTTAGCTCACAAAGTAAAATAATGTCATCAATATAATGTTCAATTATGATATTTTCTGGGACACTAAAATGTTCTCATAGGTCATGTATGACAGAATGCAGTAGATTTGTTCTGACCTTGATTTAAGACAGTAGAGACTTATGGCTGTCCCTGCTAGGTAAAACAAAGTTCTGGTTGTTGCAACTAATTGGAAATTTTTTTAGAGAAATTTGCTGAGAAAATAGATGCACATTAGGTGTCAGAGATTATGCCAATTTGGAACATGTTTAGATTATAGTGGTAGAAAGTTGTCAATTTTCAGGGGATTATTCTTCATTTAACTTGCTTCTTCCCACTCATATAGCTATATTACACAGGTGAAGAAACATATATGTTTTCTACTACTCATCGAATATTTTTGTTTATCCTTTCAGATACTAGAGAAATAACCATTGGATCTACTGAGAATTGGATTCAGGGAACAATTTCATCTGTCATGTAACCTCTATAATTAACCATACTGATGACTGAATCATAGTAGTGTTTCTGCTTCATAGGAAGAAATGTTACTTTGGACTGACCAATCAATAACCCCCAGAAGGTTCTATGTATTTCTATCATAGCCATGCACAAACATTATTGTATGTGGCCACAAGTTCCTCTGGTAATGGCTTGGAGGAAGATTTAAAATATACATTTGACTCTCCACTGCAGAGTGTTACCCATGATGAACTAGCCTTGCTCTACAAGTAAGGAGTTCTAGGTGCAGGAACTGTCTCAGATATGGAACTCAGTAAAACTACACAAGTTCCAAAAACATGTTTTTTTTCTGAATACATAGATGAACCAACATCATAATGACTACCCATCTCTTTCATTCACAGGGATTTAATAATCAATTAACTACTGCCACAGATCCTGCGGTTAAAATATTTTGAATGCAACTTTGGCCTTCCAGCTTGTGGCTATCTTGTCTCTGATCATTAGTGGACACCAACATTTTGGTCTAATTGTTCACATTGATGAAGAGTGCAATTAAATGGCGCATTAGCATCTTCAGCTTACAGTGGGATAACATCAAAGAATTTTAGAGAAAGTGCTGGTGCTCTGCCAAAAACTTTTTTTTTTTTTTAATGCCTTTGGGAAGGAATATCTTCTAGGTCCTCCACATGTGTACATTTTCCCTGCTCTATGTGGCAGGGAAAGTTACATACTATAGATCTGCTCTGATATTCTCATATCCTTTACATTATTAAAGACAAGTTCTGGAATCTTTATCTCATTGATGGGAAGCCACTATTGAATTCAGGCTTCAAGTAACCAAACAAGAAAACTCATAGAGCATTGCAAGTGTTCAGATAAACAAATGAAGTTACACATTCCAAGTAAATTTCCCAACATTGAAAAATCTGTTATGTAACACCAGATTTTGTTTTGTTTGATCTAATAACAACAGAGTCAATTCTAACACATAGTCTTCAGGGAAAGATCTTGCAGATGTGTTGGTATGTACTCTTTCTACTCTTGGAAAAGATCTTACTCTTGGAAAATATCTTGCAATTCTCCCTCTGTGAAATGCTAGTATTTAACTCATCAGGCAGTGAGGGGTGTAGATTTGTGTCTTTTGGAAAAGTGGTATTTCCTTGAGTGATACCTACTCCAGCCAAGGTCATTGAAAGATATTTAAGCAAAGAAAGATTTGACTTGTCCATTCAAATCATTAATGTGTGATGAAACGTCTCTACCTCAATTCATTGGGGATATATTTCTTCCTAATCACTTTCCTATCTATAGCATAGGAAGAGATTTGATGAGTTTATGCACTGGCATAATAACTGTGAAACACAGATAGTCATTTTCAGGGACAGATGCTTAGCCCTGTCAGCCCTGTAGCTATTGGAATAAATAGAGGTTTTTTGTTCGTTTGTTTTGTTTTGGCCCCATAGAAGTCTTTTTTAAAAATGTTCTCTTCTTTATTCTTGAATTGGGTGCATGTGTTCCTTAATATAATGTTTTGTGTTTTCCAGTACTGTCTGATGATATCAGCCTACATTCTTTCTATTCATCACTGTTGCCATAACAATGAATAACAAGAGCCTACATGATCACCCAAGTATTTATGGTCTATTGCTAATCTATCCTGAACTACAACCAATGGTAACCTGGATAATTGTGATGCAATGCATGCTACAAATTAGGATTATTACCTTTTTCCCTGACTGGAGATCATATGTTCATCAAATATGTGAGCAACACAGATCCAAAATCTTACGATAGTCATCACGTTTCTGGGACCACTCCTAGTATCAATTACAACATCAACTAGGTATTGGTACAGTAGAGATTCACTCACACAGAAACATTAATGAATGTATTTCAAACAGTGTGTGCACAGTTTACTAAACAGAGGATGTTGAGATGCTCAGAGACTAGTAACATTATAAAATGGTTACCTTTCCTAAGACTAAAAGAATGGAGGAGAGAGCATAGTCTTATTGGAGTCACAGAACTGGGATCACTTGATGGAAATTGTTATTACAGAAAGATATAACTACTGTCAGAGTGTAGTGTCAAAGAAGGGGGAAGAAAAGAACTACCTTGACCTTGATGTCTCCTTACTTCCGCCCACTGACTTGTGTGTGTTTCTCATTAGAGGAGTGCAACTGGAAGCCACAACACACACACACAAAACCTCTAGTGATGCAGTTATAAGGTCGACCTCCCAGAAATAGTGAAGCACAAGAAATGTTAGAGAGTACATCAGAGGTGTGGAAACAAAAAGGAATAATTCATTTAGGAGGTAACAATTATATCAATACCTAAAATGAAAGAGTAAAAATGTGTTTTTCAGAAAAAAGTTAGAGGAATATTCCAGGTAGGAAGAAAAGTCATGAAAAGAGCTGGACATTGAGACATTGTACACTTGTAAAATTGAAAGAAGATTGGCACGGAAGAGATGTAAATTGGAAAGTGGTGATTTGGGGCACCTTAGATGATGCAACGTCTTTTATATCAAGTTGAGATATTTAGACTTTTTTCATAGAAATAACGGAAAAGCATTCAATGGTTTTAAGAGAGACGTGATAAGGTCATTTTATGTCAAGAAAGGGCATTTAACCAAGTTGGAGAAAATCGATTGCAAGAATAAATGCAAGGAGATGAATTAGAAAATAAATGCAGTGTTTTAGGTGATAAATAATAAGGTCTAGAGTGAAAGTAATTACTTAAAAGTAGATGAGATATGGAGAAATATTTAGAGAATATAAACAATGGCTGGGCATGGTGGCTCACACCTGTACTCCCAGCATTTGGGAGGCTAAGGTGGGTGGATCACCTGAGGTCAGGAGTTCAAGACCAGCCTGGTCAACATGGTGAAACCCTGTCTCTACTAAAAATACAAAAATTAGCTGGGCGTGGTAGTGGGTGCCTGTAATTCCAGCTACTTAGGAGGCTGAGGCAGGAGAATTGCTTGAACCTGGGAGTTGGAGGTTGCAGTGAGCCGAGGTAGTGCCATTGCACTCCAGCCTGGGCAACAAGAGCAAAACTCTGTCTCAAAACAAACAACAACAACAAAAAACAAAAAACAAAAAGCAAACAAAAAAAAAGGAAACAAGATTTAGACACACACACACACAGGCAGAGAGGAGGGCAGGGTAGAGAACATGAGAGGGAGAGAGGAAGAGAGAGAGATAATTAAATTAAGCAAGGTATCTAACTTTGAAATTTAGTAAAATGTAGGCATTTTACTCTGTCTCATTGGGATGTTCTCCATTTTACAATGTCTTCCTTGTCAAATTTATTTGTAATTAACACTACTTCTATTATGTCAGTGCAGTTATTTCCACCCTATACCTCCAATGAACATTTTTTTCTAAATCTAACCTCAGTAATTTGCAAGATATTCTACCTCATCTCTGAAATTTGGCATATTCTAACTGAACTTGCTAGTCTTTCATTCTACATCTACCCATTTTTCTGATTACCTATATTATTTTAATGGTGCCATCCTTAAAATTTCTCATCTTCTAAATAACTTTCACTTATTCTTTGTTAATTTATCATATCCAATTAGACAAATGCTATTAGATTTTACTTCTAGTAATTTGCATCTGTCCCTTTTCTTTTGTATACTTTAACTCTACTGCAGTTTAGACCACTGTTTCCTCTCCAGTGGACAACTGTCATGTCCCTCTACTTAGTGTTGTGTTTCTTTCCAATACATTTGATAAAATTAATATTTCCAACACAAAATATTGGCTATGTCATTGATCTGGTCCAAAATTAATGAAAGTCACTCCTTACAAACCAGTTTAAATATATAATTGCTATATTTTCATTCATTAAACTTTTATTTTCTCCTTTTCATTCACTTTGTTTAAAAATTCTTTTAAAACTCATCAAATTTGTTCTTTGACTGAAGTAATGAATTATTTGTCATAATGCCGTGGCTATGTCTGCTCCTTTATGTTAAAGCTAATTCCTGATATTAAAACAGTTATTTTTAATCAGAGATGTTACATGTTTTCTAAATAATGGGTTTTGACACCAATATGATATATATATAATATATCAACATAATAAATATAATAAAGCTATGAATATTTAGCTACGTGAACCATATAGTTAAATTGGTAAAACTATTTTAAAAGCTTGGTTCTATACTGTTTCTTCAGACAGAATTGTCTCAGTGACTCTTAATAGTAAGAGTTTCTTTAATATAGCATTATGATAAACATGAAGGAATTAATCATAATTGCTTAGTGAGAAAACATTTGACTTCTTGGAAATGAGATTTTTATATCTGTAAATAGGATAATCGCACTTGCCCTACATACTTGACAGAATTGTTTTGAAGGCCAAAAGAAATTTAAGAATGCAGATAACTTTAAAATACAAGTATGCTATGTAGAGGTCTCATATCTGTAACTTCAACAATCTCAAATCCATATAAATATCAGCAAACTGCTTGTTTTAAGAAAGACTGCTATTAAATTCATTTCTTTTCTGAAATCACTGATTAGGATGCTATGCATATTTAAATAGTACTTCAAATCACCAAGGCAGTTTTTATATTTGAAAAAATGACATGAGATTATTATCTAATTCTCATCTCTGGAATCACTATACTGTGGTAAGAGGTTCTTAAGACTTAGTTTCTGCAAGTCTCTTTGTCATAGACATAATAGACCAAAACACATTAAAAAGATTACATGTAGTAAAACGAAGTATACTCATAGTTGATATTATGTCTTTCTGCTATTTTGAAAAAAGTCAAAGAAGCTTAATAACTTTAGTTTCTAGCAAGTTTTCTAGCCCATATTATGTTAAAATCGTAAACAAATGAGGATCGGCTACTTGAAACAGATATTATTTGTATTACAATGAAATACGATATATAGCAAGTAAAGATGTAAACATAAGTTTTAAACATGGAAGAGAGGGTTAGCATTCTTCCAACTATGTTCCCCATATCTCTCTCTGGCTTCTAATAATGTACCTAAAGGGTCTTTTGGAGTAGAGGGGAAACCAAACAACAGAACTCTGGAGCAACCACTCAGCTTCCATTTAAGTAGCTTGTTTTTAAATGCTTAATACACAGAAGCTTTTCCCAAAATCCTCTTTTGAGAAAAGATTTATATTTTCTGTTACCCTCCCTGCCACCTCACATAGTAATTCCCTTCCAAAAAACAAAAACAAAAACACCTTGAAAAGCTCTGTGGTAGAGAAAGGCATTTCTTTTCTGCAATGGATATTACTCTGTTACATCCCACTGAAGTTGCTGACTTATGTAATGATGATGTTGTGTCATTAAGAAAAAGTTAAACTGTGTTCACATAATTCTCTGTCAGAATGCAACAGAGTATTGGCGATAGCTTGAATAACAGCCCCCAAATACCTCCATGTCCTAATTCTCAATACCTATCACCGTTACCTTATATGGTAAAGCAGACCTCGTAGTTGTGATTAAATTAACAATCTTGAGATGGGGAGATTATTCAGGTGGGTACTATGTAATCATCATGATAACATAGTAGTCATAGTAATCATTTAATGGCAGACACAGCAGGAGTCAGAGGAGGAGGATAATGAGATTTGATAAGGGAATCAGAGTGGATTGATGTACTTTGAACTTCTTAAAAGGGGCCACAAGCCAAGGAATACAGGTGACCAATAGATGCTGGAAAGGTCAGGGAATGGATTTTCACTTCATCCTCCAGAAGGAATCAACTTTCCAAATATCTTGATTTTAGCCCATTGACACTGATTTCAGATTTATGCTTTTCAGAACTGTGAGATAATAAGTTTGTGTAATTAGCCTACTAAGTATGTGGTAATTTGTGGCATCTTCTGTAGGAAATTAATATAGCATGCAAGACATTTGAGTGTCTGTAGTTGTGGTAGCTTCATGTGACAACATTCTCTGTGAAAGTTCCTATGAAGTTTCTCTTAGTCATTCATACATTCATTTATAAACTAGATCCATATTAAATATCATTAGCTATTTTAGGTTTCACAGATGTATAAATTATCATTCCATAATATAAGACCTTGAGGAACTAGGAGTCTGGTAGAGATGACAGATATTTAAGATATAATTATGATCATGTGTTAAATAATATAAAAGAAACTTAAACAAAATAATTTTGTGGGAACCTAGGAGAGAACCTAAACCTCTCTGGAAAGGTTAGAAAGATTTCATGATACGTGAGTTAAGTGATAGAGAATCAGACGAAAATTTCCAGGGTAATTAAGTCTAAATAGGAATCCATAGGCAGAAGAAGTCCTAATGCAAAATATGGTGACCTAAATATTTTAACCTGTTTAAACAGCTACAAAACTAAATGGAAATCTGGGGAACAAAGAGTGATCTGAAAGGATCGCTGATTAATGTGATAAATGCATGCAATGATATACTACTCACATATTATCTTTCACAAATAATTCTAAATATAAGGAAATCATTCCTACTGAGTTATAAATGAAGGTGGAAGGAATGACTAATTTGTTTTATGACAATGTGAAACCCAGATTTTAAAAATATACATTGTGTTTACAAGATGAGCACCAATGTTCCTTTAGTTCTATACTTATATAATTCTGTTGAATCTAAGTGAAATTTATCCTAAGTTCCTAAGTTGGTAGAAATAAAGCTTTTGAATACATCATAAAAATTGTATGTTTGCTAGAAAGAGTGTAGTGTATTTGTAAAGAACCGATTATTAATATATTTTTTGCATGGCATTAAAAATAAGAAGTTGTTCAAATATTTGTATGTTACCATGTAAACAAATATCTGTTTGTTTAAAAGGGTTCTTTGTTGTTGCTGTTGTTTGTTTATTTTTTGTTTTGTTTTGTTTGCTTTTCATTACTTTTCATTAGAATGTTTCAGGATTATGTGGCTGTAGTCAAGGTCTTTATTTATTCTGTCCTATTCAAGTTAACTTCTTACTTTAGCACTGATGATTTCACAAGTCTCATTCCTTTCTCCACCACACTTTTAGTGAAGTATGAATACCTATTGTTTGCCACTGCTGTTATTCCTCCGATGTGAAGGCCACCTGTCATTGAAAAGAGTTACCATGCTCTGGTAAGGCAGATAAGATATTTTTAAATATATTCTAAAATTTATTTAATAGGTTTGACCTTTCCAGAAATTGTCCTTATCCATCATTACGGTACATGATCAATCATTTTAAACTTCATCATCTACAAAACAAGCATTAATAACAGGGGAAAGAGTTTACATTCTATTTTTCTCAAGAGATTTATATCAAAATGCTTTGGACAGCTCTGCTAATTAAGGATAAGAAACTAAAAAATGTTGACCAATCTGACTGTCTTAACAGGGTCAGGGTCTTAACTGAAATTTCTGTTAATCAATGTTTTACTTTAGATATTTAGGGGCATAAAGAGTGAGACCAGTAATATTTCTTTGGGTAAATCCGTAATCTATTTGAATAAATATGCCTTGATTTCTCACTTATTCTCTCAGTATTAACTTTAAAAGTCAGGTAGTATTTATTTTTTTTTCAAATATGTAAAATAAACAGGTACATAAATCATTAGTGAATCACCTGTATGCTATGACTGGATGCTGCCAAAAATTTACCTGTGTGAATGTTGACTTTATTATTTTGGCCATGACTACAGTCTCACTCCAAACAATGGATAGATTGTGAAACGTGGCCTTCATAGTGAGTCTATTTTTAGGATGAACACTTCAGGAGGCATAATTTTTACGTGAGGTATTATACCCAAACTAAAGTTTGGTCAAGTAAGTATCAATTTAAAAAGAAAAAAAAGATGCCCATATCCTAAAAATTGTAAAGATACTTCTCAAGCAAGATCTGGTCTTATTCCAGGGCAACTGATATCCATCTATGGGAACAAAAAATTACTCTTTCTATCAGTCAGTATATGAGTTCACTAAACACTTGTAAGGTTAATAAATGTCAGAAGAAAGGCTAGGGTACCTTATCACAGTCTCTGCTATTCTGATTTTAAACTACTTGAACAGCAATTGATGGAGCAACAGAAGTGACAGTTCTGTTTTTAAAATAAAACACAAAAAGCAAACCCAACTCTATTATTCTCTATAATAAAACCAAATACAATGAGAAATAAAATTAGAAGGGGGTGGGGAACAGTGCAGAGGCAGAGATATCTTGTCTCTGTTCTGAGTTATTGAAGACAAAATATAATGCAGAAATGTTATATCTAGTGTTATTGTAAAAATAATGTGTATGTTTAGCCATGTGTATCATCAACTTTCAAATCTAAAGATCAAAGCACTCTTCCAGTTAATAATATGAATAACCTACATCCAGCTCCGAAGTAGAGCAGATTCCACTTCTATGCCTCTGGAAATATATTCATACTTTTAAAGATTTTTTTAAATACCCATGTTTTATATAATGAAATTTCACAAAATGATAGCCAATACATATGATGTTTTTTATCAGTCTAGTTCTCTAAACTAAATATTTATTCTGGATCTGTATTTGCACAAATTAATAAGCTAGGGATTTTCATTATCTAGTAAAAATAATGATTATCAATGTACTATGGCTACTTTGATAGACATCTGGGTTATTTCTATAAAATGCCTAAATATTTACAGGGAATATAAAAACAACAGCAACAACCAGAAAACAAAAACAAAAAAACTTACCTTCATCCAGATGTTTTCCTTACATGATAACAGATATTTGAAAACATTTGGATGACTAGATCTTTCACTTTTCATATAAAAGTGAAATCACAGATATATATGTGAATCTGTCTATAATGGAATAAATTCTAAAATAGTCACTAGATAGTGGAATATCCTAAAAGACCTTGAAAGCATTATTTATTTTTACAGGAAGTCATTCTCTCTGCTCCAAAGTGATTTGTTCAGTATGCTTTTGACTTTTTCTTAGCTTTAAAGTAACCAATTAGAAAAGAACCTTCTGATATGTCCATATTCATTTCCACATGAACTAAATATGAAAATTCAACGTTACTCACAATATCTACACACAACTCAGACAAATAACAAAGAACAAAGACAAAGAATGTGATTGATGCTAAACTGATGAAACAGCTGTGAAATGCGAGATATCCCATAGAGATACACCTGAATCCATATCAATCATACGTATTTTCTTCTATAATTCAGTTATATAAAAACAAAATTTCTCACTTCAGTAGTTTTTCCATTAGCATTCCATTAAACTTGTATACTGTTAATTAAGAATGTTGGTTCCTGATACGTTGCATGTTATACTTTGAGAAGATTTTGTGTAATTGAAATTTAGACAGGGAATACTATTCTATTCTGTTTTTAGACAAGTTAACTAGTACTCAAAGAAGGGCAAATAACCAACTGGATATCTAGTACCAAGTGGGTCACACATTTCTTAAATTCGAATTCAGTTGTTCTTTTTCCCAGGCCTTTATTCACTGCACTATATTAAGTTGCCTTAAAAACAGCTGAATATTAGACCATTAAAAACTAAATACTAACATTATCAAAAATGTCCAAATTTGTTTAATTAGAATAATATAACTTAGATTTAAAACATATCCTCAATAAACAGAGAATATTTTTATTATTATTACTGTATATGAATATAAAATAACAATAGGAAAAGATTCTTTCCAGCTGCTTCATGGAGTATGGATATTTGTACTCTTGTAAAAAGAATAAACACCTTATAGGTAAGCTAAATAACTGTAAATAAGTTTATATCATAGAAAAGGTAGAAATAATCTACTTAGTTTGTTACATTTAAAACCTTTTTGAATTTTTTTACTTAATTATTTTAAAAGCCCCAAGTGAAGATTTTAAAGAACCAAGTCTAATATTTCTTTTAAACTGTTTATCTGGGTCTTAAATAAATCAAACATTTTTAAAATAAATCAAAATGGTTTTTACTTACCTTAAGAATTCAGATTAGAATTCTCTGGTCCCAAAGCTATTACCTTAGATATAAATTATGGCTTATACGCCTGTAAAACAGAAAGATGTTTCAACTTAAAACAACTCTGGAAGACAAGAACACTGAATAATATTTGAGAAGCCTCACAACTCCCCAAAACACTAAAGCCAGAAGTCCCAAAGGGACAGAAGTCTGGAGGACAAAAATACATGTAGATAGGAAAGAGTAAACCAATCTCATATTAAATTATGGGTCAAAGAGTGATGTGGTTTGGATTTGTATCCCCGCCCAAATCTCATGTCGAATTGGAGGAGAGGCCTGGTGGGAGGTCATTGGATCATCGAGTGAATTTCCCCCTTGCTGTTCTCACGATAGTGAGTGAGATCTGATGATTTAGAAGTGTGTGGCACTTCCCCTTTGCTCTTTCTTTCTCCTGCCACCACTGTGAAGAAAGTCTTTGCTTCCCCTTCACCTTCTACCATGATTGAAAGCTTCCTGAGACCTCCCAGTGATGTTCCTGTTAAGTCTATGGAACTGTGAGTCAATTAAAACCTCTTTTCTTCATAAATTGCCTAGTCTCAGGTAGTTCTTTATAGTATGTAAGAAGAGACTAGTACAAAGAGTCCGGTAGTAAGAGAAAAGGCATCTGCAGTTCAAACTATCCAAGTAAACCCGAGAGAAGAGAAAGTTCTAGTGAAGATAAAATTTAATAAATATAGAATAGTTTGAATTGGCTCATAATAGAAGATAGAAAAATAAAAAATATTGCTACTCTGTTTATGTCAACCTTAAAGGTTAGTATTTTCTTTATAATTTCAGTATTGGTTTGTAGATGAAATTTATAGGCCAAAAATAATATACTTCAATGACTCCTGTGTGACATATTTGTTACTTTGGTGCTTCAAACTGAATAACCATTTTAAACCCTAACGATAAGGGCGAATAATTCATTGACCGAATGAATCTTATCCTTGTGTTGCTGTGTAGGAGCAGTTTTTTTCAGTAAGATTTTTCATCTACCCAGAATTTTAGTAGATGACAAACACAACTTTTGATATTTAAATTTACTTTTTATTTTTTAATTGCATACTTGATTTCTGTCATCATTATTTCTAATCCACTTTATTTTTTAATTAAAAATTATAGTGTCAGACCAGACTAGTTACTTAAGCAATAGTGGATATGCAGCCTAGACTGGCCTCTTATAAGATGGCACAACAGTGATTTGGGGGTAGTTTAAAACAAAGAAAAGACAAATCCCCACTCGAAAGGCATCATTGATACAGTCTGGAAACATCACTGGAACTTTCCCTTGAATGTAATATAGAAGGAAGCTCATAATTTTAAATACATAATAGTCTAACACTTTCCATTTGAGATCCATGGTGGGGATAGAATGAAGTGTAGAAGCTTGAGAGTCAGAGAGACCTTGAATCAAATTCCAGCTTCATTAGCGAGGGTGAGTTATTTGATCTCATTGATTGTCAGACACTCCTTCTTTGAAAAAGAGATTATGATTTTTCCCTTACAGGCCTACCAGAAGAAACAAATTAGATCATTTACTTAAAACTTTTAGCAGAATGTCTAGCACAAAAGTTTCAGAACATACTAGCTCTTTTGCCAAGTAATAGAAAATGTAAGTATATTTGTGGCTGAATGTATGAGAAATACTGTTCCTGAGAGTGTACAGATTCAAATCTCTTTTAGAAATGCATTTTGAGTTGAGATATCCATAATAACTCATTTAAAAATATATAAAGGCATTCTTCAGGATAGACTTTATTTTTGTATATGATACATAATTTAAAATAAACAACTTAGAGATAATCTTCCAGTGCCAAATATAGCAATTTCTGTATTGTTTCAAAACTTCAGATATTTCATTAAAATACATTTGAAAATTATGTATAAGTGCTCATACTGCACTTATACTTTTTGTATTTTAAATCAGAATTTCTCAAAACTGTTTTTGCACAAATAGCTCAGTTACACCCACAAATCACTGAATCTATTTAGCATCTTTTGAAGAGGTGTAATTTTTTGAAAAATGTGACATTTGTTTTTGTGCCAGTGCATTTGTCAACATTAGTGTAATTAGCTCAAGTTTCATCAACTAGCTCGTGCAATCTGTTCAGAATGCAACTTTGAATTTTGAATAGTGTTAGGGACTCCAGTTAGAGTTTAAGCCTATTGAATATGATTTCAGATTTTTTTGTTTGAAAAAATAGTCTTTAATAAAGTCAGCACAATTTTTAAAAATTCAGATTATATATTATAGAAAGAAGTATCAGGATTATTTAGCATTAATAGAAATTTTAGGAAAGTTTTAAAAATACTATCCATAAAATTTCCATGAACTAAGAATGATTATTTTGTTACATAACAAGTAACCTTACAATGTGTTCTTAATGCATTTATTTTAAAAAGTAAGAATAGTCTAATTTGGCTTAAGTCAGAATAAAACAAAGACACTAACAATTATATTCATTATTGATAGGAATTTGTCTCCACCATAAGACAGCAGAAGAAAAGACTTAGAAAAACTTTTAATAATTATTTCATCAAGATACATTTTTGAGATGAATTACAGTTTTACTTACATTATTGGCACAGATGGTATCATATTTGGAAGAGGGATTTTAGAAAGTGTAAGAGAAAAGGTTATTTGGTCTTTTCTGTGCCAATATTAGAATATTCTTAGAACAAAAACCATATTTGAGAAACAAAGAATAGAAGGATCTCTAAAAATGAAAAATGTATCCTCTGGCAATATCTGATCTAACAACTAGATGGCCTCTCAGGTTCAATGGCTAAATCTAAATGGAACAAGAGGGAGAAGTTTAAAAATATTCATTTTTCATACCAAATAGGCCTGGTTTAAGAATATAATTTTTAAAAATAATCAGGCAGGTATCCAACACGTTTGCTGTCAACTTCTCTGTAAGGACACACACATACGACAGAGAGAGAGAGAGAGACGAGAGGAGAGGAGAGGGGAGGGGAGGGGAGGGGAGGAGAGGAGAGGAGAGGAGAGGAGAGGAGAGGAGAGGAGAGGAGAGGAGAGGGAGAAACACACAACACCATGGTCTCTTTGTTTTCAAGGAGTTTATGCTGAAGTGGGGGAGAAAGACACGGAAAAAACTTATTAACAATTAAAGTCACAATTATAATACAAATATGTAGCTACATCAAAGAAGAGATAACTCGATTCAACCAACTATCTTAATTGTTGGAAATGCAACTTTGCATGAGAATGCTGGGTGAAGGTCGTGATGGTAAGCATATTGGTGGGAAAATATAAGAGATCAAATTCTGTAAACTTGTGGGAGTGAGTTAGAGAGAGGCCTTAAATGTATATTCATTTGTTCATCATTAAATAAACTTTGAGAATCTGTTAATTTTTAAGTCCTATCTATATTTTAGGCAATCTAGATGATTGGCATAGACTTAACTCGAAATACTTAACATACTAAGACATGGATAGAATGTGAATGTCCCTAACCATGTTAATAAGGAAAATTAATTTCATAAAATAAGAATATATAAAAACCATTGTGGTGCGGCTTTTGCGGTGGTGAAAACATCTTCAGCATAAAAGATAATGATAGAGGTAGCACTGGGACAGCTTTGAAGGATAAGTAGAATTCACTTATGGAGTGGTCAGGTGGTGATATATGTTAGGCCCCAATTTGTTGTCTTCCTGACAGGGTTCCAATCACCTTTATTAATCTCAGCCTTGAAGTCAATTGTGAGGAAATGAGGATTGATTTAGTTTTGGGAAAATTCAATTATAAAGGAATTTACTGAACACTGTATCATGAGAGTGGTGAATGTTGAATGTTGACTGAATGTGGTGAGAGTAGATATCCATGCCTTGTTCCAGATCTTAGGAGAAAAGCATTCAGTCTTTCACCACTTAATATGATATTGGATGTATTGTATAGATGCCTTTTATCAGGTTGAGGTTGAGAGAATGCCCTTCTATTGCTAATTTACTGAGAATAATTATTGAGAATGAAAATTGTATTTTGTCGATTGCTTTCCTTCATCTGTTAAGATACTCTTGTGTTTCTTCCTTCTTTGGACTTTTAACATAGTAGATTATATTGATTAATTTTTTAAAATATTGAGTCAGCTTTGCATTTTTTAGGTAAACTCCACTTGGACATGCATGATATTCTTTTGATATAATGATGAATTTCATTAGATAATATTTTAATTAGGATTTTGCTTCTATGTTTACTAGAGAAGCTATCCCCTAACTTTTTGTTCGTTTCTTTGTTTTTGTACTGTTTTAGTGTGGTTTAGGTATCAGGGTAATCTTAGTCTTGTAAAATGAGTGGGAAGTATTTCCTCTACTTCATCATCTGTTACTGGAAGAAATGCTATAGAATTAGTGCTATTTCCTAAATGTTTGGTAGAATTCACCAGTGAAATCATGTATGTATGGAGAATCCTTTATAAATGTCTTTAACTACCAATTCAATTTATTTAATAGTTATAACAGCATTCAAATCATATATTTTATCTTGAGTGAGTTTTAATAGTTTATAATGTTTCAGAAATTGGTCTGTTTTATCTAACTTGGCAAATTTATATACATAGAGTTGTTTGTAGCATTCTATTTTCAATAATATTACTGTAGGATCTGTAGTAATGTTCTTATTTTCTTTTTAGTAACCTCACCTTAGAGTCTATAGTGACATTCTTTCATTTCTGATATAATTTGTTTTCTCACCTTTTGTGTTAACACTGCTAGAGGTTTACAATTTCACTGCTCTTCTCAAAGAATCAACCTTCTTTTTTACTTATTGTCTTTTTTCAATTTTAATGATTAAAATTATTTATTAATTTGTCTTAAGATGTAGCCTTAGGTTATTAATTTGAAATGATTGTTATATTAATAGTATAAGCATTCAAAGCTATAAATTCTCTCTGAGTATTGCTGCAGTTGCATCACACACATTTTAATATGTTGTATTTTCATTTTTATTAAATTATTTTCTAATCTGCTCTGAGACTTCCTCTTTTACCAATGGAATTTTTAGGACTCTGTTGCTGAATTTCCAAATGATTAGAAATTTTGCCAAATATGTTATTGATTTCTGGTTAAATTCAAATATGCTCAAAGAACATTTTGTATTTTAAGTCTTTTAATTGTGTTGTCTTGTTTTATGACCAAGGTATAATCTAGCAGGTGGAATTTACCATATCCATTTGAAAAGAACGTGAAATTAGATATTGTTGAGTGTTCCATAAATGTCAGTTAGATTCAATCAGTTGATGAGGTTGCTCAGTTGTATAAACTTGATTTTTCTCTCTACTAGTTCTATTACTGAGAGAAAAGTTTTGAGGTATCCAACTATAATCGTGGATTTCTCTTTTCAGTTCTGTCAGCTTTTGTTTCATGTATTTTGAAACTGTTTTTAGGTAAATACATTTTTAATATTTTTATGTCTTTTTAGTGAATTAACACTTCATTTAATATGTAATATCTCTATGGCTCTCTCTATCCTTTATAAATTTCTTAGCTCTGAAGTCTACTTTGATAATTATATAGACTTTCCAGCTTTCCTTTGATTAGTGTTTTCAGGGTATATCCTTTTCTATCATTTTATGTTTTAAAATTATTTTTGTCGTAAAGACACTTATGAGATATACCTTCCCAATATTTTTTTAAGTGTACAATATATTATTTGTATAATGTTGTAGAGTAGATCTGGAACTTAGTAGTCTTGCTTAACTTAAATGTTATGTCTTTTGAGTAGTAACTCATCACTTCTCTCTCCCGACCGGCCTCTGAAAAACACCATTCTGTAGTTTAATTCTATGAATTAGACCAATTCAAATACGTCATATAAATGAAATCATGCAGTATTCATCTTTCAGTGACTGGCATGTTTACATGATGTCTTCAAGGTTCATCCACATTGTCACATATTGCAGAAATTTTTTAAGGCCTAATAGTGTTTTGTTGTTGTGTATCCATAATTTTTTCCGTTAATGTGAGGTTGGACAGTTGGGTTGTTTTCACCTCATGTTATTGTAAATACTACTGCAATGAAAATAGAAGTGTTAATATCTTTTTCATATTCTAATTTCACTTCTTTTGAATAAATAATCAGAAGTAAGATTACTGGATAATATGTGCTATGGTTTGGATATGATTTGGCCCTACCAAATCTTGTATTGAAATGTAATTCTGGCAGGGCACGGTGACTCACGCCTGTAATCCCAGCTCTTTGGGAAGCTGAAGTGGGCGGATCACGAGGTCAGGAAATTGAGACCATCCTGGCTAACACAGTGAAACCCCGTCTCTACTAAAAATACAAAATAAATTAGCCTGGCGTGGTGGCAGGTGCCTGTAGTCCCAGCTAGTTGGGAGACTGAGGCAGGAAAATGATGTGAACCCAGAAGGCAGAGCTTGCAGTGAGCCGAGATTGTGCCACTGCACTCCAGCCTGGGTGACAGAGCGAGACTCTGTCTCAAAAAAAAAAAAAAAAAAAAAAAAAAAAATGAAGTGCAGTTCCTAGTTTGGCAATGTTGGGAGGTAGGGGCTAGTGGGAGATACTCAGTTCTCAGTTTATGGGGGCAAATCTCTCATGTATATATTAATGCTGTCTCTCAGTTCTCACTCTGTTAGTTCCTGCAAGAGCTGGTTGATAAAAAGAGGCTGGCACCTACCTTCTCTCTCTTGCTTCTGTTCTTGCCATGTGACCCCTGTTCATGCCATCTCTCCTTCACCTTCCACCATGAGTTGAAGCAGTGTGAGGATGTCACCAGAAGCATATGCCCAATCTTGAATTTTCAAGCCATTCATAAGCATGAACAAAACAAACCTTTTATTCTTTATGAATGACCCAGCCTCAGGGATTCCTTTATAGCAACACTAAACAGACTAAGACAATATGATGGATTATATTATTTTTTTCAGCAACCTCCATACTTTTTTTATATTGTCTGCACAATTTTCCATTTCTACCAACAGTGTGCAAGGGTTTCAATTTTTTTCACATCCTCAACAATGTTTGTTGTCTTTTTTTAATAGTAGACATAGATAGGTTTGAGATATTATCTCATTGTGGTTTTGATTTACATTTCTTGGATAGTGTGATCTTCAGCACTTTTTCATATGCCTATTGGCATTTGTGTGTCTTCTTTGAATAAATGTCTCTTCAAGATATTAGCTCATTTTTAAAATTAGATTATTAGTTTCTTAAGTTGTTGCTATTGACTTTATATATTTCTCACATATTTTGGAGATTAACTTCTTAACAGAACTGATGTGGTTTGGATGTGTATTCCCAATACAATCTCATATCAAATTGTAATCCCAGTGTTGGAGGAGGGACCAAACCCAGTGTTGGAGGTGATTAGATCATGGAAGTAGATTTCTCTCTTGCTGTTCTTGTGATAGTGAGTGAGTTCTCATGAGATCTGGTTGTTTAAAAGTGGGTAGTACCTCCCCCTTCACTTTCACTTTCTTTTGCTCCAGCCATGTAAGACATACCTGCCTCCCCTTCACTTTCTTCCATGACTAAAAGTTTCCTGAAGCCTTCACAGTCATCCCTCCTGTACAGCTTACAGAGCTATGAGTCCATTAATCCTTTTTGTTAAAATAAATTACGAAGTCTTAGATATGTCTTTATAGCAGTGTGAGAATGAACTAATACAGAAAATTGGTACCAGAGAACTGGGGACATTGCTATAAAGATACCTGAAAACGTGAAAGTGATTTTGGAAGTGGGTAATAAGAAGTTGGAATAGTTTTGATGGCTCAGAAGAAGACAGGAAGTTGAGGGAAAGTTTGGAACTTCCTAGAGACTTGTTGAATGGTTGTAACCAAAATTCTCATAGTGACATGAACAGTGAAGTTGGGGCTGAGGAGGTCTTGGATGGAGATAAAAAAACTTTATTGGGAATTGAAGTAAAGATCACTCTTGCTATGCTTTAGCAAAGAGATTAACAGCACTGTACCCTTGCTCTAGGGATATGTGGAACTTTGAACTTAAGAAAGATGACTTAGGATATGTGGTGGAAGAAATTTCTAAGCAGCAAAGCATTCAAGAAGTAATCTAGCTGCTTTTAAGAGCATATTCTCATATGCATGGGCTAAGAGATTATCTGAAACTGGAACTTATATTGAAAGGAGGAGCAGAGCATAAAAGATTGGAAAAGTTTCAGCCTGACCATGTGCTAGAAAAGAAAAACTCATTTTCTGGGGAGGAATTCAAGCCAAATGCAGAAATTTGCATAAGAGGAGTAAATTGTTAATAGCCAAGATAATGGGAAAAAGGGCTTGGAGGCATTTCCTGGAACTCTGCAGCAGCCCCTCCCAAAATAGACCCAGAGGCCTAGGAGGGAAGAATACTCTTGTGGACCAGGTCTGGGGCCATGCTGCTCTGTGTAGTCCTGGGGCATGGTGTCTGCATCCTGGACTCTCTAGCTCCAGCCATGGCTAAGAGGGACCAAGCTACAGCTCAACTCAGTGCTTCAGAGGGTGAAATCTATAATCCTTGGTGGCTTCCACATGGATTAAGCCTGTGAGTGAGTGAAGAGCAAGGGTGGAAGTTTGGGAGCCTCCACCTAGATTTCAGAGGGTGTGTGAAAATGTCTGGATGTCCATGCAGAAGTCTGTTACATGGGCAGAGCCCTCATGGTGAACTTTTTCTAGGGAAATGCAGAGGGCAAATATGGGGTTGGAGCCCTTACACAGAGTCCTCACTTGGGCACTTCCTAGTGGAGCTGTGAGAATAGGGCTACCATTTTCCAGATACCAGAATGGTAGATCCACTGACAGCTTGCACTGTGTGCCCAGAAAAGCTGCAGACATTCAATGCCAACCCTTGAGAGCAGCCATGAGAGATGAGCCCTGAATAGCCACAAGGGCTGAGATGTGCAAAGCCTGGGAAGCCCACTCCTTACATCAGCATGCCCTGGATGTGAGACTTGGGGTCAAAGGAACTTTGGAATTTTGGAACTTTAAGATTTAATGACTTCCCTGCTGGGTTTCAGACTTGCATGGGGTCTGTAGCCACTCTCTTTTGTCTGATTTCTCCATTTTTGAATGGGTGTATTTACCCAATGCATGTAGGCCCATTGTATCTTGGAAGTAACTAAGTTTTATTATTATTATTATTATTATTATTATTTTACAGGCTCATAGGCTGAAGGAGCTTGCCTTGTCTCAGATGAGACTGAACTGTGGACTTTTAATACTGAAATGCATTAAGACTTGGGGGACTGTTGAGAAGGGATAATTTTATTTGCAATGTGAGAAGGGCATGAGATTTGGGAGGCACCAGGGATGCAATAATATGGTTTATATTTGTGTCCTCTACCCAAATCTCATGTTAAGTTGTAATCCCAATTTTGAAGCAGGGGCCTGTTGGGAGGTGATTAGATTATGGAGGAAGATTTCCCCCTTTCTTTTCTCATGATAGTGAGTGAGTTCTCATGAGATCTGGTTGTTTAAAAGTGTGTAGCACCTCCCACTTCACTTTCACTTTCTCTTGCTCCAGCCACATAAAATGTGTCTGCTTCCCCTTCACCTTCCACTATGATTGAAAGTTTATCAAAACCTCCCAAGCCATGCCTCCTGTACTGCATGCAGAATTATGAGCCAATTAAACCTCTTTTCTTTATAAATTACCCACTTTTAGGTAATTCTTTATAGAAATGTGAGAATGAACTAATACAAAGTGTATGGTTTGCAAATATCTTCTTTCATTCCATAGGTAGTCTATTTAGTCTGTTTCCTGTTTGTTTTGTTCTGTAGAAATTTTTTAGTCTTGTATAATTCCCCTTGTTAATTTTTGCTTTTGTTGCCTAAACTTTTGGTGTGATATCTCTCCCCCTCAAAAAATTGTCAAAACAAAAATCAAGACTTTTCTTCTGTTTATTTTATTTTATTTTTCCTAAGAGTTTTAAGGTTTCAGGTCTTACATTGAGGTCTTTAATCTATTTTGAATTGATTTTCATATATGGTGTAAGATAGTGGTTTCATTTTATTCTTTTGCTTGTGAATTGCCAATATTACCAACTATTCAAAAAGACCCTATTCAAAAAGACTATTCTTTATTCATTGTATATTCTTGACAGGCTTTAGAAGATCAATTGATATATTTAGGTTATTTTTTAATCCATTCTGACAATCTCTGCTTTTAGACCTTTTATACTTTATATTATTGATATTTTTGGAATTAGGCATGCCATGTTATTTTTGTTTTCTGTTTCCTTCTCTGATTTGATTCCTTATTCCCCCCCCTTCCTTTTATGTAGGAAGTTATTTCAACATTCTAGCAAATTATTTTTAATTTTTCACGTTGATTTTGACAAAAGTCTCTTTCTCTAATTGTTTTAGCGGTTGCTGAAAAGATTGCAAAAGACATAGTTCTCTTTTCAAAGTCTATATGAAAATGATACCTTATCAATGTACTTTTTACTTTCAATCACTACATAAAATTTAAACACCCAAATATAAGAAGCAAATATATTATATTTATTCAGATATTTATTATTTCTTTCGTTCTTTCTTATTTCTGTGTTTCTTGTTTTCCCTGATATTATTTCCTTTTATTTGAAGTTCCTGTAGCAATTTTTAAAACAAGTTTTTTGTTTGTTTGTTTATTTTTTGGCTATGAGCTTTCTTAGTTTTCTTCCTTCTGAAAACGCTTCAATGTACTCTTTATTCTTGAATATTTTCACTGAATTGAATTTTGGGTTTGACAGTTATTTTGTTTGAACACTTTAAAAATGTATGCTAACTTTTCTGGGCTTTAGCATTTCTGATGAAAAACCTACAGTTATTTGAATTATTGTTCTATAGGCAGTGTGTTTTTCTTCTCTTGCTACTTTTAAGGTTTTTTTTTTCTACATCTTTAATTTTCAGTGATTTGATTTTAATATATCTAGGCACGGGTTTTCTTACATTCATTCTATTTAGGGTTTTCTCATATTCTTGAATCTGTAGGTTTATGTCTTTTTCTGAACTAGGAAAGTTATGTGTCATTATTCAAATATTATTTTCCCTCTGCTATAATTATTATACTCTTTTTTTTGGACTGCAATCACACTAATCTAACACTAAAGATGTAACACTGATGTTAGATTTTTTTTGGTGGTGTTTCACAGGTCTTTGAGGTCTTGTTTACATATTTTTTCGTCTTGTTTTCTTCTTGTTTATAGTTGATTATTTCTACTGCTTTATATGCAAGTTTACTAATTATTTTCTGTGTCATTTTAATTTTACCATTGAGTCAATTTTGTGATTATTTTCGTTTTAACTGTTGTGTATTTTAGCTCTATAATTTCCATTTGGTGTTTTGTTATGGCTCTATTTGCTGACACTTTCTGTTTTTTTCTTATTTGTTTCAAGATTATTCACAATTATTTATTCAAGGAATTTTATAGCACCTACTTTTGGGACTTAGTCTGATAATTTCAACATGTATGTCATCTTGTCTTTGGCCTCAGTTGATATTTCCATGTGACTGGTCAACTTCAAATTTTTTTTATAACGTGAGTAATTTTCTTTTGTATCCTGTATATTTTGAATATTGCATTATGAGAAGGTAGGCATTGCTTAGATATTATGGAAAATGTAGATTTTTGTTGTTGTTGTAGAGAGCTGACCTTGTTAGGCTTAAGCTAAAAATTCCACCCAACATTATTTCAGCTGATGATCTAATATCACTACAGTTTTCAAAGCCTTTCATTGTTACTCGTATCTGTCCCATTTTTGAGTCACCTGGTGGTCAATCTAGGACCTGGGTGGACAAAAGCTTTTTAGTTCCATTCTCAAAATCTTTGGTATGCTAATTTGTATCAGATTCACAGGTCTGCAGTTTGGAGGTGAGTGACAGAGTTTCTTAACTTTATGAAATCGCTTTCCCAAATTCTGCTATCTCCCAAGTACTTTCTGTTTCCCAAGGGCTCCCTTATTTGGTGTGTCAGGAGACACTGCTCATTTCTGTGACCACGCTGTACTGATAGACACGTGGCAGAGACAGAGACTTACAGCAAGAGTAGGAGATAGAGAAACAAAATAAAAGGGTTTTTCCCTGGTCTTACAGAACCTAGGCTTACTGTATGGAGAGGAAGTTTTCCACTCCTTAGAACGTTGCTTCCTACAGGCCCCTGTTGTCATTGTAGGATTGTTTGGGAGTTATGTAAAGAAGAAAGGGAAGAAATGATAAACCAAATAAGACTTTTTGCTTACTCTCTCTCAGTTGTAGGGGTTCCCTTTACTTCTCAGAATATTTCTATTTTTCTCTGTCTGCCCAATATTGCTTACTTCTTTCTGGATTCTTAGTTGGGTGAACTTCCAAAAGGAAGATACCAAAGGAAGAAACATATAGTAAACTTATTATAGATTTGATGAGATGTTGAATTCTGATGTTCTTCTCTAAGCTGCCTGTTGATAGTTTATTTTTAGTATTCTCAGATAGTTGGTCTATGAATTCTATATGGGATTTAGAGTTGTATTCTTTGGGAGTAAAAGGAAAGCATTTGCTTACTCCACCTTCCCTGGAACTGCAATCCCTTGATGACATTGTGAAAATTTCATATAAAAATTTTTTCAAGATTAAAATTCTAGACATAATATTAAATGTTTGTTTATGTATTACTGATACAAATTATTTCTCATAACATCTAGTGATGATGCTTCCATTCCTCATTTTTCAGTCACTCGTATTCTGGCTGTAAGTAACCTCATATTTATTTTGGTTTCTTACCATACAGGAGCTTTCATCATTGCTGCTCCGTATCTTTTTCACCCAAGAAAAGATATCTCTAAGGTTGCACTGGAACAAGACCTGTGTAAAAACTCTATGATCATAAACCTCTCCCCACTACATGTGCTAGTTGAAGCCATTTTAGCTAAGCCTTACAGATGTAGCAAGCCCAGAGCAGGAAAAAATAACCGATTTATTTCCCATGTGTATATGGTTATTAGTGATAAAATATTGAGCGCAGTTGATATCAAAACTTAATTGCATGTTATTAAGCATTTTCTTGAGATTTTTAAGCCTACCAATCTGAAAAATAAGGACTGTTTATTTGAAGCGGCAAGAATCATGTAAATCATGAATGGAGAGAAGCAAGAAGTTCAATTTGTCTTCTTAGAAAACTGAATGGAAAAATTACTTAAGAGTTATAATTATGCAATACCTTGGATGTTAGGATCTGGATTGGAAAGCCTTTGAGGTCGTCATAAGTGTCAGCTAAATTTTTTTAATATATGTGAGTAATTAAAACTAGTTATGATGGGCCAGGTGCAGTGACTCACGCCTGTAATCCCAGCACTTTGGGAGGTTGAGGCAGGCAGATCATGAGGTCAGGAGATCCAGACCATCCTGGATAACATGGTGAAACCTCGTCTCTACCAAAAATACAAAAACAAAATTAGCCTGGCATGGTGGCGGGCACCTGTAGTCCCCAGCTACTTGGGAGGCTGAGGTGGGAGAATGCCATGAACCTGGGAGGCGGAGCTTGCAGTGAGCTGAGATCGGGCCACTGCACTCCAGCCTGGGCGGCAGAGCGAGACTCCGTCTCAAAAAAAAAAAAAAAGAAAAAAAAAAAGAAAAAAAAAAAAAAAAAAAAAGAAAATCAGAAGAACATAGCAAATATTATGACTAAAGAATGTAATAAAATGCTAAGCAACTTTATGATATGTTGGTAGAGTGTAAAGTTATTAATCCAAATTTCATTTTGCATGTTCAAAAGAATTTAAAAAGAATGATTTTACAATGATAACCACTTCAGAAATCAATGTTTTAATTTTATTTATTAACAACGGTTTTCTTCATGTGTTTCCAATGGATACTAAGATGTGAATTACCCAAAGAAAAATACGAGCTAACACTTAGCTTGTTTATCATAAGTTGGGCACACTTCATGTACATGAATACATCGATACTCACAGCAAACTTAAAGATAGACACAATTACCTTACGTCATAAATGATGAAAACTGAGGTACAGGAATATGAAAGGATTTGTCTAGTAACTAAGCACCCTAAAAGGAACAGATTTTGTAAAAGTTTTTGGCATAATATGCGTTTATGTACTCCCAAACTAAAGACCAGTTTGAAAAATCCACTGGAGAATAAAAGATAAGCAATTGTAGTAAACACTTAAAAGATGGTACATTTACAGAAACAAAGGTCCTTTATATCTGAGATAAGCGCGCACACACACACACACACATAAACACATGCACACTAATCTTTAAGCAAGAAAGAAATATTGATTGAAATGAGGGAATTGCTGAAAACTGCATAATAAAATGTATAATCATCTGAATAGAAATTCAAAGACAAACTCAAAATTGAAATACAAGCCAATCTATATATCTACTCTGATTATCAGAAAAAAAAATAAACTATATTTAATTGTTACACAATCTGTTATGCAAACTGGTGTGCTACTATTCAAAAACGTCTCAAAGCACTAACCAAATTATCTTATTGATAATAGCACTTCTGTTATTTGTTGTCAAATGTCCACCTATGTGACACTTCTGAAAATATCTCATAATTTTCAGGTAAATAAACCAATTTAGACTGTGTGGTCATGAAGTATAATCTTCCATTTTATTTTTATTTATTTACTTTTTTAATGTTATATTTTTATCGATTTTATTTTTTTATTTTTTATTATACTTTATGTTCTAGGGTACATGTGCACAACATGCAGGTTTATTACATATGTATACATGTGCCATGTTGGTGTGTTGCACCCATTAACTCATCATTTACATTAGGTATATCTCCTAATGCTATCCCTCCTCCCTGCCCCCACCTCACAACAGGCCCCAGTGTGTGATGTTCCCCTTTCTGTGTCCAAGTGATCTCATTGTTCAATTCCCACCTATGAGTGAGAACATGCAGTATTTGTTTTTTTGTTCTTGCGATAGTTTGCTGAGAATGATGGTTTCCAGCTGCATCCATGTCCTACAAAAGACACGAACTCAACCTTTCTTATGGCTGCATAGTATTCCATGGTGTATATGTGCCACATTTTCTTAATCCAGTCTGTCACTAATGGACATTTGGGTTGGTTCCAAGTCTTTGCTGTTGTGAATAGTGCCGCAATAAACATACATGTGCATGTGTCTTTATAGCAGCATGATTTATAATCCTTTGGGTATATCCCCAGTAATGGGATGGCTGGATCAAATGGTATTTCCAGTTCTAGATCCTTGAAGAATCGACACACTGTCTTCCAAAATGGTTGAACTAGTTTACAGTCCCACCAACAGTGTAAAAGTGTTCTATTTCTCCACATCCTCTCCAGCGCCTATTGTTTCCTGACTTTTTAATGATTGCCATTCTAACTGGTGTGAGATGGTATCTCATTGTGGTTTTGATTTTGCATTTCTCTGACGGCTAGTGATGATCAGCATTTTTTCATGTGTCTGTTGGCTGCATAGATGTCTTCTTTTGAGAAGTGTCTGTTCATATCCTTTGACCACTTTTTGATGGGGTTGTTTGTTTTTTTCTTGTAAATTTTTTTGAGTTCTTTGTAGATTCTGGATATTAGCCCTTTGTCAGATGAGTAGATTGCAACAATTTTCTCCCATTCTGTAGGTTGCCTGTTCACTCTGATGGTTATCTCAATAGATGCAGAAAAGCCTTTGACAAAATTCAACAGACCTTCATGCTAAAAACTCTCAATAAATTTGGTATTGATGGAACGTATCTCAAAATAATAAGAGCTATTTATGACAAACCCACAGCTAATAGCATACTGAATGGACAAAAACTGGAAGCATTTCCCTTAAAAAGTAGCACAAGACAGGGATGCCCTTTCTCACCACTCCTATTCAACATAGTGTTGGAAGTTCTGGCCAGGGCCATCAGGCAAGAGAAAGAAATAAAGGGTATTCAATTAGGAAAAGAAGAAGTCAAATTGTCCCTGTTTGCAGATGACATGATTGTCTACTTAGAAACCCCATTGTCTCAGCCCAAAATCTCCTTAAGCTGATAAGCAACTTCAGCAAAGTCTCAGGACACAAAATAAATGTGCAAAAATCACAAGCATTCTTATACACCAATAACAGACACACAGAGAGCCAAATCATGAATGAACCCCATTGTGAATGGGTATCACCAGTGAAGGCTGCAGAATAGCAAATATTGCTGCCTACTCCTTCCTCTGGAAGCTTCAACCCAGAGGGGCACCAACCTGATGTCAGCTGGAGCGCTCCTGTGTTAGGTGTCTGTCGACCCCTGCTGGGAAGTGTCTGCCAGTCAGGAGGCACTTGAGGAGGCAGTCTGTCTCAGCAGAGCTTGAGCACTGTGCTGAAAGGTTTCTCCTTATCGGGATCTGCTTCTCTCTCCAGAGCCAGCAAACAGGAACGTTTAAGTCCGGTGAAGTTGTGCCCACAGCCTCCCCTTATACCAGGTGCTCTGTCACAGGGAGATGGGAGTTTTATCTATTAGCCCCTGACTGGGGTTGCTACCTTTTTTTCAGAGATGCCCTGTGCAGTGAGGAGGAATCTAGAGAGGCAGTCTGGCCACAGCTGCTTTGCCGCATTGTGGTGAGTTCTATCCAGTCCAGACTTCCCCGCCTCTTTAACACTGTCATGGGAAAAACTGCCTACTCAAGCCTCACTAATGGCGGACGCCCTTCTCCCCATCAAGCTGGATTGTTCCAAATAGACTTCAGGCTGCTGTGCTGGCAGTAAGAATTCCAAGCCAGTGATCCTTAGCTTGCTGGGCTCTGTGGGAGTGGGAACCGCTGAGCGAGACCACTTGGCTCCCTGGCTTCAGCTCCCTTTTGCGGGGAGTGAACTGTTCTGTCTTTCTGGAGTTCCAGGCACCACTGGGTATGAAAACAAAACAAAACAAAAAACAAAACTCCTGCAGTTAGCTTGGTGTCTGCCCAAATAGCCGCCCAGTTTTGTGCTTGAAACCCAGGGTCTGGTGGTGTCAGCACATAATGGAATCTCCTAGTATGAGGATTGCAAAAACCATGGGAAAAGTGTAGTATCTAGCCTAGATTGCACAGTCCCTCATGGCTTCCCTTGGCTTGGGGATGAGATCCCCAGCTCCTTACACTTCCTGGGTGATTCTACACCCCACCCTCCTTCTGCTTGCCCTCCACAGGCTATACTCACTGCCTAACCATCCCCAATGAGATGAACTGTGTACCTCAGCTGGAAATATAGAAACCCCCCAATTTCTGCATTGCTCTCGCTGGGAGCTGCAGACCAGAGCTCTTCCTATTTGGCCATCTTGCCAGATCTCCATATTTTTGTATATATACACATATGTATTCTGAAAGGTCATGGGCTATACATAAAAAGAAGTATATTTATACTTATATAACATATATGTGCAAACATACATCTATACAGATTATACCTGTGTACATGTATATATTAAAGTATACATATATGCATAAGCATATTTATAAGTGCTGCAATTTAATTTTTTTCCTAGACAAAATGGGATCTGGACTGATTATTTGATTCAAATAGTTGATTGGTCTTTTGTCAATACTGAATTTAGATAAGTGGATTTATAATTTGTTTAATGATTAATAAGTCTATTCTCACATTCACTATTCATTTTCTGTTAATGTCATCGTTTTGAATCTTCTCTGTCATCTGTCCTTTTGTATAAATTAAAGACTTGAAAATATGATGACCAATTTATTTGGAGTTCTAACTGGAATATCTCTAATTGTATTATATCTATGCCTCTCAGTAAATTAGCATTTTGTGATATTAAGTATTTCTGCCCAGAAACATGGTATGCCTTTCATTTTTTCTTTTCATTTACATCCTTTATTTATTTATTTATTTATTTATTTATTTATTTATTTATTATTATACTTTAAGTTCTATTTACATCCTTTATTAAGAAGTTTTACTTTTGAAATATGGCTTTTGCATTGTTATTCTTACATTTATTTCTGAGTAATTCAGTTTTATTTTGAAAGCTTTGTAGATAAAAAATTTTTACATTTCTAATTTTGTAAGTTATTGCTAATATTGAAAAATTATTGGCTTAAAATTTTTTTTTTGTATATAGCAAGGGTGACAAATTTCACTGTTAAGTAAATTCAAATCTCAAGTAAAACTAGAGCTTGGTTTTTTGAGATAAATTATTTGAAGAAGACAAAGTGTTTTCTTTTTTATTTTTTTTGAGACAGAGTCTCGCGCTGTCACCCAGGCTGGAGTGAGTGGCGCAATCTCAGCTCACTGCGAGCTCCGCCTCCAGGGTTCCCGCCATTCTCCTGCCTCAGCCTCCTGAGTAGCTGGGATTATAGGCGCCGCCATCACACCCAGCTAATTTTTGTAATTTTAGTAGAGACGGGGTTTCACCGTGTTGGTCAGGATGGGACAAAGTGTTTTCTATACTAATATCTGCACCTTTTTTCTCTGTTTTATGTTTTTACCTGATTTGCTAGAACTTCAAAAACAATGTTACATAATAGTAGTAACAGTAGATAACCTTATCTTGTTCTAAATTTTAATAGATGTAACTTTAAAAATATTTTCCCATTGAAAAAAATTGGCTTTGTTTTTATATATATGGATTTTAGGGTTATATTTAGGAATGGATGCTGAATTTGATGTAATTTTTATATATATTCATCATTTTAAATATAAAAAAGTAATTTTCTTGATAAATTTTCTGATTGCTAATCTCAAAATTCGTTGGGGGAGAACTTTTTCTTTTTCATGGTGTGACATCATTGTTAAAGAGACAACGTTAGGTGAAATATAACTAAAATAAATGCTTTGGACGGATGACTTTCAGAACAAGCAGTCACCTTTCTCTATTTTCAGATAATTCAGTGATTCTAATTTTCTAGTTCTTGTTTATTCAGATTTACTTACTTACACATTGATAATCTTTTCTAGTATTGCAGTTCTTTTTTAATTTTTCTTTTAAAAATAACTTTGCACTTGATGTTCTTTTATAATTGTTTTAAGTTCTCATATGTAGTTGTTATATATCCATTTTCTATTTTGAAAAAAAAATCTTTTTTGTAAATAAAATTAAAGGTTAATTGTCTTATCTTTTAAAATTTTTGTTTCAAAAATTTTAATTCCCACGTTTTAATTTTTTTGCTTATGTTTTTGTTATTTTAATAGTTTATTAAAACATAAGAGGTTTACTTTAAGCTTTTAGTTATTTAATAATGTAGGTATTTAAAACTTTTATGCAGGGTTTATTTAGAGGAATAAACTTCAACTCAACTAAACATCAATAACTATGAAGATCCTGTAAAAAAATAATCCTTATTTTGAAAGACAGTTTTTTTAAGAGATGGGGTCTCACTGTGTTGCCCAGACTGGTCTTGAATTCCTGGGCTCAAGCAATTCTTTCACCTCAGCTTCCCAAAGTGCTGGAATTATAGGCATGAGCCACCATGTCCAGCACTGAAAGACAATTTTATTTGTCAAGAAGAAGAGAGTCTTATAATTTAGCATATATCAGAATTATAAAATGATATTTGTTAATCACTATGCATGAATATTTGCCCAGGTATCAAGAATAAAATTAAGGGTACACACATTTTATCATAGACAAAAGTAACTATGTGTTTTAATGAGGGCTAAAGTACCAAAATTCAAATTTTAGAAAATATCTATTACCTAGTGCTTGGGAAAATCTTTTCCCATAAGACTGAAAACACCAATTTATAATTTTGTAAAGCTGGAAATATTTGACTACATAAATGTCTTTATTTTGTATATTTATTTTTTTTTCAAATATATCATAAACACAAAAGAAAAACATTTGAAATACTCGTGATAGATTGAATATATTTATATCAAATATAAGTACATTAAAATGATTTAATGAGATAAAATTGAAAATATTTATATCAAATATAAGTACATTAAAATGATTTAATGAGATAAAATAACAATAGAAATCATACAAAGTTTATTTAATTGGCAAGGAGAATATGTGTATGACTACTAAAACTCTTAAACATGTTCAAATTTGAGTCTGGCTGATGATGAAGATGGTGGATCTATAGAGGTCAAGACCTATTATCTCAGTTTGAGCTCTACAGGGTCATCTAAACTTCAAAGTTCATGGCATGACCAACTAGTACTTCATTGCAACAACACTACAATTGATCTTTATTTGACCCATTCCTTTTTTTCCCCTCACTCCTTTAAATGTGTTGTTCCTCTGAGTACTTCCCAATAAATCAATTTATAAGAGGCCATATCTCTGTATCTAGAGTACCCCAACCTCTGATAACATCTAATAAGAGATATATGTTATAATAGGTTTAACTAATTATTAAAGGTTTTTAGGTAACAGTTCATGGAAACAAACAAAAAAAGATTGAGGAGGGTAGGGAAACACTATTAGGTAATATGAGAAAGGCCTCAATGCTTGGAAGAACACGTTGGTAACAATGTAAAAAGGAATAATGAAAAGTAGTTGTAACTGGTTGTCTAGAATCTCTGTGTCAGAGGTGAATGAATTTTGAGGAGGTAGCAAAATGGCTGGCAAATGCAGACTAAATAAGAGAGCATTAGACATAAAAGAACCAAGAACTGAGAAGCAAATCCATAGAATTTTCCCATCTTCTATCGATATTAGAAGATATTGGAAGAAGAGTAAAATAATGACCCAAATACTAAAACATTCAATGGATAATAAATTGTAATATAGAGTTCAGAAGATAATACCGATAAAAAGAGGTGATTGGCACAGCCATATTGTATTAACTTTAAAAGGAGCAGAGTTTTGTATTTGAGTGGCCAAGTAATAGTCTGAAATTAACACGGGGAGGAAAGAATGTGCAACCTCCAGTTGCAAACCATGTGTTGTAGAACATGGTGAATGAGAGATTAAATAGCTTTCACTAGGTGGGACATCAATGGGACTGCAGTCTTAAGGGAAGACCTAGTTTCCAGCTGCAGTGGGAATGTAAATAGGACGTTTAAGGAAGAAGCTGAGGAGGTTGGAAAGTCTTTTTAAGATGAGTATTTCTGAGGATATCATGAAAAAAAATGTGATTTAGAGTTAGCTGTCCAAAGACCATTTCTGCTACGTTCAAATGATCTTGTCCCTTTCAAATCGTTACATTAGAAGCTTAGTTCCCAGTGCTGGGAGGTGGGCCTAATGGGAGATATTTAGATTATGAGTGCTCTGCCCTCATGAATGCATTCATGCTGCTATAAACAAAGGATTGCGAGAGGGGCTTTAAAAGGATTGCGAGAGGGGCTTCTCTCTCTTCTGTTACTCTGCCACATGAGGAACAACAGTTTTCCTCTTTGGAGGATGGAGCAATCATGGTATCATCTTGGAAAAGGAGGCCGGGACCTTAGCAGACATCCAACCTGCCAATACCATGACATGCAGTTCTTAGCCTCCAGAACCGTGAGAAATAAATTTCTGTTCTTTATTAATTAGCAAATCTGTGCAATTCTGCTACAGTAACATAAGTGGACTAAAGAAAAATTGGTCAGTTTTCATTCACTGGGCCTCGATGGGGGTGCGGTCTTAAGGGAAGAACTAGTTTCCAGCAGCAGTAAGGATGTAAGTGAGACATTTAGTGAAGAAGCAGAAGTGGTAGGAAAACCTATTTAGTATAAGTCTTTGGACAAATGTCAATTACAGGTGGATTACTGTTTCCTCAAAAATACTTATAACTGTCATGTACTACCCCCACATTGCCTTTGGCAATAAGACAAAGAAAGCTCTTGGCATTTAGGTATAGAGCACCCTTCCCACTCCAATCTATCCATTGGTGCTTAGTATGCAGTAAAGAAGCAAAAGGGTAGTATTTAAAGCCTCACCTCAGTATACTTGAATTGTCTAAGATGCCTGGAGGAGTGGTATGACAGTGTTTCTGCTAGCAAGTCTTGGCAATGGCAGCATGAGCAGTGAGTTTCTACCTCATCTGGTTGCCCCCAAGAGGAAAAGTCTCTTTTATGACACTAACTGGGTGTCCCTGTGATTCTAAGTACTTATCTCTGGGTCTGCCTCATCAGTCCAACATGCTTAAAATTTAAATTCACATTTTACAAAATTAGGCCTATGAGCTTGCACTAATTTAAGCATTGTACTACTGACCACCTTAAAGTAATTTCACTGCTAAGTACTGGAGAAGATAAACACATTTAGATTCTTCCAGAATTTTTTCAGTTATGAGAAATGGTAGTAAGAAGTTTGTAAGTTTGGTCAGGGAAAGGAATCTCAAAACATTACACAAATAACAATGTAGGAAAAGATAGATGAGTGGAGGGTCTTTTATATTGGATGATGAAGAATGATAATGAGGATATGAGGCATAGTGAGTATACCTGGACAAGATTTGAGAAATAATGAACCCCCACAATCTCCTTGTATATAAGAGTTCCTTCATCTATAGATTGTGAGGACATTGTACGTACATGTCTGATTTGTGACCCAGCTCTGAGAGGTGACTGAGTCTGATTCTGAAATAAGACTGAATTAGGATAATGGAAAGAGAAAGGAGATGTCAAAGACATGAAGCCCTGAGAAAGTACATAAAGCACAGCGACCACAAGCACTCATGGTGCAAGTTTCCTAGCATCATTGTTTAGAACATGCCTTTACACCCTTGAAATATCTCAGTTGTTATAATTAACTATCAGTCTCCCTCATTAACTGCCAAAATATCTGGTAAGAAAGTTTCTATTTCCCATAAATATAAAAAAGTAAATATTTTAGACACTGTTCTCGTAAGTAATTATAACTGTATTAAATACTATGGAGCCCCTGACCTTTATTGTTCTTTTCTAATAGAGCAACAGATTTTTACTCTGAAACCTTAACCTCCAAAGTTGTATGTACATAAATTGGTTTGCTGAAATGTTTTGAGATTTGGACTTTGTTTTTCCAAATTGTTCAACTGGAAAAAACAAATTGGAAAATTTGGAAAATTCAATGGAATTTTTCAAACAGTGAGGGTATATGTGAAAATGTGACACTATGTTAAATCTGTGAACTTTATGTTCAGAAAGAGTTAAAAGTTAATGATAACGACACACGTTACTCGTTTTATGACTTTACCAAGTTTCCACTCTGAATCTGAGCTGTCACTTTTGCTTCTTTATTAAACCCTGCCTCAAATTATGCACTTTGAGTGTGCCATCTATTTCTTTGTGGCAAACTGACTTTTTGCCTGTATGACCATAATACATTTTTTTAAACCTGCAAAATTTAAAACTTGTCACTCTTATTTCTAGAAAAATGCTGAATATTGTTTTTCAGCCCGTTCCACCTGTGAGTTAAATATAGGAAAAAAATGTTGTAGAAGTCATGAATTTGCATATTCTCATACATTAACATTGCATGTAATGATTCCTGAGTCCAGTGATGTAAAGTTATTTGGAGCATATGTTCTTGGTGGCTTTCATCCGAGATTCAAAGTGTGTTTGCTCCTTCCTGATTATGCTATGCATGCTGTATAGATTATTTACCCTAAGGGTGAACTGAGAGCATTAAAAAAACCCATTTTGAAATTTTACTGAATTATTAAATGATAGTTGAATTATTGTGATAGCCGAACATGACTAAATTATTAACTAAAAACTAGAAGATGAATAGCTACTTTATTGGCTCAGCTATCGACTGTGAGATCAAGTGATGTTTTTAATGTAAAGACTATAATTTAAAAAGAAAACGGCTATTTCATGATATATTTCAAACTCTAATGTTACTGCAGCATTTTTCCCCCTCCGTCTGTACCTACTCCTTTGTTTATTTCACACTTTATGCTTTAAATTCTATATCCACTCTCTTATGTACTCTGTGTACTCCAGATCAATTTAGACAACTACTTGATCTATATTTCCAACTGATTGACAAGTAAGCACCTAAGACTTAGAATATCATATTAAAACTCTTATGTTACCTTCGAACATGATTTTTTCTAATATAATTAAATGACATCTCCATGTCTCCCCCCAAAAATCATTTTTTCTCTATTTTCAAAATGCCTAATTAATAAAACCAATTCTCATTGCTATCATTGCAACATTCACTTGGACTAGTCTCTCATTACTTGATTATCACTATAGCCTCCTAACCTGTTCTATTCCTGCCTAAGTCTTTTTCTGTCTATCCTTAACACAACAATGAGAATCATCATGTTAACATTTGGATCAGATTATGCTGATTTTCTTTACTCAAAACCTTCCAGTGGCTTCCTGCCTTACTCTGAGTAGATGATGAACTTGAAGGTCTTCCTTGATCTGTTCTCTTGTTAGCTTCCTGACTAACCTTGGCTCTCATGATTCTTCTCCTTGCTCACTCACTTGAACTATGCTTGTCTTTCTTGATGTCCTGGAACATCCTTGGTAGATTCTTGGCACATCATCTTCATATGGCCGGGATCACTCTTTTTCTGTGTATCCACTTGGCTTCATGACTTGTTCCTTCATCTGCTGAGACCTTTACTCACATCACTTCAATGTGGTCTTTATTGACCACTTTAGCAAAATCCCAAACACTCTCCATTTACTGCATTTATTCCTGTTTTGTGTTTAGTTTTCATCCTTTTTATAACTTTTATTTTAGAATCATGTGCAGAATTATTTAAAAAGATATATTGCATAATGCTGAGGTTTAGAGTATGACTGAATCCATCATCCAATAGGTAGTTTTTCTAACTTTGTCCTCCTTACTCTCTCCTCTCTCTTATATTCCTCAGTGTCTACTGTTCCCATATTTATCTCCACGTTTACCCAATATTTAGCTCCCACTTATAAGTGAGAACATGCAGCATTTGGCTTTCTTTTTCTGCGTTAGTGAGTAGGATGATGGTTTCCAGTTGCATCCATATTGCTGCAAAGAACACAATTTCATTCTTTTTATTGCTGCATAGAATCCCATGGTGTATTTTGTATCCCATTTTCTTTATTCAACACACTATTGATGGGCATCTGGGTTGATTCCACATCTTTGCTATTGTGAATACTGCAACATTCACTGTATGCAATGGTGTGTATCTTTTTGGTAGAATAATACAGGTACATGTGTCTTTTTGGTGGAATGATTCATTTTCCCTATTGGTACGTACCTAGTTATGAGATTTCTGGGTTGAATGGTAGTTCGACTCTTAGTTTTTTGAGGAATCACCAAACTGTTCTCCACAGTTGCTGAATTAATTTACGTTCCCACCAGCAGCATATAGGTGTTCTCTTTTCTCTATAGCCTTACCAACACTGGTTATTTTTTTTACTTTTTAACAAAAGCCACACTGACTGGTATGAGATGGTATCTCATTGTCATTTTGATTTGCATTTCTCTGATAATTAATAATGATGAGCATGTTTTCATATGTTTGTTGCCACTTGTATGTCTCCTTTTGAGAAGTGTCTATTCATGTCCTGCCTCTTTTTTAACAGAGTTGGGTTTTTTTATTTTGCTTGTTTTTTGTTAACTTCCTTATATATTCTGAATATTAGACCTTTGTTGGATACATGGTTTGTGAATATTTTCTCCAATTATCCAACTCAATAAGTGGTGCTGGGATAACTGGCTATCCATATGCAAAAGAATGAATCTGTACTCCTACCTATCACCATATATAAAAATTAAATCAAGATGGATTGAAGACTGAAATGTAAAACTTCAAACTATAAAAATCCTGGAAGACAACCTAGGAAATATACTTCTCAATATCGGCTTTGGCAAAGAATTCATGGCTAAGTCCTCAAAATCAATTGCAACAAAAACAGAACTTGACAAGTGGAACCTAATTAAACTAAAGAGCTTCTACACAGCAAGAGAAATTATCAACAGAATAAACAGCTATTTTTGATCATCTTTATCATATCACTTTCCATACTATGCATTTTGCTAATATGTTCTTAAAAATGTATCTGTTTCTACCTGTCTGACCCTTTCAGTCTATAAGATCCGTGGGTGACAAAGATTGTTGTTTTTATTATTGTCACATCCCCAATGTCTAGAAGGATGCTAGGCACATGTCAGAAACTTAATACATAATTGTTGAATTAATAAATGAATCTAGAACATCAGTCACAAAATCCTAATAAATAATAATCTTGGCACTCTATGCTTAATTCTAAGCCATTTTATTTCTACTACTCAGTTTACTTTCTGTAACCTAATTCTTAATTCCATTGTGTGAATGTTTCTTGAAGCTTTTGGTAATAATCATTTTATTTTTAGGCTAAAAAGATTATTGCAAATTTCCAAGATCATTAACCTTATAATTCTTATCACTAATTAGTAGTTCAAGGCTTGACTCACCTATTGGGAAAAGTTAGATCTGCCACTAATTCTGACAACAAATTATTCATAATGGGTTTCTATGTTCACAAGTAAGGATATTTCATCTGTCCATAAGTATAAGGATGTGTCTGTCCTTGGTGGTATTTACTACTTCAGACATGCAATCAGATAACTTGGAATAGCAGAGCAAAATTTATTTACAAAATAGGTTTTCCAGCTCTTTAATCAAGACTGAAATTACAAAAATAAGATGTTTTAAGTTTCATAAATGTTCAGAAAACTAATTCAACTTTTATGTAGTGTTATGAATCATATACTGTAGTGTTTTTTCACAAGTCAATACCTTTTAGAGAAAATATAGAGAATAATAATAAAATAATAAATATGGCCATTATCAGTTGTTGATATGTTGAATTATTTACAGAATTAATTTACTCGCCATCATTATTATATTTCGTTAACTTTAACAATTTCTTTTTGGAATCTAATACTCCTATAATTTTAAAGATTTGTCTTAAAAATGCACACCAAACCAGTTCAAGTAGATATAAATTTCTAAGGTATCTCATATGAGAAAATACCATCTGGGTTCATACCATTACCACATAGTGGACATCACCAGCTCAAGTTCATTGAATATGCATTATCTCTATAGTACAAATACCAAAATGATGCAGAAATAGCTTTCTGCTTATCTGGATAAAAAAGAAACTAAATGAGAACTAAAAAAGTTTTTATAAATCACCTAGGTCAATCTTCTTCCTTTATATAGTAGGGAAAACGAGGCCCAGATAGAAGATCTTTAATTTATTGAAAGCAAGGCTCCATCATGTCGATAGTACTAAAGCACATTTACACATGAAATAACTCAGAAAATACTTGTGTCATGGAGTATACAAAATCACAAATTGGCAATCTGATAAAACTCTGGAATGACCTTTTCAAGGCACAGCTAGGACACATCCTGCTATTCATCAATATGCAGTACATATATTTTTAAAAAGCCTGTGACATGATTGTATGCCCCTTATAACTAGATTAAAATGGTCCAGATGCCAAACACAGGAGGCAGGGATGACCACTCTCACAACTCTTCACGTATTACATGTTACAGAACATGTGCGTCCCACCCCTATATCTTCAGAAGTTATGCGATTAAATATTTTGGTCCTTGAGGTGATAGGAAAAACTTCTGTAACAATACAAGGCAAACTAATGCTGTGGCTGCTGTTTGAGGTTCTTTTGGGCTATTAGGGAAAGAAGAGAAGTAGGTACACTAGCAGGATAACTGATCTTTATTATCATTAGAATCTAAGATTGTTGCTGCTTCCTGGTGCAAGGAAGAGGTTGTATGAATTCAGTGATTTTGCTGGGATGCCTCTTGGTGTTTTTGCCTTGGTGATAGCCTTGAAAGGTTGACTGAAGCATCTGAAGTCAGGCAGGACATGGCAATAGGAGCCCAATCCCTCCCAGAATGCTCTAGCTTACCCCATTTGTCAAGCAACCATTTGCAGTGGTGGGGATCTGTAGCTTTTCCCTGTAACACCTTTGCTTTATTTTTAGCATTTTATTCATTTATTTAGATATATGACTAACCATCATCCTAAAGAATCAGTAACAGTTAAATTAAATGAACTTAATGTGGGCAATGAGTAGCTCTTAGTCATGCAAAGGGTGCTCTGTAGCAGATAAGGTTAATAGCCAGTGCTTTCCCTGTGTGTCCAAATCTAATGGTTTCTTACTGAAAACACCATTAATAAATTGACAGTTAAATACTACAGTTTTCTCAGGGCTTGTATGGGACAACTCAGGTATTTTCTTTCAGGTTGCCCAGATGTTTTCATGGCAATTGAGTCCTAGTTGGTCACAGCAGTAACCTGCTCTTTAATGCATCCTGTATTAATGTCCTTTCTTTCTCTGCTTCACTTCTCTTTTCCTCTACTAGTGCTTTCTGGGATCACTTTTCTCATGAATTATTTGCACTCAAACTTTTGTCTCCGTGTCTGCTCTTGGCAAAATCTCATCTAAGACCTATAGTATGTCAGATGAGCCTTAATAAATAAACAGCAGGATTGGATAACAAGTGTTGGAGACATTGTGGGGTATTGCAATTTTAAATTGTTTTCTTAGGAAAAGCCTGAACAAGAAGTTGATATTTAAGCAATGATCTGAAAAGGTGAGGGAATCTGACAATGTCTGCAGGAAGAATACACTAGGCAGAAGAGGTAGCAAAAATCATGAGACTGGAACATTTCTGGCATGTTGTGGGAAAAACAAGGTAGTGATAGATTCTGGAAGCAGAAAGCATAAGAGAAAGTGAGAGTAATAAGAGATAAAACAGAAAGAGGTGGCAAAATTGACAGGGTTGAGAGAGATTGTATTGGGCCACTACAGGATTCTTACTTGCTCTGAAAAAGAAGAGATGCCGCTAGGAAATTTTGAACAATTAGTCTATCTTAAATTTTTAAAGATTTGACTCTACAAGATTGATTTCTGGCTCCTGAGTCTCTGGAAGCAGGTGATAGATCCTAAATAGGGGCTGAGGGTATCTAGGCAGGATTATTCAGATACTGTTTTGTTCTTTTTCTGCTTATATTTTATCCATGGAGAAAACTGTAGAATCAGGAATACAAGATTCCTGGGATTAAGTCATCTGAACATTAAGGCTCTTGGGCTTTAGGTACATTCTCAAAGTTAGCTTCTAATTCTATTTCTTCTCTGTTTGCCCATTAGAATAACTCCACAGTGGCTATATCCTCTCCTTGCCACCAATAACAGGGTAGAGATATGGGTGGATTTTCTACTAAATATTTCTATGTTTCACTATCTAGCAGGACAAGATTGTTCTAATGTATAAGTTACAAGTGAACAATTCTTCATGGAAGGTAAAACATTTTTCTCTATCTCACGGACTCGCAAATATCTCATTAAAGAGTAATTCTCTTATTTTCAGTAGTTAAGAAAGGTCACCCTTGACCTGCCACCAACCCTAGGGTATGATAAATAAATAAATGAGTATATCACCACAGACTTTTCTGTTTCCAAGTAAACGGAATACACCTTAATAAGGAAGTGTCAAAAAGTTGCATTTCATAGGAATTTAGTGTGTAATGCCAGAGCTGAACAAATGATCACAAAATTACTTTTTATATTATTTAGAGAGCTTAACTGAGGCTCTAAAACTCACTGAGAAAAAGTGTGACAACTTATCATTATCATTGATTTTTTTCCTGACATTTAGGTAAAAGGTCTTACTATTTTAATATGAGGAGGTAAGTGATCTATAATGTAGATTTATAGACATAAATTGTAAGGATCTATCAGAAAAGCCAACTCATCAAAATGTTAACCTTTGATATGCTGGATGGTGTTGTTTCAAGGGAATAGATATGTTCTGATAGTCTCGAAAATCTGAAAAGTTGTTATTCACTTCACTATACAGGATAGACTACGGGGAATCTCCTGCTACTGGTACTGTAATAACCTGGATTTGACTAATCAAGTCGAAAAACTAAATCCTCATAATCATTTAACGGAGAAAGATAATTTTTAAGGATACTAATTTAGTCTACATAAATTTGAATGGTAAGTCTGAATTATGTGTCACCCAATTTTATTTTAATTTCCCACCCCCAAAGAAGGTTATACCAGTATTACCTGGGAAATAATCTCATATGTATTATTTTTCTACATTTATCAAATAGTGGAAATGAGGGGTTTGTGTTTCTGTTTAATTTATGTCATATGTCATGTATTTCTGCCTACCTTCCTACCAAGCTGCATCATTATTTGGTTGGACAAAAAGTAGTTTGGCATGGAAGTGCCTAAAAATGCTCATACTCTACTAAGCAACTGCTATCTTAGTACCCACCTTTATGTTGCCATTTCTATGTTGCATTGATATTTTCATATTATTGTGCATTTGTTTTAAGTATTTGTGAGATATTATATGGTACAACTAAAAAGAATAGTGCAAAATGTACATGCATCGTAGAAAACATAGAAAATAGCCAATTAGGGAAGTTTGCTATTTATTTTGTTGGTTTTGTCTTTATTTTTTAAGAGACAGGCCCACCTCCAATAAAAGCCACATGAAATTTTTGGTATATTCTTTTTCAGTTCTTTTCCTTATTTATGTTCTTTCATCATGCTATTTTTTTATAGAAGGCACATGCTGAGGTGACATCTGTGATACAATGATTCCCTCAATGAGCATGTGTCTGCTTCCTTTTACTTTGCGAAGTCAAGGGGTTAGCATTGTTCCAACTGTATATATACTCACTAAAATGACATGACATAAATTGAGCCAGTAAGAAACTTTTCTAGGGAGAACCTTTTCCTTTGTGGATGCAGATGTTTTCATACACTAATACCAATGTGTTAGGGTTCATGATTCCTTCTGTGTATAGCACTGTGCCCATAAAGAAGAAAATGAAGCCAACATTCAAAGTAAAAGAGAGACAGAGAAAGAGAGAGATAAGGCAAGAAATAGAAAGATAAGGCAAGAAATGGAAAGATTGGAGGCTCTGGAGTCCTTGGTTATTAGTCTTTGTATTGCTTCAGGCTACCTTGGATTCACCCTCCTTAAGAGGCTTGAATTTTACTGAAGTTGCTATCAGCTTAAGGAGGTTTGGCACTGAGACGATGGGGTTTTCTAAATATACAATCATGTCATCTGCAAACAGGGACAATTTGACTTCTTCTTTTCCTAATTGAATATCCTTTATTTCTTTCTCCTAACTGATTGCTGTGGCCAGAAATTCCAACACTATGTTGAATAGGAGTGGTGAGAAAGGGCATCCCTGTCTTGTGCCAATTTTCAAAGGGAATGCTTCCAGGTTTTACCCATTCAGTATGATACTGGCTGTGGGTTAGTCATAAATAGCTCTTATTATTTTGAGATACGTCCCATCAATACCTCGTTTATTGAGAGTTTTTAGCATGAAGTTCTGTTGAATTTTGTCGAAGGCCTTTTCTGCATCTTGAGATAATCACGTAGTTCTTGTCTTTAGTTCTCTCTATATGATGGATTACATTTATTGATTTGCGTATGTTGAACCAACCTTGCATCCCAGGGATGAAGTCCACTTGATCATGGTGGATAAGCTTTTTGATGTGCTGCTGGATTTGGTTTGCCAGTATTCTACTGAGGATTTTCACATCACTGTTCATCAGGGATATTGGTCTAAAGTTCTCTTTTCTTGTTGTGTCCCTGCCAGGCTTTGGTATCAGGATGATGCTGGCCTCATAAAATGAATTAGGTAGGATTTCCTCTATTTCTATTGATGGAATAGTTTCAGAAGGAATGGTGCCAGGTCCTCATTGTACTCCTGGTAGAATTCAGCTGTGAATCAGTCTGGTCCTGGACTTTTTTTTTTTGGTTGGTAGGCTATTAATTATTGCCTCAATTTCAGAGCCTGTTGTTGATCTATTCAGGGATTCAGCTTCTTCCTGATTTAGTCTTAGGAGGGTGTATGTGTCCAGGAGTTTATCCATTTCCTCTAGGTTTTCTAGTTTATTTGCATAGAGGTGTTTATAGTATTCTCTGATGGTAGTTTGTAATTCTGTGGGGTTGGTAGTGATATTCCCTTTATAATTTTTTTATTGCGTCTGTTTGATTCTTCTCTCTTTTCTTCTTTATTGGTCTTGCTCTAGGGGTCTATCAATTTTGTTGATCTTTTCAAAAAACCAGCTCCTGTATTCATAGATTTTTTGAAGGGTTTTTTGTGTCTCGATCTTCTTCAGTTCTGCTCTGATCTTAGTTATTTCTTGCCTTCTGCTAGCTTTTGAATGTGTTTGCTCTTGCTTCTCTAGTTCTTTTAATTGTGATGTTAGAGTGTCAATTTTAGATTTTTCCTGCTTTCTCTTGTGGGCGTTTAGTGCTATAAATTTCCCTCTACACACTGCTTTAAATGTGTCCCAGAGATTCTGGTACGTTGTGTCTTTCTTCTCATTGGTTTCAAAGAACATCTTTATTCCTGCCTCCATTTTGTTATGTACCCAGTAGTCATTCAGGAGCAGGTCATTCAGTTTCCATGTAGTTGAGCAGTTTTGAGTGAGTTTCATAATCCTGAGTTCTAGTTTGATTGCACTGTGGTCTGAGAGACAGTTTGTTATAATTTCTGTTCTTGTACATTTGCTGAGGAGTGCTTTACTTCCAACTGTGTGGTCAGTTTTGGAATAAGTGTGATGTGGTGCTGAGAAGAATGTATATTCTGTTGATTCGGGGTGGAGAGTTCCATAGATGTCTATTAGGTCCTCTTGGTGCAGAGATGAGTTCAATTCCTAGATATCCTTGTTAACTTTCTGTCTCCTTGATCTGTCTAATGTTGACAGTGGGGTGTTAAAGTCTCCCATTATTATTGTGTGGGAGTCTAAGTCTCTCTGTAGGTCTCTAAGGACTTGCTTTATGAATATGGGTACTCCTGTATTGGGTGCATATGTATTTAGGATAGTTAGCTCTTCTTGTTGAATTGATCCCTTTACCATTATGTAATAGCCTTCTTTGTCTCTTTGGATCTTTGTTGCTTTAAAGCCTGTTTTATCAAAGACCAGGATTGCAAACCCTGCTTTTTTTGTTTTCCATTTGCTTGATAGATCTTCCTCCATCCCTTTATTTTGAGCTTATGTATATCTCTGCACATAAGATGGGTCTCCTGAATACAACACATTGATGTGTCTTGATTCTTTATTCAATTTGCCAGTCTGTGTCTTTTAATTGGAGCATTTAGTCCATTTGTATTTCAAGATAATATTGCTATGTGTGAATTTAATGCTGTCATTATGATGTTAGAGAATAAAATACCTAGGAATCCAACTTACAAGGAATGTGAAGGACCTCTTCAAGGAGAACTACAAACCACTGCTCAATGAAATAGAAGAAGGCACAAGCCAATGGAAGAACATTCCATGCTGATGGATAGGAAAAATCAATATCATGAGAATGGTCATACTGCCCGAGGTAATTTATAGATTCAATGCCATCCCCATCAAGCTACCAATGAGTTTCTTCACAGAATTGGAAAATAACAACTTTAAAGTTCATATGGAAACAAAAAAGAGTCTGCATTGCCAAGACAATCCTAAGCCAAAAGAACAAAGCAGGAGGCATCATGCTACCTGACTGCAAACTATACTGCAAAGCTACAATAACCAAAACAGTATTGTACTGGTACCAAAACAGAGACATAGACCAATGGAACATAATATAGCCCTCAGAAATAATACTACACATCTACAACCATCTGGTCTTTGACAAATCTGATAAAAACAAGAAATGGGGCAATGATTTCCTATTTCATGAATGGTGCTGGGAAAACTGGCTAGTCATATGTAGAAAGCTAAAACTGGATACCTTCTTTACACCTTACACAAAAATTAATTCAAGATGGATTAAAGACTTAAATATTAGATCTAAAACCATAAAAACTCTAGAAGAAGGCCTAGGCAATACCATTCAGGACATAGACATGGACAAGGGCTTCATGACTAAAACACCAGAAGCAATGGCAACAAAAGCCAAAATTGACAAATGGGATCTAATTAAACTAAAGAGCTTCTGCACAGCAAAAGAAACTGCCATCAGAGTGAACAGGCAACCTGCAGAATGCGAGAAAATTTTTACAATCTACCCATCTGACAAAGGGCTAATATCCAGTATCTACAAAGAACTTAAACAAATTTACAGAAAAAAATCCATCAAAAAGCAGGCAGAGGATATGAACAGACACTTCTCAAAAGAAGACATTTATGTAGCCAACAGACACATGAAAAACTGCTCATCATCACTGGCCATCAGAGAAATGCAAATCAAAACCACAATGAGATACCATTGCACACCAGTTAGAAAGGAGATCATTAAAAAGTCAGGAAACAACAGGTGCTGGAGAGGATGTGGAGAAATAGGAACACTTTTACACTGTTTGTGGGACTGTAAACTAGTTCAAACATTGTGGAAGACAATGTGGCAATTCCTCAAGGATCTAGAACTAGAAATACCATTTGATCCAGCCATCCCATTACTGGGTATATACCCAAAGGATTATAAAATCATGCTGCTATAAAGACACATGCACATGTATGTTTATTGCAGCACTATTCACAATAGCAAAGACTTAGAACCAACCTAAATGTCCATCAATGATAGACTGGATTAAGAAAACGTGGCACTTATACACCATGGAACACTATGCAGCCATAAGAAAGGATGAGTTCATGTCCTTTGTAGGGACATGGATGAAGCTGGAATCCATCGTTCTGAGCAAACCATCGCAAGGACAGAAAACCAAACACTGCATGTTCTCATTCATAGGTGAGAATTGATCAATGAGAACACTTGGACACAGGAAGGGGAACATCACACACCGGGGCCTGTCATGGGGTGGGGAGAGTTGGGGGGGATAGCATTAGGAGATATACCTAATGTAAATGACGAGTTAACGGTGCAGCACACCAACACGGCACATGTATACGTATGTAACAAATCTACATGTTGTGCACATGTACCCTAGAACTTAAAGTATAATTTAAAAAAGAGGTTTGAATTTTAGTGTTTTCTTTACTTCTGTGAACAGCTCTGCAATATACCAGTCCTATAACAGTGAGTTAATTTTAGTCTGCCACTTGCATTCGAAAGAGTCCTGATCAATAAAAATACCATATATGTAAATATGCATTCTACTTTTTTCCTCAAATATCAAACATGTTCAATCTTTCTTAGGTTGTAAGTTTGATATCAATTATATTCAGGATAAGATTTTTGGTATAAGCCTTATAACAGAAGTATTTTATTTCTTATTAAAATAGATGAATGTGTAACATTATGTAATGTTGTGTCATAGTTTAATTATCTTCTCCATATTGTGGGACAACTTGTACAAATTACAAGTCATGTTGAATTAGACACTTGCTTATATTGCTATTTCCAGGTTAATATCATAAGATAGATTCTCAAATGCTGGATTAATGTGTCAAGGGGATAAACATATTAATGTTTTAAAATTCTTATTGACAGATTGCTTTCTAAATGAAAGAACTGATTTATTTCCAGCAAGAACTATTTTCAACATCAACTAGTATTATTTTATCAATATTTCTCATTTAGAAAGTGAAAAATAACTCATTGATGTTTCAATTTGTGTTTACTTGATTACCAGTGAGGTTAAGCATCTTTATATATGTTATGATGTTTAATACATTTGACCTATCTGTATAAAAATCAAATACATTCTTAATGAGAAAAACTGCTCATGTATTCACTTCGTATAAATAAAAGTTAATAGTTACATAGAACTTTAAGGCATGGGCACCAAGAATATCAAGCTTATTTCTTTTGTTAATGACAAGAATTTTTGACTTCCATTTAGACATTGATGACAGGGAACTAACATGCAAATTTTTAAGCACACTACCTATGCTGGAGTTCCTTAAGTGAAAATGCATTGTTAAAATATTCTCTGACATATGGAGATAAACTATAGTGGTTATTCATTCAAGGGTGAATAGAATAAATGTATTTCAGTGCTCTCTCCATTATCATGGGCATCTTGGAACTAAGAAAAGCATCACTCCCGGTAGCAAGTTTTTTTTTTTTTTTCTTTTTTTTCAAAATAACTATCCCACCAAACAGCAGTGTGACTTTTGACACTTTCAGGCAGATTAAGAACTGAAGTCACGGTGGGCAGCCATAAGAGTCTAAACACATTGAGCAATGGGTCTCCCCATTGGTGGGAGGAAATTAGTGACTAAAGACCTTAAAGCCATGAATCAATGGTGGTGATGTGCTACAGGGAATCTATGAACAAGCTTCTTTCTTTTCTGTCTCACAGGGGGCATCAGTACAGAGTGTGATCCATTGAAGTCAATAGAAGCGATTGTGAAAGTAGTATGTATGTTTAGATTTAAACCAACCTGAGGAATAAGTAAAGCAAAATAAAATATATGTCTAAATATATGGTAATTTCTTCCTACATTGGTTAAAAATAAAGCTTCTAGACATCCAACAAAATGAGAATAACAACAAAATCCACAAATGTGCAAAATCATGTTTTGTTTTTGAAACGAGCTGGTAGTAAAATAATTTCATTTCAGGAATAATAGGGAAGGCGTATGCTCTCTCTTCTGACTTAATGGAAAATGACAGTTTCTGATGCATCATAATTGACATAGTATTCACAATGATATGCTAGAATGCCAAAAGTATAGAAAGAAATATGCAGCTGAATTCAAGTTCAGATTAGCCAAATTAAAATTTATTACAGGTTGAAAGGTACCTTTCTGTTGATACACTGGGGAGCTTTGGAATTTTCCTGTCTATCCTTTTCTTAACCTGAGTTCTCCTCCTTCTACCACTACTTTTCTGGACAATAATAAGAATAGCAAAAGAAAAATGGCTGTTGAGTTGCAGATAGTGGAGGAGGTGAGGCTGAAAAACAGTTGAGATGAGAGAAGAAAGCTTTAGTGAATCATTCCTGACTATTATGTCCCACTCCTTCAAAAATCATAATTTCAGCTCCTTTATCAGATACTTGTAAGAGTTACTATCACAAATAAAAATTAACCCCCCCACATGCCCACCCCCCAACATGCACACAAACACATATATATATACTTCTGTTCTTATTCTTGTCCAGAAAAGTAAATAAATAAATGTGTGTGTATGTGTGTGTGTGTGTATATATATATATTCACTAAATCTTGAGCTGTCAATTTTGGATACTATTTTTGACTTCTAGTAATAAGAGACAATTGTATTCCCTTACATAACCCCTTTTTCCCTCATCTTTCATAAACTTTGATACACATATTTGATATTTGTTAATTCTCTAATGAGTGACCATGTAAATAGTGTCGTTTAAAGAGAGAGAGAAGTTGTAGCATAATTATGATTCTCCTGAAGACCAGGATTGTCTTTCTGTCCTTCCTGAGTTAATGGTCTAATTTCTCATCATAAACCCCTCCTAAATGTCCACTTACACTATCAATTTCATTTTTGTAATCCCAAATTCCCCATCTAAAGCTCCAATGTTCATTTAGTCTACATTTTAATTACTTTTCTCCAGGCCTGATCAATCACTGTTTTTATCAGACCATAATTTTTGTTGATATTTTAGGTTTATTGGTTTTTTCTATAGCTATATCTGTATTTAATTATTTTTCCTATCTTTTTATTTTACAAAAGCATATTCTCAGAAGACTCATTAAGAAAAAAATGAGTATCAGTTAAATGTTCTGAATTCTTACATGACTGATGATGTCTATATCCTAATTGATTGCCAGTTTGTCTGAGCATGGAATTTGATACTGATAATCTACATTCAGAAGCTCAAAGTTAGTATGATTGTTACTACTCTTTAGGTGACAAATATAAACATTTTAAATATTTTTCTTGTCTTTGTTCTGAATTTTCACAATGATGTTCTGTGCTTGAGGTTTTTTTTTTCATTTATTTTCCTGAACATATTTTGTTATTTTCTCTGAAGATATGTGTAATTCAGATCTGGGGCCTCGATTTGTATTATTTCTTTGATAATTTTCTTTCTTTAATCTTGTCTCTTTTCACTTCCTGGAGTTCCTAATGTTCTGATATTACAACTCTTAGATTGATGTTCTATTCCTGGGTCTCTTATTTGATACTTTCTTTTTTTTTTTTTTTTCAAAACAACTAAATTTTACTATTATTTTCAGGGAAAGAAAGGCACCACACATATATTCTATAAATTATTTTAGTGTTTCTTTAAAATAATTTTTTTTATTATTATACTTTAAGTTCTAGGCATAACGTGCAGGTTTGTTATATATGTATACTTGTGCCATGTTGGTGTGCTGCACCCATCAACTCGTCAGCACCCATCAATTCGTCATTTACATCAGGTATAACTCCCAATGCAATCCCTCCCCTCTCCCTCCTCCCCATAATAGGTCCCGGTGTGTGATGTTCCCCCTCCCGAGTCCAAGTGATCTCATTGCTCAGTTCCCACCTATGAGTGAGAGAGAACATGTGGTGTTTGGTTTTCTCTTCTTGTGATAGTTTGCTGAGAATGATGGTTTTCAGCTGCATCCCTGTCCCTACAAAGGACACAAACTCATCCTTTTTTATGGCTGCATAGTATTCCATGGTGTACATGTGCCACATTATCTTTTTTTTTTTTTTTTTTTTATTATACTTTAAGTTCTAGGGTACATGTGCATAACGTGCAGGTTTTTTACATATGTATACTTGTGCCATGTTGGTGTGCTGCACCCATCAACTCGTCAGCACCCATCAATTCATCATTTATATCATGTATAACTCCCCAGTGCAATCCCTCCCTCCTCCCCCCTCCCCCCTCCCCATGATAGGCCCCAGTGCGTGATGTTCCCCTTCCTGAGTCCAAGTGATCTCATTGTTCAGTTCCCACCTATGAGTGAGAACATGCGGTGTTTGGTTTTCTCTTCTTGTGATAGTTTGCTAAGAATGATGGTTTCCAGCTGCATCCATGTCCCTACAAAGGACGCAAACTCATCCTTTTTTATGGCTGCATAGTATTCCATGGTGTATATGTGCCACATTTTCTTAATCCAGTCTGTCACAGATGGACATTTGGGTTGATTCCAAGTCTTTGCTATTGTGAATAGTGCCGCAATAAACATACGTGTACATGTGTCTTTGTAGTAGAATAATTTATAATCCTTTGGGTATATACCCAGTAGTGGGATGGCTGAGTCATATGGTACATCTAGTTCTAGATCCCTGAGGAATTGCCATACTGTTTTCCATAATGGTTGAACTAGTTTACAATCCCACCAACAGTGTAAAAGTGTTCCTATTTCTCCACATCCTCTCCAACACCTGTTGTTTCCTGACTTCTTAATGATTGCCATTCTAACTGGTGTGAGATGGTATCTCATTGTGGTTTTGATTTGCATTTCTCTGATGGCGAGTGACGATGAGCATTTTTTCATGTGTCTGTTGGCTGTATGAATATCTTCTTTTGAGAAATGTCTGTTCATATACTTTCCCCACTTTTTGATGGGGTTGTTTGTTTTTTTCTCGTATATTTGTTTGAGTTCTTTGTAGATTCTGGATATTAGCCCTTTGTCAGATGAGTAGGTTGCAAAAATTTTCTCCCATTCTGTAGGTTGCCTATTCACTCTGATGGTAGTTTCTTTTGCTGTGCAAAAGCTATTTAGTTTAATTAGATCCCATTTGTCAATTTTGGCTTTTGCTGCCGTTGCTTTTGGTGTTTTAGACATGAAGTCCTTGCCCATGCCTATGTCCTGAATGGTACTACCTAGATTTTCTTCTAGGGTTTTTATGGTATTAGGTCTAACATTTAAGTCTCTAATCCATCTTGAATTAATCTTCGTATAAGGGGTAAGGAAAGGATCCAGTTTCAGCTTTCTACTTATGGCTAGCCAATTTTCCCAGCACCATTTATTAAATAGGGAATCCTTTCCCCATTTCTTGTTTCTCTCAGGTTTGTCAAAGATCACATGGCTGTAGATGTGCGGTATTATTTCTGAGGACTCTGTTCTGTTCCATTGGTCTATAGCTCTGTTTCGGTACCAGTACCATGCTGTTTTGGTTACTGTAGCCTTGTAGTATACTTTGAAGTCAGGTAGCGTGACTCCTCCAGCTTTGTCCTTTTGACTTAGGATTGTCTTGGCAATGCGGGCTCTTTTTTGGTTCCATATGAACTTTAAAGCAGTTTTTTCCAATTCTGTGAAGAAAGTCATTGGTAGCTTGATGGGGATGGCATTGAATCTATAAATAACCTTGGGCAGTATGGCCATTTTCACGATATTGATTCTTCCTATCCATGAGCATGGTATGTTCTTCCATTTGTTTGTGTCCTCTTTTATTTCACTGAGCAGTGGTTTGTAGTTCTCCTTGAAGAGGTCCTTTACATCCCTTGTAAGCTGGATTCCTAGGTATTTTATTCTCTTTGAAGCAATTGTGAATGGAAGTTCATTTCTGATTTGGCTCTCTGCTTGTCTGTTACTGGTGTATAAGAATGCTTGTGATTTTTGCACATTAATTTTGTATCCTGAGACTTTGCTGAAGTTGCTTATCAACTTAAGGAGATTTTCGGCTGAGACGATGGGGTTTTCTAAATATACAATCATGTCATCTGCAAACAGGAACAATTTGACTTCTTCTTTTCCTAACTGGATACCCTTGATTTCTTTCTCTTGCCTGATTGCCCTAGCCAGAACTTCCAACACTATGTTGAATAGGAGTGGTGAGAGAGGGCATCCCTGTCTTGTGCCAGTTTTCAAAGGGAATTTTTCCAGTTTTTGCCCATTCAGTATGATATTAGCTGTGGGTTTGTCATAAATGGCTCTTATTATTTTGAGATACGTTCCATCAATACCGAATTTATTGAGCGTTTTTAGCATGAAGGGCTGTTGAATTTTGTCAAAAGCCTTTTCTGCATCTATTGAGACAATCATGTGGTTCTTGTCTTTGGTTCTGTTTATATGCTGGATTACGTTTATTGATTTGCGAATGTTGAACCAGCCTTGCATCCCAGGGATGAAGCCCACTTGATCATGGTGGATAAGCTTTTTGATGTGCTGCTGAATCCGGTTTGCCAGTATTTTATTGAGAATTTTTGCATCAATGTTCATCAGGGATATTGGTCTAAAATTCTCTTTTTTTGTTGTGTCTCTGCCAGGCTTTGGTATTAGGATGATGTTGGCCTCATAAAATGAGTTAGGGAGGATTCCCTCTTTTTCTATTGATTGGAATAGTTTCAGAAGGAATGGTACCAGCTCCTCCTTGTACCTCTGGTAGAATTCAGCTGTGAATCCATCTGGTCCTGGACTTTTTTTGGTGGGTAGGCTATTAATTGTTGCCTCAATTTCAGAGCCTGCTATTGGTCTATTCAGGGATTCAACTTCTTCCTGGTTTAGCCTTGGGAGAGTGTAAGTGTCCAGGAAATTATCCATTTCTTCTAGATTTTCTAGTTGATTTGCATAGAGGCGTTTATAGTATTCTCTGATGGTAGTTTGTATTTCTGTGGGGTCAGTGGTGATATCCCCTTTATCATTTTTTATTGCATCTATTTGATTCCTCTCTCTTTTCTTCTTTATTAGCCTTGCTAGCGGTCTGTCAATTTTGTTGATCTTTTCAAAAAACCAACTCCTGGATTCATTGATTTTTTGGAGGGTTTTTGTGTCTCCATCTCCTTCAGTTCGGCTCTGATCTTAGTTATTTCTTGCCTTCTGCTAGCTTTTGAATGTGTTTGCTCTTGCCTCTCTAGTTCTTTTAATTGTGATGTTAGAGTGTCAATTTTAGATCTTTCCTGCTTTCTCTTGTGGGCATTTAGTGCTATAAATTTCCCTCTACACACTGCTTTAAATGTGTCCCAGAGATTCTGGTATGTTGTATCTTTGTTCTCATTGGTTTCAAAGAACATCTTTATTTCCGCTTTCATTTCGTTATGTACCCAGTAGTCATTCAGGAGCAGGTTGTTCAGTTTCCATGTAGTGGAGCGGTTTTGATTGAGTTTCTTAGTCCTGAGTTCTAGTTTGATTGCACTGTGGTCTGAGAGACAGTTTGTTATAATTTCTGTTCTTTTACATTTGCTGAGGAGTGCTTTACTTCCAATTATGTGGTCAATTTTGGAATAAGTGCGATGTGGTGCTGAGAAGAATGTATATTCTGTTGATTTGGGGTGGAGAGTTCTATAGATGTCTATTAGGTCCGCTTGGTGCAGAGATGAGTTCAATTCCTGGATATCCTTGTTAACTTTCTGTCTCGTTGATCTGTCTAATGTTGACAGCGGAGTGTTGAAGTCTCCCATGATTATTGTATGGGAGTCTAAGTCTCTTTGTAAGTCCCTAAGGACTTGCTTTATGAATCTGGGTGCTCCTGTATTGGGTGCATATATATTTAGGAGAGTTAGCTCTTCCTGTTGAATTGATCCCTTTACCATTATGTAATGGCCTTCTTTGTCTCTTTTGATGTTTGATGGTTTAAAGTCTGTTTTATCAGAGACAAGGATTGCAACCCCTGCTTTTTTTTGTTCTCCATTTGCTTGGTAGATCTTCCTCCATCCCTTTATTTTGAGCCTATGTATGTCTCTGCATGTGAGATGGGTCTCCTGAATACAGCAGACTGATGGGTCTTGACTTTTTATCAAGTTTGCCAGTCTGTGTCTTTTAATTGGAGCATTTAGTCCATTAACATTTAAGGTTAATATTGTTATGTGTGAACTCGATCCTGCCATTATGATATTAACTGGTTATTTTGCTCGTTAGTTGATGCAGTTTCTTCCTAGCCTCGATGGTCTTTACATTTTGGCATGTTTTTGCAATGGCTGGTACCAGTTGTTCCTTTCCATGTTTAGGGCTTCCTTCAGGGTCTCTTGTAAGGCAGGCCTGGTGGTGACAAAATCTCTAAGCATTTGCTTATCTGTAAAGGATTTTATTTCTCCTTCACTGATGAAACTTAGTTTGGCTGGATATGAAATTCTGGGTTTAAAATTCTTTTCTTTAAGAACGTTGAATATTGGCCCCCACTCTCTTCTGGCTTGTAGAGTTTCTGCCGAGAGATCTGCTGTTAGTCTGATGGGCTTCCCTTTGTGGGTAACCCGACCTTTCTCTCTGGCTGCCCTTAAGATTTTTTCCTTCATTTCAACTTTGGTGAATCTGGCAATTATGTGTCTTGGAGTTGCTCTTCTGGAGGAGTATCTTTGTGGCGTTCTCTGTATTTCCTGAATTTGAATGTTGGCCTGCCCTACTAGGTTGGGGAAGTTCTCCTGGATGATTTCCTGAAGAGTGTTTTCCAACTTGGTTCCATTTTCCCCCTCACTTTCAGGCACCCCAATCAGGCGTAGATTTGGTCTTTTTACGTAATCCCATACTTCTTGCAGGCTTTGCTCATTTCTTTTTCTTCTTTTTTCTTTTGGTTTCTCTTCTCGCTTCATTTCATTCATTTGAACTTCAATCGCTGATACTCTTTCTTCCAGTTGATCGAGTCGGTTACTGAAGCTTGTGCATTTGTCACGTATTTCTCGTGTCATGGTTTTCATCTCTGTCATTTCGTTTATGATCTTCTCTGCATTAATTAGTCTAGCTGTCAATTCTTCCACTCTTTTTTCAAGATTTTTAGTTTCTTTGCGCTGGGTACGTAATTCCTCCTTTAGCTCTGATAAGTTTGATGGACTGAAGCCTTCTTCTGTCCTCTCGTCCAAGTCATTCTCTGACCAGCTTTGATCCGTTGCTGGCGATGGGCTGCGCTCCTTTGCAGGGGGAGATGCGCTCTTATTTTTTGAATTTCCAGCTTTTCTGCCCTGCTTCTTCCCCATCTTTGTGGTTTTATCTGTCTCTGGTCTTTGATGGTGGTGACGTACTGATGGGGTTTTGGTATAGGTGTCCTTCCTGTTTGATAGTTTTCCTTCTGACAGTCAGAAGGACTGTCTGTTGGTCTGTTGGAGATTGCTTGAGGTCCACTCCAGACCCTGTTTGCCTGGGTATCAGCAGCAGAGGTTGCCAAAGATAGAATATTGCTGAACAGCGAGTGTACCTGTCTGATTCTTCCTTTGGAAGTTTCCTCTCAGGGCTGTACTCCACCCTGTGAGGTGTGGGGTGTCAGACTGCCCCTAGTGGGGGATTTCTCCCAGCTAGGCTACTCAGGGGTCAGGGACACACCTGAGCAGGCAGTCTGTCCGTTCTCAGATCTCAACCTCCGCGTTGGGAGATCCACGGCTCTCCCCAAAGCTGTCAGACAGAGTCGTTCGTGTCTGCACCGGCTCCCGCTACTTCCCCTGTTGGTCTTCAGCTGTGTGCTGTCCCCAGAGGTGGAGACTACAGAGACAGGCAGGCTTCCTTGAGCTGCTGTGAGCTCCACCCAGTTCGAGCTTCCCAGCGGGTTTGTTTACCTGCTTAAGCCTCAGGAATGGCGGGCGCCCCTCCCCCAGCCTCGCTGCTGCCTTGCGGATAGATCGCGGCAGACTGCTGTGTTAGCAGTGAGGGAGGCTTCGTGGGCGTGGGACCCTCCCGGCCAGGTGTGGGATATATTCTGGTGTGCCTGTATGCTTACAGCGCAGTATTGGGGTGGGAGTTACCCGATTTTCCAGGTGTTGTGTGTCTCAGTTCCCTGGCTAGGAAAACGGATCCCCTTCCCCCTTGTGCTTCCAGGTGAGGCGATGCCTCGCCCTGCTTCAGCTCTCGCTGGTCAGGCTGCAGCAGCTGACCAGCACCGATTGTCCGGCACTCCCTAGTGAGATGACCCCAGTACCTCAGTTGAAAATGCAGAAATCACCGGTCTTCTGTGTCGCTCGCGCTGGGAGTTGGAGACTGGAGCTGTTCCTATTCGGCCATCTTGCTCCGCCCTCCGTGCCACATTTTCTTAATCCAGTCTGTCACTGATGGACGTTTGGGTTGATTCCAAGTCTTTGCTATTGTGAATAGTGCTGCAATGAACATATGTGTGCATGTGTCTTGATAGCAGTATGATTTATAATCCTTTGGGTATATACCCAGTAATGGGATGGCTGGGTCATATGGTATTTCTAGTTCTAGATCCTTGAGGAATCGCCATACTGTTTTCCATAATGGCTGAACTAGTTTACAGTCCCACCAACAGTGTAAAAGTGTTCCTATTTCTCCACATCCTCTCCAGCACCTGTTGTTTCCTGACTTTTTACTGATTACCATTCTAACTGGTGTGAGATGGTATCTCATTGTGGTTTTGATTTACATTTCTCTGATGGTGAGTGATGATGAGCATTTTTTCATGTGTCTGTTGGCTGTATGCATGTCTTCTTTTGAGAAATGTCTGTTCATATCCTTTGCCCACTTTTTGATGGGGTTGTTTGTTTTTTTCTTGTATATTTGTTTGAGTTCTTTGTAGGTTCTGGATATAAGCCCTTTGTCAGATGAGTAGATTGCAAACATTTTCTCCCATTCTGTAGGTTGCCTGTTCACTCTGATGGTAGTTTCTTTTGCTGTACAGAAGCTCTTTAGTTTAATTAGATCCCATTTGTAAATTTTGGCTTTTGTTGCCCTTGCTTTTGGTGTTTTAGACATGAAGTCCTTGCCCATGCCCATGTCCTGATAATTATCTCAATAGATGCCGAAAAGGCCTTTGACAAAATTCAACAGCCCTTCATGCTAAAAACTCTCAATAAATTCGGTATTGATGGAACGTATCTCAAAATAATAAGAGCTATTTATGACAAACCCACAGCCAATATCATACTCAATGGGCAAAAACTGGAAGCATTTCCTTTGAAAACTAATACAAGACAGGGATGCCCTCTCTCACCACTCCTATTCAACATAGTGTTGGAAGTTCTGGTTAGGGCAATTAGGCAAGAGAAAGAAATAAAGGATATTCAGTTAGGAAAAGAAGAAGTCAAATTGTCCCTGTTTGCAGATGACATGATTATATATTGAGAGAACCCCATGATCTCAGCCCAAAATCTCCTTAAGCTGATAAGCAACTTCAGCAAAGTCTCAGGATACAAAATTAATGTGCAAAAATCACAAGCGTTCTTATACACCAGTAACGGACAAACAGAGATACTTTCAGAACCTTCTCTTTTTAATCTAATTTCTAAGGGATTTAATTGGCTTCCTATTTCATTAAAATAATTCCAATTTTTTTACTTTAAAAATATTTTATTTTCAATTTCCATGAGTAAATAGTAGGTGATATGGTTTGGCTCTGTGTCCCCATACAATTCAAATCTCACCTTGAATTGTACTCCCATAACGCCTAATGTTGCGGGAGGGACTCGTTGGAAGATAATTTGAATCATGGGGGCTGTTTCCCCCATACTATTCTCATGGTAGTAAATAAGCCTCATGAGATCCGATGGTTTTATCAGGGGCTTCTGCTTATGTGTCTTCCTGTTGTTCTCTTGCCGCCGCCATCTAAGAAGTGTCTTTCGCCTCCTTTCCATGATTTGGAGGCCTCCCCAGCTATATGGAACTGTAAGTCCAATTGCAGTTTTTTTTCTTCCCAGTCTCGGATATGTCTTTATCAGCAGCATGAAAATGGAATAATACAGTAGGTATATATATTTATGAGGTATATGTTATGTTTTGATACAGGCATGCAATGTGAAATAATCACATCATAGAGGATGGGGTATCCATCCCCTCAAGCACTTATCCTTCCAGTTACAAACAATCCAGTTACACTTCTTAGTTATTTAAAAATGTACAATTAAGTCGTTGACTATAGTTACCCTGTTGTGCTATCAAATTATTATTTTTTTTTTCGTTTCACCAATCACGTATTACATTTTTAAAGGCTAGTTTGTGTTCTGTTATTGTTCTATTCTGGATGGAATATTTTCTCCTATCATCACATCCAAAGATACATTTTTTTTCAGTTTAGAATTCTACATAGTTTCTTCCTTCTATATAATTATGTTTTCTGTTTTGTTTATTAGTGGCATCTCTACTTTAAATTGAAGTCTTTTCTTACATGTCAGATATTCTTCAGCTGTGTTTTAATTTATGAACCAATGATTGTTTGGGTATACTCTGTATATGGTTGTGCCACGTTAACTAGAGGGAACTGCTTTAATATCTGTGGGTAGGTTCTTGGATATTTCTTTGGAGGACTTCTGAATATAGAGAAGTATTTTCTTTTACTCTTTCAGCTGGAACAGAAAATTCAGAACTTCCACCTGAGAAGATATAACTTCACAGTGAGTGAAAAAATATTATAGTATTTTCAATATACAGACTTGATTTTAATTCTACTGTTTTCAGTTTGTTTGTTTGTTTGTTTGTTTGTTTTTTTCTGGTCTTTCTCATACCAAGTATCTAACATCTTCGAAGTTTTTCTCTTTTGAGGGTGCAGGGGCAACTTGGTTACCTTCTTCTTTCTTTTTAGTAGTCTCTTCTAGGCTGTAGAGTTTTTTTACCCTGGCATTTCAACTATCATTTATCTCTCCACTTTTCTTCCTCCGTAGTTATATGGAAATCTCTGAGACACTTACCTGCACTGTCACTGTTAAGTTTTTCATTGATTTTGATTTATGAGCTTCTTGTGTATTTTACTTATATTACCATAAACGTATTACTATACTTCGTTAATTACTATAGTCTTCCTGGAAGGATAGGAGAGGTGCGCGTATGTTGTCACTGTATATTCGAAATTCTTCATTACACTTTTTTTTTTTTTTTCAAAAAGTAAGGTGGAAAGAGTTAATTTTTTTTTTTAACAAAAATAAATGTAATACAAGAAACACCTGAACCTAGAACCTTGGAGAATTTATGATCTAACTATTGTCTTTTATTTTAGTTAACTTAATGTCCTAGTACATATCTTCATAAGGCCTTCAGTTTTCCAAAGAACCATCATGCTTTTTCACATGTTTGTGTTTTCTGTTCCAATTACCTCCTACTTATTTTTTGGGATGTACCATATATAGGAACTCCCAGGAACCTTTTGATTCTTGGTATGTATAAAATAATCTTCTGTGATCCAATTGCATACTGTTTTATTTTTATATTTATATTTATCTGTATTGATATTCCTATTTTTCAAAATCTGTATCTTCCAACAATCTAACACAGCTTTTAACCCCAAGTAGTAGTAGTAGTAGTACTAGTAGCATGTACTTTTAAATATTTATCAAATGAATAAAATAACAGTGTGATAATTACATGTTCAACATGAGCCAGTAGTATAATACAGTTGGCAAAATATTTCAGTCTTAAAGCAAATGTGATATTTGAAAAATTTTTAAATGATAAAAGTTTAGTATAAGTTTAATCATGTTAAGAAAACTGTGTATACATCTAGAAATGACAATTTATTAGAGATATTAAGAAAAATAAATCTGGTAAGTTAGGAAAGGGGAGAGAATGATATATGAGGGTCTGAAATCCATGTCACTAGAAGAGCAGTTAAAGGAAATACAATTATTTTATCTAATATATTGAACATTCGGAGGCATGACAAATATTCATAAATATGTGAGGAGTGTTGATATAATTTTAAGAGTACATTTTCTGAGTTTATCTCTAAAAGAAAAACCTCTAAAAAGAAAAATAGGTAGTAACATTTTCGTTTAATATGAGTAAGAACTTCTCAACTGGACGACATGGCTTAGGAGAAATGGTGTTTTCCTCTATGAGCGGCTCCACACTGGCCATATCTCTGGGATGCTGTGGGGAGTTTTCAGCACATGGTCAGAGTTTGGACTACAGGACCTTGAAAAAGCCCTCCAACATCAAGTGTTTTGACAAAAAAAAGAAGGAAAGGGATTTAGCTAAACTAAGACATCAACCAAATAGTAGAACTAAGAAATCATAAATTGGAGGCAATCTACATACATATGACATAGAGTAAAACTAAAATGTTAAGGTTCAGAGAAACTTGTTGCTCAAAATAACAATAAAATATCATTAAAATGAAAATTCTGAGAAACATTTTGAGCTATTACTTTATTTCTTGTAATCCATAATACATTTTTTTGCTCAGAGTAGAGATAATATATCACTTTAAAATTTAGGTATTTTTAGATTTATCAGATGATTTTACAGAACTTTAAATGATTTTACAGAACTTTAAAGACCAAAGGATCTCAATAAATGAATGGCCAAATTAAATAATATTTCCTAAGTCTGCTCAAATAATGAATGAATTATAATACTTAGACATGATGTGTTTGCTTTAAAGTCTAGCATTTATATGAGTGACATAATGTATAATAGAAAAAATGATTACATTTTAATCTATAATTTAATTACTACCTTTAGAATTGCATAGTAAAGGGATAAAGATTCTGAGTGACTTCCTTTACAAACTTCTAAGTCTGTGTAAGATAAGCATCAACTCTGTTTTTCCTTTCATGAGCTCAGAGAAAACTATATGATACTATGCATTCACTATTGAACCTTAATCTGTTAATAATGTTTTCCCACTTTTTTGTACTAGAAGAGGTGGCTGAGTTTACACCTCTCCCAAGTTACTGACAAAATGGAACCACTCTTTGTTCAATATTTCCTAAAAACATTTCTCCAAAATGTGTTTTGATCTATTAAATTGTATGTTTGCTTCAGGTTACAAAGACAAAAGTGTACATATTCAACTTAAATTATTTATTATACATAGGACATACTGGGTATTTACGTTTTTTCTTGTAATTATATAATACAGGTAATCTATGTATATTTGACACTTGAATTTTCTTTTGATGATCCACATACTGAATTCTGCATCTAAAGAACATTTGGCGTAAAAAGCTTCTGTCTGAATTTTGATTTTTGTAGATAACAGTCTGCACAAATCCCACAAGGTTGCTATACAGAGGCAGATGTTTGTTATAAACTACAGTTAAATTCTATGCCCTGATACTGTCTACTTTCCCTTCCATATATCATCACCAAAAATAACAAGATAATAGAAAACAAGGTTTGATTCCAGAATGATTTCAGTTGATGATGATGAATGAAGCAGAATCGACAGCCTGATTTTCATAAGTTAAATTGAACTTGCAGTGCCAAATGCAGCAACAACAGCAAAAAGATTAGCAGACATGACAAGGGAAAAGAGAAGAATTTATGTGCAAACACATAATGCCGTTTGAAAAAAGAAGGGAGTTATGAAAATGTACAAATGCATAGATACTGAATGCTGGCAGGAAAGAATAAACTAAAAATACATTATCTAATGTTGGAAGCAATTCTTATAGAGAATCAGGGCCAAGTAAATAGAGCAACATAGTTTCAGGAAATAATTTTATTTTATTTGGGCTCTACAAGAAATCATACCTTGGTTCTTTTGGCATCCAGTACAAGTAATTGTAAGAGACTATAATCTAGCTAGTATCCACAGAAGAAAATAGCATTAGGTGGGATCCATGAATATTTTAACATATATAACAAACATCCCCCATTTCACACACCACTCTTTGTAAAGCAAAAACAGGATGAAGAATAAAATAATAAGATATTTTTCCATTGGTAGTTTGAAGTTGTGATATTAATTGCTTCCTCCACTTTGTGGCTTCTCAAGATGTAAACTGAAAAATTGTTATCAAAATGACTTTAAAATGGAGATTATTTTACATCTAAGAATTCTTTATATTTTTCTCTGGTAACAGAATTGTTTAGTTTTTTAATCAAATTTGCATCAAAATAAATCCATGGGACTGTCTTTGTCTCTATGTAAAACTGACAACTGTTTTTGTCTTAATTATTTTAGAATAAATTGATATTGTTATATATGTTTCTTCTACACCAACCCCCAGGTTAATAGAATATTTAAAAGTCTTTTATTATAGGAATTAAAGTGACTTTAAGAATATTACAGCTTGTTCCCGGTAGTATTAATTTCATGTGGTAAGACATCAAATTTGCTTTGTAACTGTAGAAATAATGAATTAATCTCAAGAAAATGGCCTAATACCTGAAAATCATCATCCCAGAAAATCCCATTATACATAATGCACAAAAGAAAAAAAAGTAAAACCAGATATAAGTGATGAAGAATACTTAAATCAGTATCATATCATTATATTTTATATAATTCTAAATGCATAAAGAAAAAAGTTAAAAATGAATTTAGATGTTATAATTTGGAAAGGGGAAGACATTAGAGAGAAGTTAAATGTAAAAAAAAAAAAAAAAAAAACATGCCTATATGAAGTTTAGGAAAGTCATCTTTTTTGGAAAATATCTATTTGATTTGTGTGTGTGTGTGTGTTTAAAGATCTTAATTAACCATTTATGACTCTAGAATTGGGAAACACTTCATTTTGTAAAATAAAGTGTGTTCCAATGAGCTGAGATGAGGTGGCTGATTTATAAGCCAAAATATATTTAAAAACAAATATACAAAAAATATATTTATAAACATTGTATTTCTGTCCATAGTCTTCTGTTCCTATTGCTGCTCTGCTTTATTCCTCTTGACTTGGATTCTGAGGAACATGACAGAAAAAGACATTATTAATTTTGTGTCTTATACTTGGTATAGATACCATTGTCTTTTGTTTGTATTGTTGCAGCAGCGTCTGCTGACAAGTAGGAAACAAATTGATGCAATATGTCACTCAAACCATTGAAATGACTACAGCATCCCTCCCTCAGAGGGACTCACAGAGTCTCAGGGACCACTGTGGAAGAAGTGGACATGTGAGATTGTAAGAGCTGGAATAGATGGATGGAGTGTGGAGGAAAAAGTGACTCCATCTCTCCATCTTGGATGCTAATCTGACATGTTGACTTCTGATTAGACTCAGTTTCATGAGTTTTTCCTGGTTTCTACTTTATTTACTATCCTAGCATAAGAACAAAAAAATCTTGACGTTATCGCACAAATTATGGGCTATGATGCAAATAGTATTCTTGACTGTTCTGGAGGGTTGCCTTTATTGTCTTGCTATGGCATGTCTACCCTTTCCCTGTGGCATGAAAGCCTTGGATCTGGTGAGTAATAATGTGGAAATCTGCCTGTCTTGCAGCCACCCAAAACCATGCTTCTGTCTGTAACTTCCCTCAATTTGTCTAGCTTCTTTTTTATTCTATTATTATTATTATTATTATTATTATTATTTTGGTTTCTTGGCTTCTTTGGCATTTAGGGGTTGCTTTGTATACATCTTTTCATGGAACACTGTTACAGATTAGAGATTACAACACATGGGCAGAGCACAGAAAAGAGAACTATATATCAGAGAGTATAAGAATGACAATATTACATTGCTCACTTACCCCTCCCTCAAGTCCATGCAGTGCTGACAGGGATATCCTCTGTGTATGGGAAGGAGATTTTGATGAGACCCTGAATTTTTCCAGACCCTAGCACCAGTCCCGCCCTAGTGAACCCCAAGGCTAGGCTGTTCTAAGTAGATGCAGACTCCAAGCTAGAGTCTACAGACCCACCTTTCAGGGTTGCCCCTGTAGACCCTGTTACCAAACTGACCCTTGCAAACCTAGGCTCTGGGCCTGCCCCAGTAATAGGCTGAACCCCATGAACCAAGTCTCCAAACCCACCATATTATATTCTGGCTCTAAGCCTGCTGCAGCAGCACACTTGCCACCATGGTTCCAGGATCCAGGTCCACCTCTGTGAACACAGGCTTTAGAGTTGCCCCTATTAACATGGGCTCCAAGCTGGTCCCGGTAGATCCAGACTCTAGGACCCAGTAGTTTCTGCTCTACCTCCCTATTGAGTTTTTCAGTGCAGTCATTGTATTCTTTAGCTTTAGGAATTTTGTAATTTTCTTGTATGGTTTTAAGTTCATTGTTGAACTTCTCATTTTGTTTATGTATTGTTTTCCTGATATAGTTTAGTTGTCTGTGTTCTCTTGTAGCATACTGAGCTTCTTAAAGATGATTATTTTGCATTCTTGTCAGGCAACTTGTAGATCCCCATTTCTTTAGGGTTGGTTACTGGAGCTTTGATATTTTCATTTGATCATGTCATTTTCCCTTCTTAAAGATGATTATTCTGAATTCTTTGTCAGGTAGCTTGTAGATCTCCATTTCTTTAGGCATGGTTTCTGGAGCTTTGATATTTTCCTTTGATGGTGTCATTTTCTCCTGATTCTTTGTGAGCCTTGTATTCTACTGGTGTTCACACATTTGAGAACTCAGTCACCTCCTCTAGTTTTTACAGATTGGCTTTGGCAGGGAAAAGCCTGCACCAGTCAGTCTGGTACAGAATTCTGGGATGCATCATCTGTGATTCGGTCAGGCCTCCACATTGAGGCAAAGCCAGCTGGCAGAGATTTGTAGTAACATAGAGCTATGGGTTTAGATGGCATCTGCTGCTGCTCCTCTGTGTTTGGGGAACCAGCAGGTCTCTGTAATTGAGGTGGGTAGGTAGATGGGGTTCTGTGTTCCAGCTAATCTGCTAAGAGTGACTCCATAATGGAGTGAAGCTTCTGACAGGGTTCCTTAATTAGGCAGAAAAGCTCAGGGAACTCCACAGTGAAGCAAGGCTTTTGCCAGGCTCTGCAGTTAGGAAGACCAACAGGATGCTGGGCATGATCAAGTGCTTTCTACTGAAATTCGTATGTGCCAGTGGCTGAAAGACCTCTCTCCTATAACTGTTCCTTACTGTTCCCAGGTGATCTAGACATATCAATTCCTTCAATGCTTTGGATGAGTTGAGACACAAATGGCCCTTTGAGGCTATGCTCTGAGACATCAAGGAAATTAGACATCCACCTTGGTCTCTCTGTACCTTATGGGATAAATTACAGGTCAAGAGGCTCCTTCTTGGTGCTGCGCTTTGACAACTTAGAGTAGGGATGATATGGATGAAGTGGGAGTGTTCATTTGATTCTTTTAAATGTGTTTTTATCATTTTTCTTTCCATAGTTGTGCAGCAACCTTTCCCCTGGTTTTTAGAATTCTCACATAGGGATCCAAATTCATGGATACTTGCTTAATTATTGTTTCTCTTGGAAGAAACCAAATTTGGGTACCTCATATTCTGCCATCTTGCTAATGTTTCCCATTATATTTATTTTATGTTACTTTCTTTTAAATTATACTTTAAGTTCTAGGGTACATGTGCACAACATGCAGGTTTGATACATAGGTATACATGTTATGTTAGTTTACTGCACCCATCAACTCTTCATTTACATTAGGTATTTCTCCTAATGCTATCCCTCCCCCCAGGCCCCCACTCCCTGACACGCCCCAGTGTGTGATGTTCCCCTCCCTGTGTCCAAGTGATCTCACTGTTCAATTCCCACCTATGAGTGAGAACATGTAGTGTTTGGTTTTCTGTCCTTGTGATAGTTTGCTGAGAATGATGGTTTCCAGCTTCATCAACGTCCCTGCAAAGGACATGAACTCATCCTTTTTTATGACTGCATAGTATTCCGTGGTACATATGTACTGCATTTTCTTAATCCAGTCTATCATTAATGGACATTTGGTTGGTTCCCAGTCTTTGCTCTTGTGAATAGTGCCACAATAAACATATGTGTGCATGTGTCTTTATAGTAGCATGATTTATAATCCTTTGGATATATACCCAGTAATGGGATTGCTGGGTCAAATAGTATTTCTATTTCTAGATCCTTGAGGAATCACCACACTGTCTTCCACAATGGTTGAACAAATTTACACTCCCACCAACAGTGTAAAAGTGTTCCTATTTCTCCACATCCTCGCCAGCATCTGCTGTTTCCTTACTTCTTAATGATCACCATTCTAACTGGCATGAGATGGTATCTCATTGTGGTTTTGATTTGCATTTCTCTGATGACCAGTAATAATGAGCATTTTTTCATATGTCTGTTGGCTGCATAAATGTCTTCTTTTGAGAAATGTCTGCTCATATCCTTTGCCCACTTGTTGGTGGGGTTGTTTTTTTTGTTGTAAATTTGTTTAAGTTCTTAGTAGATTCTGGATATTAGCCCTTTATCGAATGGGTAGAGTGCAAAAATTTTCTCCCATTCTGTAGGTTGCCTGTTCACTCTGATGGTAGTTTCTTTTGCTGTGCAGAAGTTCCTTCGTTTAATTAGATTCCATTTTTCTATTTTGGCTTTTATTGCCATTGCTTTTGGTGTTTTAGTCATAAGTCCTTGCCCATGCGTATGTCCTGAATGGTATTGCCTAGGTTTTCTTCCATGGATTTTATGGTTTTAGGTCTGACATTTAAATCTTTAATCCATCTTGAATTAATTTTTCTATAAGGTGTAAGGAAGGGGTCCAGTTTCAGCTTTCTACATATGGCTAGCCAGTTTTCCCAGCACCATTTATTAAATAGGGAATCCTTTCCCCATTTCTTGTTTTTGTCAGGTTTGTCAAAGATCAGATGATTGTAGCTTTGTGGTGTTATTTCTGAGGCCTCCGTTCTGTTCCATTGGTCTGTATATCATTTTGGTACCAGTGCCATGCTGTTTTGGTTACTGTAGCCTTTAGTATAGTTTGAAGTCAGGTAGCGTGATGCCTCCTGCTTTGTTCTATTTGCTTAGGATTGTCTTGGCAATGCTAGCTCTTTTTTAGTTCCATATGAACTTTAAAGTAGTTTTTTCCAACTTTGTGAAGAAAATAATTGGTAGCTTGATGGGGATGGTATTGAATCTATAAATTATTTTGGGCAGTATGGTCATTTTCATGATATTGATTCTTTCTATCCATGAGCATGAAATGTTCTTCCATTTGTTTGTGTCCTCTTTGATTTTGTTGAGCAGTGTTTTGTAGTTCTCCTTGAAGAAGTCCTTCACATCCATTGTAAGTTGGATTCCTAGGTATTTTATTCTCTTTGTTGCAATTGTGAATGGGAGTTCACTCATGATTTGACTCTCTGTTTGTTATTGATGTATAGGAATACTTGTGATTGTTACATATTGATTTTGTTTCCGTAGACTTTGCTGAAGTTTCTTATCAGCTTAAGGAGACTTTTAGGCTGAGACGATGGGGTTTTCTAAATATACAGTCATGTCATCTGCAAACAGGGAGAATTTGACTTCCTCTTTTTCTAATTGAATACCCTTTACTTCTTTCTCTTGCCTGATTGCCCTGGCCAGAATTTCCAACACTATGTTGAATAGGAGTGGTGAGAGAGGGCATCCTTGCCTTGTGCTGGTTTTATTTATTTATTTATTTATTTATTTATTTATTTATTTATTCATTTATTTTTATTATACTTTAAGTTCTAGGGTACATGTGCATAACGTGCAGGTTTGTTACATATGTATACTTATGCCATGTTGGTGTGCTGCACCCATCAACTCGTCAGCACCCATCAATTCATCATTTATATCATGTATAACTCCACAATGCAATCCCTCCCTCCTCCCCCGTCCCCATGATAGGCCCCAGTGTGTGATGTTCCCTTTCCCGAGTCCAAGTGATCTCATTGTTCAGTTCCCACCTATGAGTGAGAACATGCGGTGTTTGGTTTTCTGTTCTTGTGATAGTTTGCTAAGAATGATGGTTTCCAGCTGCATCCATGTCCCTACAAAGGACGCAAACTCATCCTTTTTTATGGCTGCATAGTATTCCATGGTGTATATGTGCCACATTTTCTTAATCCAGTCTGTCACAGATGGACATTTGGGTTGATTCCAAGTCTTTGCTATTGTGAATAGTGCCGCAATAAACATACGTGTGCATGTGTCTTTGTAGTAGAATAATTTATAATCCTTTGGGTATATACCCAGTAGTGGGATGGCTGGGTCATATGGTACATCTAGTTCTAGATCCTTGAGGAATTGCCATACTGTTTTCCATAATGGTTGAACTAGTTTACAATCCCACCAACAGTGTAAAAGTGTTCCTATTTCTCCACATCCTCTCCAACACCTGTTGTTTCCTGACTTCTTAATGATTGCCATTCTAACTGGTGTGAGATGGTATCTCATTGTGGTTTTGATTTGCATTTCTCTGATGGCGAGTGATGATGAGCATTTTTTCATGTGTCTGTTGGCTGTATGAATGTCTTCTTTTGAGAAATGTCTGTTCATATCCTTTCCCCACTTTTTGATGGGGTTGTTTTTTTCTTGTATATTTGTTTGAGTTCTTTGTAGATTCTGGATATTAGCCCTTTGTCAGATGAGTAGGTTGCAAAAATTTTCTCCCATTCTGTAGGTTGCCTGCTCACTCTGATGGTAGTTTCTTTTGCTGTGCAAAAGCACTTTAGTTTAATTAGATCCCATTTGTCAATTCTGGCTTTTGCTGCCGTTGCTTTTGGTGTTTTAGACATGAAGTCCTTGCCCATGCCTATGTCCTGAATGGTACTACCTAGATTTTCTTCTAGGGTTTTTATGGTATTAGGTCTAACATTTAAGTCTCTAATCCATCTTGAATTAATCTTCGCATAAGGGGTAAGGAAAGGATCCAGTTTCAGCTTTCTACTTATGGCTAGCCAATTTTCCCAGCACCATTTATTAAATAGGGAATCCTTTCCCCATTTCTTGTTTCTCTCAGGTTTGTCAAAGATCAGATGGCTGTAGATGTGTGGTATTATTTCTGAGGACTCTGTTCTGTTCCATTGGTCTATATCTCTGTTTTGGTACCAGTACCATGCTGTTTTGGTTACTGTAGCCTTGTAGTATAGTTTGAAGTCAGGTAGCGTGACGCCTCCAGCTTTGTCCTTTTGACTTAGGATTGCCTTGGCAATGCGGGCTCTTTTTTGGTTCCATATGAACTTTAAAGCAGTTTTTTCCAGTTCTGTGAAGAAAGTCATTGGTAGCTTGATGGGGATGGCATTGAATCTATAAATAACCTTGGGCAGTATGGCCATTTTCACGATATTGATTCTTCCTTTCCATGAGCATGGTATGTTCTTCCATTTGTTTGTGTCCTCTTTGATTGCACTGAGCAGTGGTTTGTAGTTCTCCTTGAAGAGGTCCTTTACATCCCTTGTAAGCTGGATTCCTAGGTATTTTATTCTCTTTGAAGCAATTGTGAATGGAAGTTCATTCCTGATTTGGCTCTCTGCTTGTCTGTTACTGGTGTATAAGAATGCTTGTGATTTTTGCACATTAATTTTGTATCCTGAGACTTTGCTGAAGTTGCTTATCAGCTTAAGGAGATTTTGGGCTGAGACGATGGGGTTTTCTAAATATACAATCATGTCATCTGCAAACAGGGACAATTTGACTTCTTCTTTTCCTAACTGGATACCCTTGATTTCTTTCTCTTTCCTGATTGCCCTAGCCAGAACTTCCAAGACTATGTTGAATAGGAGTGGTGAGAGAGGGCATCCCTGTCTTGTGCCAGTTTTCAAAGGGAATTTTTCCAGTTTTTGCCCATTCAGAATGATATTAGCTGTGGGTTTGTCATAAATAGCTCTTATTATTTTGAGGTACCTTCCATCAATACCGAATTTATTGAGCGTTTTTAGCATGAAGGGCTGTTGAATTTTGTCAAAACCCTTTTCTGCATCTATTGAGATAATCATGTGGTTCTTGTCTTTGGTTCTGTTTATATGTTGGATTACGTTTATTTTATTTTATTTTATTTTTTTAACAGTCTAGCTTTTTTACCTCTAGCTTTTTTTTTTTTTTTTTTTTTTTCTTTATTATACTTTAAGTTCTAGGGTACATGTGCATAACGTGCAGGTTTGTTACATATGTATACTTATGCCATGTTGGTGTGCTGCACCCATCAACTCGTCAGCACCCATCAATTCATCATTTATATCATGTATAACTCCCCAATGCAATCCCTCCCTCCTCCCCCCTCCCCCCTCCCCATGATATGCCCCAGTGCGTGATGTTCCCCTTCCCGAGTCCAAGTGATCTCATTGTTCAGTTCCCACCTATGAGTGAGAACATGCGGTGTTTGGTTTTCTGTTCTTGTGATAGTTTGCTAAGAATGATGGTTTCCAGCTGCATCCATGTCCCTACAAAGGACGCAAACTCATCCTTTTTTATGGCTGCATAGTATTCCATGGTGTATATGTGCCACATTTTCTTAATCCAGTCTGTCACAGATGGACATTTGGGTTGATTCCAAGTCTTTGCTATTGTGAATAGTGCCGCAATAAACATACGTGTGCATGTGTCTTTGTAGTAGAATAATTTATAATCCTTTGGGTATATACCCAGTAGTGGGATGGCTGGGTCATATGGTACCTCTAGTTCTAGATCCTTGAGGAATTGCCATACTGTTTTCCATAATGGTTGAACTAGTTTACAATCCCACCAACAGTGTAAAAGTGTTCCTATTTCTCCACATCCTCTCCAACACCTGTTGTTTCCTGACTTCTTAATGATTGCCATTCTAACTGGTGTGAGATGGTATCTCATTGTGGTTTTGATTTGCATTTCTCTGATGGCGAGTGATGATGAGCATTTTTTCATGTGTCTGTTGGCTGTATGAATGTCTTCTTTTGAGAAATGTCTGTTCATATCCTTTCCCCACTTTTTGATGGGGTTGTTTTTTTCTTGTATATTTGTTTGAATTCTTTGTAGATTCTGGATATTAGCCCTTTGTCAGATGAGTAGGTTGCAAAAATTTTCTCCCATTCTGTAGGTTGCCTGCTCACTCTGATGGTAGTTTCTTTTGCTGTGCAAAAGCACTTTAGTTTAATTAGATCCCATTTGTCAATTCTGGCTTTTGCTGCCGTTGCTTTTGGTGTTTTAGACATGAAGTCCTTGCCCATGCCTATGTCCTGAATGGTACTACCTAGATTTTCTTCTAGGGTTTTTATGGTATTAGGTCTAACATTTAAGTCTCTAATCCATCTTGAATTAATCTTCGTATAAGGGGTAAGGAAAGGATCCAGTTTCAGCTTTCTACTTATGGCTAGCCAATTTTCCCAGCACCATTTATTAAATAGGGAATCCTTTCCCCATTTCTTGTTTCTCTCAGGTTTGTCAAAGATCAGATGGCTGTAGATGTGTGGTATTATTTCTGAGGACTCTGTTCTGTTCCATTGGTCTATATCTCTGTTTTGGTACCAGTACCATGCTGTTTTGGTTACTGTAGCCTTGTAGTATAGTTTGAAGTCAGGTAGCGTGACGCCTCCAGCTTTGTCCTTTTGACTTAGGATTGCCTTGGCAATGCGGGCTCTTTTTTGGTTCCATATGAACTTTAAAGCAGTTTTTTCCAGTTCTGTGAAGAAAGTCATTGGTAGCTTGATGGGGATGGCATTGAATCTATAAATAACCTTGGGCAGTATGGCCATTTTCACGATATTGATTCTTCCTTTCCATGAGCATGGTATGTTCTTCCATTTGTTTGTGTCCTCTTTGATTGCACTGAGCAGTGGTTTGTAGTTCTCCTTGAAGAGGTCCTTTACATCCCTTGTAAGCTGGATTCCTAGGTATTTTATTCTCTTTGAAGCAATTGTGAATGGAAGTTCATTCCTGATTTGGCTCTCTGCTTGTCTGTTACTGGTGTATAAGAATGCTTGTGATTTTTGCACATTAATTTTGTATCCTGAGACTTTGCTGAAGTTGCTTATCAGCTTAAGGAGATTTTGGGCTGAGACGATGGGGTTTTCTAAATATACAATCATGTCATCTGCAAACAGGGACAATTTGACTTCTTCTTTTCCTAACTGGATACCCTTGATTTCTTTCTCTTTCCTGATTGCCCTAGCCAGAACTTCCAAGACTATGTTGAATAGGAGTGGTGAGAGAGGGCATCCCTGTCTTGTGCCAGTTTTCAAAGGGAATTTTTCCAGTTTTTGCCCATTCAGAATGATATTAGCTGTGGGTTTGTCATAAATAGCTCTTATTATTTTGAGGTACCTTCCATCAATACCGAATTTATTGAGCGTTTTTAGCATGAAGGGCTGTTGAATTTTGTCAAAACCCTTTTCTGCATCTATTGAGATAATCATGTGGTTCTTGTCTTTGGTTCTGTTTATATGTTGGATTACGTTTATTTATTTATTTATTTATTTTTAACAGTCTAGCTTTTTTACCTCTAGCTTTTTTTTTTTTTTTTTTATTATACTTTAAGTTCTAGCGTACATGTGCATAACGTGCAGGTTTGTTACATATGTATACTTATGCCATGTTGCTGTGCTGCACCCATCAACTCGTCAGCACCCATCAATTCATCATTTATATCATGTATAACTCCCCAATGCAATCCTTCCCTCCTCCCCCCTCCCCCCTCCCCATGATAGGCCCCAGTGCGTGATGTTCCCCTTCCCGAGTCCAAGTGATCTCATTGTTCAGTTCCCACCTATGAGTGAGAACATGCGGTGTCTGGTTTTCTCTTCTTGTGATAGTTTGCTAAGAATGATGGTTTCCAGCTGCATCCATGTCCCTACAAAGGACGCAAACTCATCCTTTTTTATGGCTGCATATTATTCCATGGTGTATATGTGCCACATTTTCTTAATCCAGTCTGTCACAGATGGACATTTGGGTTGATTCCAAGTCTTTGCTATTGTGAATAGTGCCGCAATAAACATACGTGTGCATGTGTCTTTGTAGTAGAATAATTTATAATCCTTTGGGTATATACCCAGTAGTGGGATGGCTGGGTCATATGGTACATCTAGTTCTAGATCCTTGAGGAATTGCCATACTGTTTTCCATAATGGTTGAACTAGTTTACAATCCCACCAACAGTGTAAAAGTGTTCCTACTTCTCCACATCCTCTCCAACACCTGTTGTTTCCTGACTTCTTAATGATTGCCATTCTAACTGGTGTGAGATGGTATCTCATTGTGGTTTTGATTTGCATTTCTCTGATGGCGAGTGACGATGAGCATTTTTTCATGTGTCTGTTGGCTGTATGAATGTCTTCTTTTGACAAATGTCTGTTCATATCCTTTGCCCACTTGTTGATGGGGTTGTTTGTTTTTTTCTGGTAAATTTGTTTGAGTTCTTTGTAGATTCTGGATATTAGCCCTTTGTCAGATGAGTAGGTTGCAAAAATTTTCTCCCATTCTGTAGGTTGCCTATTCACTCTGATGGTAGTTTCTTTTGCTGTGCAAAAGCTATTTAGTTTAATTAGATCCCATTTGTCAATTTTGGCTTTTGCTGCCGTTGCTTTTGGTGTTTTAGACATGAAGTCCTTGCCCATGCCTATGTCCTGAATGGTACTACCTTGATTTTCTTCTAGGGTTTTTATGGTATTAGGTCTAACATTTAAGTCTCTAATCCATCTTGAATTAATCTTCGTATAAGGGGTAAGGAAAGGATCCAGTTTCAGCTTTCTACTTATGGCTAGCCAATTTTCCCAGCACCATTTATTAAATAGGGAATCCTTTCCCCATTTCTTGTTTCTCTCAGGTTTGTCAAAGATCAGATGGCTGTAGATGTGCGGTATTATTTCTGAGGACTCTGTTCTGTTCCATTGGTCTATAGCTCTGTTTTGGTACCAGTACCATGCTGTTTTGGTTACTGTAGCCTTGTAGTATAGTTTGAAGTCAGGTAGCGTGACGCCTCCAGCTTTATCCCTTTGACTTAGGATAGCCTTGGCAATGCGGGCTCTTTTTTGGTTCCATATGAACTTTAAAGCAGTTTTTTCCAATTCTGTGAAGAAAGTCATTGGTAGCTTGATGGGGATGGCATTGAATCTATAAATAACCTTGGGGAGTATGGCCATTTTCACGATATTGATTATTCCTATCCATGAGCATGGTATGTTCTTCCATTTGTTTGTGTCCTCTTTTATTTCACTGAGCAGTGTTTTGTAATTCTCCTTGAAGAGGTCCTTTACATCCCTTGTAAGCTGGATTCCTAGGTATTTTATTCTCTTTGAAGCAATTGTGAATGGAAGTTCATTCCTGATTTGGCTCTCTGCTTGTCTGTTACTGGTGTATAAGAATGCTTGTGATTTTTGCACATTAATTTTGTATCCTGAGACTTTGCTGAAGTTGCTTATCAGCTTAAGGAGATTTTGGGCTGAGACGATGGGGTTTTCTAAATATACAATCATGTCATCTGCAAACAGGGACAATTTGACTTCTTCTTTTCCTAACTGGATACCCTTGATTTCTTTCTCTTTCCTGATTGCCCTAGCCAGAACTTCCAAGACTATGTTGAATAGGAGTGGTGAGAGAGGGCATCCCTGTCTTGTGCCAGTTTTCAAAGGGAATTTTTCCAGTTTTTGCCCATTCAGTATGATATTAGCTGTGGGTTTGTCATAAATGGCTCTTATTATTTTGAGATACGTTCCATCAATACCGAATTTATTGAGCGTTTTTAGCATGAAGGGCTGTTGAATTTTGTCAAAAGCCTTTTCTGCATCTATTGAGACAATCATGTGGTTCTTGTCTTTGGTTCTGTTTATATGCTGGATTACGTTTATTGATTTGCGAATGTTGAACCAGCCTTGCATCCCAGGGATGAAGCCCACTTGATCATGGTGGATAAGCTTTTTGATGTGCTGCTGAATCCGGTTTGCCAGTATTTTATTGAGAATTTTTGCATCAATGTTCATCAGGGATATTGGTCTAAAATTCTCTTTTTTTGTTGTGTCTCTGCCAGGCTTTGGTATTAGGATGATGTTGGCCTCATAAAATGAGTTCGGGAGGATTCCCTCTTTTTCTATTGATTGGAATAGTTTCAGAAGGAATGGTACCAGCTCCTCCTTGTACCTCTGGTAGAATTCAGCTGTGAATCCATCTGGTCCTGGACTTTTTTTGGTGGGTAGGCTATTAATTGTTGCCTCAATTTCAGAGCCTGCTATTGGTCTATTCAGGGATTCAACTTCTTCCTGGTTTAGCCTTGGGAGAGTGTAAGTGTCCAGGAAATTATCCATTTCTGCTAGATTTTCTAGTTGATTTGCGTAGAGGCGTTTATAGTATTCTCTGATGGTAGTTTGTATTTCTGTGGGGTCAGTGGTGATATCCCCTTTATCATTTTTTATTGCATCTATTTGATTCCTCTCTCTTTTCTTCTTTATTAGCCTTGCTAGCGGTCTGTCAATTTTGTTGATCTTTTCAAAAAACCAACTCCTGGATTCATTGATTTTTTGGAGGGTTTTTTGTGTCTCTATCTCCTTCAGTTCGGCTCTGATCTTAGTGATTTCTTGCCTTCTGCTAGCTTTTGAATGTGTTTGCTCTTGCCTCTCTAGTTCTTTTAATTGTGATGTTAGAGTGTCAATTTTAGATCTTTCCTGCTTTCTCTTGTGGGCATTTAGTGCTATAAATTTCCCTCTACACACTGCTTTAAATGTGTCCCAGAGATTCTGGTATGTTGTATCTTTGTTCTCATTGGTTTCAAAGAACATCTTTATTTCCGCTTTCATTTCGTTATGTACCCAGTAGTCATTCAGGAGCAGGTTGTTCAGTTTCCATGTAGTGGAGCGGTTTTGATTGAGTTTCCTAGTCCTGAGTTCTAGTTTGATTGCACTGTGGTCTGAGAGACAGTTTGTTATAATTTCTGTTCTTTTACATTTGCTGAGGAGTGCTTTACTTCCAATTATGTGGTCAATTTTGGAATAAGTGCGATGTGGTGCTGAGAAGAATGTATATTCTGTTGATTTGGGGTGGAGAGTTCTATAGATGTCTATTAGGTCCGCTTGGTGCAGAGATGAGTTCAATTCCTGGATATCCTTGTTAACTTTCTGTCTCGTTGATCTGTCTAATGTTGACAGCGGAGTGTTGAAGTCTCCCATGATTATTGTATGGGAGTCTAAGTCTCTTTGTAAGTCCCTAAGGACTTGCTTTATGAATCTGGGTGCTCCTGTATTGGGTGCATATATATTTAGGAGAGTTAGCTCTTCCTGTTGAATTGATCCCTTTACCATTATGTAATGGCCTTCTTTGTCTCTTTTGATCTTTGATGGTTTAAAGTCTGTTTTATCAGAGACAAGGATTGCAACCCCTGCTTTTTTTTGTTCTCCATTTGCTTGGTAGATCTTCCTCCATCCCTTTATTTTGAGCCTATGTATGTCTCTGCATGTGAGATGGGTCTCCTGAATACAGCAGACTGATGGGTCTTGACTCTTTATCCAGTTTGCCAGTCTGTGTCTTTTAATTGGAGCATTTAGTCCATTTACATTTAAGGTTAATATTGTTATGTGTGAACTTGATCCTGCCATTATGATATTAACAGGTTATTTTGCTCGTTAGTTGATGCAGTTTCTTCCTAGCCTCGATGGTCTTTACATTTTGGCATGTTTTTGCAATGGCTGGTACCGGTTGTTCCTTTCCATGTTTAGTGCTTCCTTCAGGGTCTCTTGTAAGACAGGCCTGGTGGTGACAAAATCTCTAAGCATTTGCTTATCTGTAAAGGATTTTATTTCTCCTTCACTGATGAAACTTAGTTTGGCTGGATATGAAATTCTGGGTTTAAAATTCTTTTCTTTAAGAACGTTGAATATTGGCCCCCACTCTCTTCTGGCTTGTAGAGTTTCTGCCGAGAGATCTGCTGTTAGTCTGATGGGCTTCCCTTTGTGGGTAACCCGACCTTTCTCTCTGGCTGCCCTTAAGATTTTTTCCTTCATTTCAACTTTGGTGAATCTGGCAATTATGTGTCTTGGAGTTGCTCTTCTGGAGGAGTATCTTTGTGGCGTTCTCTGTATTTCCTGAATTTGAATGTTGGCCTGCCCTACTAGGTTGGGGAAGTTCTCCTGGATGATTTCCTGAAGAGTGTTTTCCAACTTGGTTCCATTTTCCTCCTCACTTTCAGGCACCCCAATCAGACGTAGATTTGGTCTTTTTACGTAATCCCATACTTCTTGCAGGCTTTGCTCATTTCTTTTTCTTCTTTTTTCTTTTGGTTTCTCTTCTCGCTTCATTTCATTCATTTGATCTTCAATCGCTGATACTCTTTCTTCCAGTTGATCGAGTCGGTTACTGAAGCTTGTGCATTTGTCACGTATTTCTCGTGTCATGGTTTTCATCTCTGTCATTTCGTTTATGATCTTCTCTGCATTAATTAGTCTAGCTGTCAATTCTTCCACTCTTTTTTCAAGATTTTTAGTTTCTTTGCGCTGGGTACGTAATTCCTCCTTTAGCTCTGATAAGTTTGATGGACTGAAGCCTTCTTCTCTCCTCTCGTCCAAGTCATTCTCTGACCAGCTTTGCTCCGTTGCTGGCGATGGGCTGCGCTCCTTTGCAGGGGGAGATGCGCTCTTATTTTTTGAATTTCCAGCTTTTCTGCCCTGCTTCTTCCCCATCTTTGTGGTTTTATCTGTCTCTGGTCTTTGATGGTGGTGACGTACTGATGGGGTTTTGGTCCTTCCTGTTTGATAGTTTTCCTTCTGACAGTCAGAAGGACTGTCTGTTGGTCTGTTGGAGATTGCTTGAGGTCCACTCCAGACCCTGTTTGCCTGGGTATCAGCAGCAGAGGTTGCCGAAGATAGAATATTGCTGAACAGCGAGTGTACCTGTCTGATTCTTCCTTTGGAAGTTTCCTCTCAGGGCTGTACTCCACCCTGTGAGGTGTGGGGTGTCAGACTGCCCCTAGTGGGGGATTTCTCCCAGCTAGGCTACTCAGGGGTCAGGGACACACCTGAGCAGGCAGTCTGTCCGTTCTCAGATCTCAACCTCCGCGTTGGGAGATCCACGGCTCTCCCCAAAGCTGTCAGACAGAGTCGTTCGTGTCTGCACCGGCTCCCGCTACTTCCCCTGTTGGTCTTCAGCTGTGCGCTGTCCCCAGAGGTGGAGACTACAGAGACAGGCAGGCTTCCTTGAGCTGCTGTGAGCTCCACCCAGTTCGAGCTTCCCAGCGGGTTTGTTTACCTGCTTAAGCCTCAGGAATGGCGGGCGCCCCTCCCCCAGCCTCGCTGCTGCCTTGCGGATAGATCGCGGCAGACTGCTGTGTTAGCAGTGAGGGAGGCTTCGTGGGCGTGGGACCCTCCCGGCCAGGTGTGGGATATATTCTGGTGTGCCTGTATGCTTACAGCGCAGTATTGGGGTGGGAGTTACCCGATTTTCCAGGTGTTGTGTGTCTCAGTTCCCCTGGCTAGGAAAACGGATCCCCTTCCCCCTTGCGCTTCCAGGTGAGGCGATGCCTCGCCCTGCTTCAGCTCTCGCTGGTCAGGCTGCAGCAGCTGACCAGCACCGATTGTCCGGCACTCCCTAGTGAGATGACCCCAGTACCTCAGTTGAAAATGCAGAAATCACCAGTCTTCTGTGTCGCTCGCGCTGGGAGTTGGAGACTGGAGCCGGATTATGTTTATTGATTTGCGAATGTTGAACCAGCCTTGCATCCCAGGGATGAAGCCCACTTGATCATGGTGGATAAGCTTTTTGATGTGCTGCTGGATCCGGTTTGCCAGTATTTTATTGAGAATTTTTGCATCGATGTTCATCAGGGATATTGGTCTAAAATTCCCTTTTTTTGTTGTGTCTCTGCCAGGCTTTGGTGTCAGGATGATGTTGACCTCATAAAAAGAGTTAGGGATGATTCCCTCTTTTTCAATTGATTGGACTATTTTCAGAAGGAATGGTACCAGCTCCTCCTTGTACCTCTGGTAGAATTCAGCTGTGAATCCATCTGGTCCTGGACTTTTTTTGGTGGGTAGGCTATTAATTGTTGCCTCAATTTCAGAGCCTGCTATTGGTCTATTCAGGGATTCAACTTCTTCCTGGTTTAGTCTTGGGAGAGTGTAAGTGTCCAGGAAATTATCCATTTCTTCTAGATTTTCTAGTTGATTTGCCTAGAGGCGTTTATAGTATTCTCTGATGGTTGTTTGTATTTCTGTGGGGTCGGTGGTGATATCCCCTTTATCATTTTTTATTGCGTCTATTTGATTCCTCTCTCTTTTCTTCTTTATTAGTCTTGCTAGCGGTCTGTCAATTTTGTTGATCTTTTCAAAAAACCAACTCCTGGATTCATTGATTTTTTGGAGGGTTTTTTGTGTCTCTATCTCCTTCAGTTCGGCTCTGATCTTAGTGATTTCTTGCCTTCTGCTAGCTTTTGAATGTGTTTGCTCTTGCCTCTCTAGTTCTTTTAATTGTGATGTTAGAGTGTCAATTTTAGATCTTTCCATCTTTCTCTTGTGGGCATTTAGTGCTATAAATTTCCCTCTACACACTGCTTTAAATGTGTCCCAGAGATTCTGGTATGTTGTATCTTTGTTCTCATTGGTTTCAAAGAACATCTTTATTTCCGCTTTCATTTCGTTATGTACCCAGTAGTCATTCAGGAGCAGGTTGTTCAGTTTCCATGTAGTTGAGCGGTTTTGATAGAGTTTCTTAGTCCTGAGTTCTAGTTTGATTGCACTGTGGTCTGAGAGACAGTTTGTTATTATTTCTGTTCTTGTACATTTGCTGAGGAGTGTTTACTTCCAATTATGTGGTCAATTTTGGAATAAGTGCGATGTGGTGCTGAGAAGAATGTATATTCTGTTGATTTGGGGTGGAGAGTTCTATAGATGTCTATTAGGTCCTCTTGCTGCAGAGATGAGTTCAATTCCTGGATATCCTTGTAAACTTTCTGTCTCGTTGATCTGTCTAATGTTGACAGTGGAGTGTTGAAGTCTCCAATTATTATTGTATGGGAGTCTAAGTCTCTTTGTAAGTCTCTAAGGACTTGCTTCATGAATCTGGGTGCTCCTGTATTGGGTGCATATATATTTAGGATAGTTAGCTCTTCCTGTTGAATTGATCCCTTTACCATTATGTAATGGCCTTGTCTCTTTTGATCTTTGAGGGTTTAAAGTCTGTTTTATCAGAGACTAGGATTGCAACCCCTGCTTTTTTTTGTTCTCCATTTGCTTGGTAGATCTTCCTCCATCCCTTTATTTTGAGCCTATGTATGTCTCTGCATGTGAGATGGGTCTCCTGAATACAGCAGACTGATGGGTCTTGACTCTTTATCCAGTTTGCCAGTCTGTGTCTTTTAATTGGAGCATTTAGTCCATTTACATTTAAGGTTAATATTGTTATGTGTGAATTTGTTCCTGTCATATGATATTAACTGGTTTTTTTTGGCGTTAGTTGATGCAGTTTCTTCCTAGCCTCGATGGTCTTTACATTTTGGCATGTTTTTGCAATGGCTGGTACCGGTTGTTCCTTTCCATGTTTAGGGCTTCCTTCAGGGTCTCTTGTAAGGTAGGCCTGGTGGTGACAAAATCTCTAAGCATTTGCTTATCTGTAAAGGATTTTATTTCTCCTTCACTGATGAAACTTAGTTTGGCTGGATATGAAATTCTGGGTTTAAAATTCTTTTCTTTAAGGACGTTGAATATTGGCCCCCACTCTCTTCTGGCTTGTAGAGTTTCTGCCGAGAGATCTGCTGTTAGTCTGATGGGCTTCCCTTTGTGGGTAACCCAACCTTTCTCTCTTCCTGCCCTTAAGATTTTTTCCTTCATTTCAACTATGGTGTATCTGGCAATTATGTGTCTTGGAGTTGCTCTTCTGAAGGAATATCTTTGTGGTGTTCTCTGTATTTCCTGAATTTGAATGTTGGCCTGCCCTACTAGGTTGGGGAAGTTCTCCTGGATGATATCCTGAAGCGTGTTTTCCAACTTGGTTCCATTTTTCCCCCTCACTTTCAGGCACCCCAATCAGACGTAGATTTGGTCTTTTTACATAATCCCATACTTCTTGCAGGCTTTGTTCATTTCTTTTTCTTCTTTTTTCTTTTGGTTTCTCTTCTCACTTCATTTCATTCATTTGATCCTCAATCGCTGATACTCTTTCTTCTAGTTGATTGAGTCAGTTACTGAAGCTTGTGCATTTGTCACGTATTTCTCGTGTCATGGTTTTCATCTCTGTCATTTCGTTTATGATCTTCTCTGCATTAATTAGTCTAGCTGTCAATTCTTCCACTCTTTTTTCAAGATTTTTAGTTTCTTTGCGCTGGGTCTGTAATTCCTCCTTTAGCTCTGAGAAGTTTGATGGACTGAAGCCTTCTTCTCTCATCTCGTCCAAGTCATTCTCTGACCAGCTTTGATCCATTGCTGGCGATGGGCTGCGCTCCTTTGCAGGGGGAGATGCGCTCTTATTTTTTGAATTTCCAGCTTTTCTGCCCTGCTTCTTCCCCATCTTTGTGGTTTTATCTGTCTCTGGTCTTGGATGATGGTGATGTACTGATGGGGTTTTGGTATAGGTGTTCTTCCTGTTTGATAGTTTTCCTTCTGACAGTCAGAAGGACTGTCTGTTGGTCTGTTGGAGATTGCTTGAGGTCCACTCCAGACCCTGTTTGCCTGGGTATCAGCAGCAGAGGTTGCCGAAGATAGAATATTGCTGAACAGCTAGTGTACCTGTCTGATTCTTCCTTTGGAAGTTTCCACTCAGGGCTGTACTCCACCCTGTGAGGTGTGGGTTGTCAGACTGCCCCTAGTGGGGAATGTCTCCCAGCTAGGCTACTCAGGGGTCAGGGACCCACCTGAGCAGGCAGTCTGTCTGTTCTCAGATCTCAACCTCCGCGTTGGGAGATACACGGCTCTCCTCCCCAAAGCTGTCAGACAGAGTCGTTCGCGTCTGCACAGGCCCCCGCTGCTTCCCCTGTTTGTCTTCAGCTGTGTGCTGTCCCCAGAGGTGGAGACTACAGAGACAGGCAGGCTTCCTTGAGCTGCTGTGAGCTCCACCCAGTTCGAGCTTCCCAGCGGGTTTGTTTATCTACTTAAGCCTCAGCAATGGCGGGCACCCCTCCCCCAGCCTCGCTGCTGCCTTGCGGATAGATCGCCGCAGACTGCTGTGTTAGCAGTGAGGGAGGCTCCATGGGCGTGTGACCCTCCCGGCCAGGTGTGGGATATATTCTCCTGGTGTGCCTGTCTGCTTAAAGCGCAGTAATGGGGTGGGAGTTACCCGATTTTCCAGGTGTTGTGTGTCTCAGTTCCCCTGGCTAGGAAAAGGGATTCCCTTCCCCCTTGTGCTTCCAGGTGAGGCGATGCCTGGCCCTGCTTCAGCTCTCGCTGGTCAGGCTGCAGCAGCTGACCAGCACCGATTGTCCGGCACTCCCTAGTGAGATGACCCCAGTACCTCAGTTGAAAATGCAGAAATCACCTGTCTTCTGTATCGCTTGGGTTGGGAGTTGGAGACTGGAGCTGTTCCTTTTCGGCCATCTTGCTCCGCCTCTTGTGCTGGTTTTCAAAGGGAATGCTTCCAGTTTTTGCCCATTCAGTATGATACTGGCTGTGGGTTCATCATAAATAGCTCTTATTATTTTGAGATACTTTCCATCAATACCTTGTTTATTGAGTTTTTAGCATGAAGTCCTGTTGAATTTTGTCGAAGTCCTTTTCTACATCTATTGAGATTATCATGTGGTTTTTGTCATTGGTTCTGTTTATGTGATGGATTTCGTTTATTGATTTGCATAGATTGAACCAGCCTTGAATCCCAGGGATAAAGCCAACTTGATTGTGGTGGATATGCTTTTTGATGTGCTGCTGGATTCATTTTGCCAGTATTTCATTGAGGATTTTTGAATCGATGTTCATTAGGGATATTGTTCTAAAATTCTCTTTTTTTGTTGTGTCTCTGCCAGGCCTTGGTATCAGGATGATGTTGGCCTCATAAAATGAGTCATGAAGGATTCCCTCTTTTTTGATTGATTGGAATAGTTTCAGAAGGAATGGTACCAGCTCCTCTTTGTACCTCTGGTAGAATTCGGCTGTGAATCCTTCTGGTCCTGGACTTTTTTTGTTTGGTAGGCTATTAATTATTGCCTCAATTTCACAGCCTGTTATTGGTCTATTCAGGGATTCAACTTCTTCCTGGTTTAGTCTTGGGAGGGTGTATGCGTCCAGGAATCCATCCATTTCTTCTAGATTTTCTAGTTGAGTTGCGTAGAGGTGTTTATAGTATTCTGTGATGGTAGTTTGTATTTCTGTGGGATCGGTTGTGATATCCCCTTTATCATTTTTATGGCATCTATTTGATTCTTCTCTCTTTTCTTCTTTATTAGTGTTGCCTAGGGGTCTATCAGTTTGTTGATCTTTTCAAAAAACCAGCTCCTGGATTCATTGATTCTTTGAAGGGTTTTTTTTGTGTCTCTATCTCCTTCAGTTGTGCCTGATCTTAGTTATTTCTTGCCTTCTGCTAGCTTTTGAATTTGTTTGCTTTTGCTTCTCTCTAGTTCTTTTAATTGTGATGTTAGGGTGTCAATTTTAGATCTTTCCTGCTTTCTTTTGTGGGCACTTAGTGCTATCAATTTCCCTGTACACACTGTTTTAAGTGTTACTTTTGATTAATTCCTTGTTACTCTATAATTCTTTCTAATGCCAATGAGATTATTTTTGTTATTATGATTTAAAATGATTATTCTTGGTTTAAAAATTATTTAATTTTCCATATTATATTTTATCTAGTTACACTTACTAGATTTTTATTTATGATATTGTTAACATTTTAAATTGTAAAATATAAATATGCCACTAATCACGATTATTAGTATTTTTTCCACACTATTTACAATCACATTTTTCCTGTATTGCAGTTAGCTATAACATTAAGAACAGTGTTGAGAATTAATTATTTTAAGCCCCCTTTAATTTTTTTATTTGAATGTAATTAAAACATTTTTACTCTTTTTATTACCTATAATGTTTTATTTGGTTGGGGTATATTTATCCAGAAAATATTTTGAATATTTTATATAATTTTATGTAGCATTTTAGTAACAAAAATTGTAAAGCATATCTTAATCCTTATATGTTTTCTCCTTTAATTTGTTGATGAATTTCCAAATTTGACACATTAGCATTTTAAAATAAATTTTACTTGTTCATATTACTACTGTTATCATAGTGACATAGTTTCAAACTTTCGCCTAGGCTGGAGTGAGTACAGGCTCACTACATCCTTAAACTCCTGGACTCAAATGATTCTTCTGCTTCAGTCTCCCTAGTAACTAGGATTACAAATGCATGACATCATATTTAGCTATTTTTTTTTTTTTCATTTTTTAGTAAAGACAAGGTGTTGCTATGTTGCCCAGGCTGGTCTTGAGCTCCTGGGCCTCAAGCATTCCTCTCCCAAAAGTGGTGGGATTATGTTAATGGAATATACTGCCAGAATATTTTGTAAATATTTAATATAGGATATTGCCAACTATATTTATACAAGGGTTTGGGTAACTTTATTGGCTTTTTATGTACAAGTTGTTCAGATTTTCTTATGTTTATACTAAGTTTATAAAATGAGTTGCTCAATATGTATACTTTACTATGCACTGAAATATTTGAGTGATATATGGAATGCATATACTTCACTGTTTAGAGTGTGTTTTTCTATAAATATATCTTGGATTTGTTCCATTAATCTGATTTTATTTAATGCTGGATAGAAGCACAAAATATTAGTTTAAAGAAGAAAGGTATATAGAGTAAAAAAAATACAATCTTTTATGTATCCAGCTGTCAACTAAAGAGTGATAATATTAACAATAACCAAGAAGTCTTACTTAACTGGGATTCTCCTTTACCTTACCTTTTTTGTTGTTGTCATTATAGAAGGTAACAAAAATGGATGAGTCCTTTGAATATTTTTTCTATGCCAACTGTCCCTTTATCATGTTAAGCTCTGTCAGTGAAGGGCACTGGGGAGTCATCACAAGACTAACAGGTCCTTCTTACCAGCTGGTTAAGCAGGTTCCTGCAGTGCAGACAGCCTCTCCAGTGCATAACTCTTATAGTATACACAGCCAGAGGCACCCACAAGCTAGAGGCCTCCCCAAGCTCACCACTCAGGTGATTTTATAGCAGAGAACCTATGATGAGGCTCATCCTCATGAATAAGTTTGCCAGGTACCCTTTAGGGTAGATATCTGGCAGCTCTACAAGAGTGGCATCACCCCTCTCCTCTTCCTCTTAGCAGGACATGGTTATGCCTTGTCCACTAGGATCTGGATTTCACTTTAGGATGTCATGTGTGTGTGTGTGTGTGTGTGTGTGTGTGTGTATGTGTGTGTGCGCTTGTGTGCACATGCACACACATATGTGTGTAGGGGTCTCCTTGCACCCTCAATCTCAGCCTGAGTGATACAGGCTGCTCTTTATAGCTGCTATTCCTATCATGTTTAGAGTTTTATTTGCTTCTTCCTACCCAATGTTTTCTTTCTTAAACCCTGTTACAGTTAATAATGTTTTACATTTACCTTCACTGTCCAAATTCTGTGTAAATTCTCTTTCCTGATTGGACCATAAAAATGTGGATAACTACAATTCATTCAACTTTATAGTCACAGCAGTTCACAATGTGACTATTTCATAATGTATTTATTCGTTCTCCTGTTGATGAACATTTAAGTTCATATTTTTTTCTATCATAGACAATGCTGCTTATATACATTTCTGATACAAATAAAAGCATTTTTCTGGAGTATGCAAGTATTTCTGGGTTGTAACATATGCATATTACCAAAAAGGCAAACTATTTTCAATATGCTATGCACTTCCACTATACCATATGAAACATGTATTGCTTCATATTTTACCAGTATAGTATTGTCAAATATTTAAGAATTGTCAATTAAATTGCTGCAAAAATGGTATTTCATTGAATTTTTTTTTTTTTTTTTTTTGAGACGGGTTTCACTCTTTTGCCTAGGTGGGAGTGAAGCGGTAGAATTTTGGCTCACTGCAACCTCTGCCCCCTGGATTCAAGCGATTCTGCTACTTCAGCCTCCCTAGCAGCTGGGATTATAGGTGCCCGCCACCATGCCCAGCTAATTTTGTGTTTTTAGTAGAGATGGATTTTCACTATGTTGACCAGGCTGGTCTCGAACTCCTGACCTCAGGTGATCCACCTGCCTCGGCCTCCCAAAGTGCTAGGATTACTGGCGTGAGCCACCGTGCCCAGCCTTCATTGAAATTTTAATTTCAATTTTCCTAATAAATGATGGCTATAGTTATTTGTGGTTTTTTTTCTTCTTATAAACAACCTATATTTACATTTTAGATTATTTTTTCAGTTGGTCTATTTGCTTATTATTGAACAAATTATTTTTATATCCTGGAATCAATTCATTTTAAGGTATATATGTAATTAATAACTTTCAGTCTGTGTCTTTTATTTTCCTTTAGTATATTTTAATTAAGAAAAAGCTTAATTTAAAAATTACTGTATTTATGGTTTAATAATGTTAGAAGGATTTTTATATTGTCTTCTAAATGTTTTATCTTTTGTGTTTTAAGCCACATGGACTTACTTTTTTTCTATGTGGGTTGCTTTTAGTTTTTGGCATAAAATGGGAACAATCTTTTATTTTTTTCATCTTGACAATAATTGTGCCAGCGCTAGATAGATACTGGTATTCTTTAATTTGCCAAATGGAAACACAATGAAAGCTCTTTCATAAGTAAGATTTTTGTGGATTTGTGGATATGCTACTGGTTTTTCTTTTTTGTTCTCTGATTAAATCTTTTTGTTAACTTACATTTTAAAGAACCCTATTGGAATTTTGACTCAAATTATAATAAATCTATATAAATAAATTATTTTTATAGCATACTGGATATTTTCAAGTAAATTTTATAGCTGTGTACATCTTTTGTAGGTGGAGACTAACAGTTATTCAAACTCTTTTTATTCCCTGGTTTCCCCAGTATCTTTTAAGGATTATTTATCATGAAGTTGTCCTCTCGTAATTTGACTCTACTATTAATATGGACAAGCTTTTTTGTATTTCCCCAAGAATCTTCTCTTAAAACATAGGTTTAATCAAAATAATATCATGTCTATTTTTTACATGCTTGTCCTTGAGGACTTAACATTCTCTTCATAGGTTAAAATAATGAAAAACGTATTGTACCCTATTTGCTCTAACACTGCTACTAGCAGAAGTGTAACAAAAGATCTCTTGAGGAATTTCAGAAAGTTGAAAAGCAGACATTGACGAGTTCTGTGAGGATTTGTTCTAAAATTCTTTTTACCAAAATTGGCCTGGTATTTCACTTGAGTATTCATTGCAGTCCCAGTGGGATAATTATTGTCTGTGTAAGTCTCCACTGACTGATCTGATCTGGTCCTTTGTATACCAGGTGAAAGGTGAAGCTTATATCTGGAGAAAACTCATAATTAGAGAATACTAATTAGACAATAAAAATTAGATGTTAAAATATTAGAAAACTAATTTGGAACTACTTTTAAAAAATAAATTCAATGATTACATACATTATTTGGAGGAAATGTAATGTCTTGAGAGACCATCTGTAAGACAGACTAATACAAAATTTAAATACAGTAGACAGTTGACCTATAAATATAAATAAGTAGCAAAAAATCCTCCTCTTTCTTGTCCTAGGAAATAAAAATCAATTACAAATCCATACTACACCTTTTTATAAGGTCAATGTAATTTGATATCTATTATCTATCTATCTATCTATCTCTGATATAGAGAGATATATTCAAATAAATTCAGTAGATTAAACTATTACAGTAATTTTAGCAATATATTGCAATAGCTCATGAGTAAAACTACGCATTTTTCCTTGGGATATGAGAATTTAAATAATCTATCAAAAGGTGAATGCTATATGGAGTGAACTGTTTTCTTTTTGTTTAATAGTGAGTGGCTAGAAGTAATATGACACCAAAAATTGACATCTTCATTTAAATGGTTTGGTTGTGTTCTCACTCAAATCTCATCTTGAATTATAGCTCCCATAATTGCCATGTGCCATAGGAGGGACCGGGTAGGAGGTAATTGAATCATGGGGGCGAGTCTTTCCTGTGCTGTTCTCATGATAGCGAATAAATCTCACAAGATCTGATGGTTTTATAAAGAGGTGTTATCTTCCCATGATGTCTTTTCCTGTAAGACGTGACTTTGCTCCTCCGCCTTCCACCATGATTGTGAGACTTCTCTAGTCATGTGGAACTGTGAGTTAATTAAACCTCTTTCCTTTATAAATTACCCAGTCTTGGATGTGTCTTTATTAGCAGTGTGAGAATGGACTAATACGTCATTTATTTTAAATAGTTATTAAACATGCTCCTTTTCTGCCAAGACATAAAAGAGTTAAATAACACCTTAAAGCCGATTATAGTAATACAAATTATTATTTTGATGAAAATCTAAATACATTATTTTTCTAATTTAAATACTTTGATGTACAAGAGCTCTGTTACACAGTGCATCACATTTATTAGAAAAGCAGGTACACAACAAGTAACTTGGGGCTATCTGAAATAGTTCATTAATTAAGAATAGAGCATTTAGTTATTAGTGGAATCAAAATTATTTTATATCCTGGTCCATTCATTTTGGATGACCCCTCCCTGCCCTGTCACTCTGTAGGATTTTCATATTCTATATTCTATTATTTTTTTCTGATAGTGGAATCTTCATTTAAAACACAGTCTGGAGATAGATAATCTTAATATGTTTTATGTGAACTATTCTATTTTTAAATCAAGTTAATTTGTATGTCCAGTATAAATTATTCCAGGACTTTAATGTACTATGTCACCTTACAACAAACTGGAAAAACTGAAGATAGTTGAAGTGCAAAGGGATAAAAAGCATTGTAAGTAAAAAGCTAATTTGGTTAATCTAATTGTATAGTAGCTGCAAAACATTAAAAAGTCTAATTCTAATCAGTTGCAGAGATAAGTAAAATCACAGGAACAAAATCAGACATATGTCAGGCTAGGGACTTAGAAAGTTATTACATGATGTCTGTCTTGTGAAAGCATATATTAAATTAGGTAGACAGAAATTAAGGCTGTAATTTTGTTAGAAAATTTCTTTAGAAACTTGTTATTTTAAGTTTAATCTACAATCTCCAAAATATACTACGAGTATTGAAATTAATTTGACTTAGGTAATACTAAAGCAGAATTTTTTTTTACATAAGCTAATATGTAACTCAGCACATTTTAATTGTTATTAGTATTATAAAGAACAAAGTAATTGCAGGTGGTATTACAGGCCAATTTCTTAATTTTTTTAACTTTATCAATAACTTCGAAAGCAGTAGCTATCTTTTGCGCATGTCAACTTTGATACAAATGAGAGTTAAAATTTCAATAAAATATTTGTAGATTTCATTGGGATGTAATTGAAAGCTATAACTATAAATATCAAAGGCAATAGGTTCAAGTTCTAGTGCACTTTTATATGTGCATATTTATTTTTTTAGGTTTATATGTTTTGATATTGTTTAGAAAAATGCTGGCATTGAAAATACCTGAAAAAAATGACTTTTTATTTTTTCAATGCTGAAAACTTGGCCATCAAAAATTTTCTTTATGAAAATACCCTGAAAATGAAATAAAGTTGATTATATTCAATAGAGGAAGTGATCATGAATTTTTTTTTTCTTTTTTTGAGACAGAGTCTCACTCTGTTGTCCAGTCTAGAGTGCAGTGGCACGATCTTGGCTCACTGCAACCTCTGCCTCCTGGGCCCACGTGATTCTCTTTCCTCAGGCTCCTGAGTAGCTGGGATTACAGACCCACGCCAACCACCACACCTGGCTAATTCTTGTATTTTTAGTAGAGACGGGCTTTCACCATGTTGGTCAGGCTGATCTTGAACTCCTGACTTCGTGATCTGCCCGCCTCAGCCTCCTACAGTGCTGGGATTACAAGCATGAACCATGACAATTGGCCAGTGATCATAATTTCTATACACATTCCAGAAAACTATAATATCTATATCACTTCCAGGAAATCTCTTATGTGATGTATAATTTGTTATTGCCAGATCAACAATGATTTAGTTGTCAGTTTGGTCAAAATATTTGTCATGGAAAATATTACTAAATTAAAATGTTTTCTGAAATGGGTGTCTAAGAAGTGTACTATAAAAATTTTCATATAAACTGGGCAAGAGTGGCAGTTCTTTACCTTTCCGACAAGTAACGAGGAGGTTGGTGAAACTACCTTCTTACTTTTGCACATTAACTCTGTGTTTCCTTTTTAGATTTTAATTTATGTCAGTTCTACAAAAGTAATTACATATTATTCCATTCAACACACTCATCAGTCTAGTCATAAGTCAATTAAGTCACATGTAAAGATTTAATTAAAATTTGATATAAAATTTGGTAAAGGGGTATTTTCTGAGTTGGAGCAAAAAAATATATAGTTGAAATTTTTGTTTAGCGCCACTTAAATATTAGTATCCAAAGAAGTTACTGTCACTTCACCTGTTACAGTTACCTTCAATTGAACTTTATGAGTATTTACTTAGTTAGGTCTCTATACTTGTCGGAATTATTAAACCATGGTACTTGAGCTAGAACTGTAATGAAATGGAAGCAAGAGACTTATAAGCAGATACTTGCAACATAATGATTCAAATGGAGATTTCTAGAGGAGATGACACCCACCCAAATCTTAAAGAGTGACGAATACTAAATTTAATACAATTAAGACTTTTTTAAATTTCTAATTCATATACCTAATATAATATTGTTCAAATATATTAGGTTTTCAATAGATATTACTTTATTAAATAAGTAATTTGGGCAGAAGGAACAACCAGAGGAAACAGAAGAATATGGAATAGTGTAATATACAGTTTTACCAGAAACTTCACATTAATAAATGTTTTATTTGAGATTGAAAGTGATGAAAAATATCCTCTATGTGGAAAATCCTGTCCATCATCATTTTAACTGAACGCAGGGTTGAGCTCAAGCCTCGTAGGCTACAGAAGCTGAAACTACTGAAAACTTTTTGAGTAAGCTTAGTTTCCCAATCAAGAATCCCTTGATTTCCCAATCAAGGCATTCTTAAAAGAGTACCCACACAATGAAAGAGAAGACATACCCAGAAAGATTTATACTTTATTAAAAAGAGCTAATCACATAAGCAGAGGAATAATCTAAAATATTTTCAGCGACAAAAGTACTCTGACCATGAAGAAATAATTTATTAGAGATTTTAGAAATAAAAATGTAAAATTATCAATAATAATAAAACCTCTCAAAAGATAGGTTAAGGGAGAGAACTGATGAATAAATTTTGACCAGAAATATTAGAACGCATAATTCTTGGAAAATACAAGTAAAACAAAAGATAAAAAATATATAAAATCATAGCTTAGTGCCATAGAAGAGATTAAGATACTGTTTTAAAGTAAAGATGATTGTATGTGGTGGTATAACTGTTGAAGATAATGTATGAAATAAATAAAAATATCATTAAATAGAGTATTTTACAATTTTGTGAATTATAAAATGTTCAAAGGCTGAGGCAAAATCTTGACTGCAGTACATTACTGTGATGGTTAATTTTGTGTGTCAACTTGGAGAGTGTTTGGGGTGAGACTAACATTGAAATTGATAGATGGACTTTGAGTAAGCAGATTGTTCTATATAGTGTAGGTAGGCCTCCTCCAGTCAAACGAAGTTCTCCATAGAACAAAAAGACTGATCTTTCCAGCAAGAGGGAATTCTCCAGCAGACTGTCTTTGCAGTTCATATACACCATTTACTCTCCTGGGTCTCAAGCCTTCTGGCTCATACTACATAGTCAAATTTTCTAGTCTTCATAATCATCTGAGCCAGTATCTTATAGTAAGCCTTGTCCTAAACATGTGCATAACCTGTTCCTTCTGTGTCTCTGGAGAACTCTGACTAATACAATTGCTTAGATATAAAGTAAGTAAAGGAATCTAACTTATATCTGAAGAATATAATGTGGATGGAAAGCACTTATTTTAGCTACACTAAAAAGTAAAATTATTTATTGGCTCTGACACTATAATTTTGAATTGCCACTGTTTATTTGCATTCTGACCTCAAAATATTATTTATTTTAAAATGCAATATAAAACTAAGGTCTAGAATAAATTATTTTAATTATATATTATAATTTAACTACATACATAAAGGATGAAAAATAAGGTTAAGAAAAATAAGATAAAACTTGGATACAGATCATATATATAAAATTTATACAAAGGTAAAAAATATGCTGCAAAATTTAATTAAGGATTTAATTAGAAAATTAAAATATATAGCTATTCTTTTAGTCAATAGTATGACTAATATTTTAAGATATAAGCTAAATTTGCAGGGACATTAGTATCATTATTAGTACAAAATCTTCCATTTTTAAGAAAAGAAAGTTAAAGTAAAAAAATTGTATTTGTGAACAAAAAGTTGTTTACATATTGCTAAGAATCAAAATGACAACCAGAAAAATCAAGGGGAATGCACTAATTATCTTGATAATCTTAACTGTGCTAACAAGCAAAATTAAGATAAAGATAAAAATTCTATTTCTCCACCAAATTCTTTAGAAAATCATAAACATCAAAGGGATTTCATCTTCAAAACATATTTCACTTGCCAGGGAGCTTTGTCTACATACTGTTAGTATAATTTCTTGTGTTTCAAATATGAGAGAGATATATATATTTTTCTCAGTTTTTAACTTAACCTCAATTTTATATAATATAACCATATTTATTTTAGAAAACTCAAACATTACAGAAGGAAAATATTGGCATCTTTGACAACCACCTCCATTATATTCTCCCAAGAATATATTTCTATATTCTCTTTTCTGTGTACTCTCCCAACTTTATCCTTCCGTTGCTTCTTTCTCTGCCCATTCTCTTCATCCTCTCCTCTCTTTCTCTCATCTCTTTCTCTCCTTCTTCCTCTCTTTCTCTCCTTCTTCCTCTCTCTCCCTCTCTCTATCTCTTGTGCCAGGGACACAAGAGTAGTTCAGTGTAATTTTTTCTCTGCAGTTTAGAAATATTCCACTTGTTTCTGGCATTCATTATTTTTGTTGAGAGGCCTAATTGGAGTCTAATTTTGTCTCTTCTGGGTGTTCTTTCTCTTCTTCCTGGCTTTTAACATTTTCTTGTTGCTTTTCATATTTGCAGTTTCACTAAAATGATTCAGGCATAGATTTTTAAAAATGTGTTCTGCCGTACATATTTTATAATTAATATAGTTGAGAATTCATGTCATATCAGCTTTTGTTAAAAATCAAGATCTTTTTTTCTTATTTCTGCTCTTTTATTCTTAATCTCTTCTTTCTGGAATACCAAAGACAGAGATAACGCTTTCCAGAATAAAATTAGTAACTCTTCTTAGATACATCAGAGAATTGAGGTCATGGGACAAACTTCTACCCCAAAATTTAAGAGATTATTACAGATAATCACAATTTACAGAAACAAAAGCCTAGAAGCAGAAGCTACCTCTGGAGCCAGTACAGGGATGGGAAAACTTAAGCTATAATTTATGAATTGCTAGAGACTCCGTATGGATAAGTTTAGCAAAAGTTAAAAATCTCCAGACGGATGCCATCCCCCCTCCCCCGCCACTACTATGAAAATCAATGACTTTGGGAACTTTACCTCCAAGAATCCTACTAGACTCTCACAGTGAAGTAGCCTTTTCAATATATGCTCAGAGCAATCTGTTCTCCTTATCAAGATCTTTTCTCAAGGGAAACTATTTTAGCAAAATATAAACAATGATAGTTTTACCACGGCCTCCCTAGCCCTCAGAAAGGGAAGTATTCAATACTAGTATGTTCTAGCATGGGGTAAGGGAAGTGCCCAGTGAAGACGAGAGAGTTAGTCTCCTCTAATCTTCTATGTGGGTGAAGAGAAATCTTCAACTCCTGTCCTTCCTAGTCTTACCTATAGAGTGAAAACTAAGAACACTTATGAAGTTAGCATGCAAGGAGCACTGGCTCATCAAAAAACTGAGAACTCAACATAAGCTACAGAAATTTTTCACTCTTTCCACATTTTACCACCACCTTAATGGAGCTCCTGCATAATAAGGGATTACAACTGAGAAAGCTGTTTATCTCAAATCTTATTTAAGAAAGAATCTTCAGGGACACAACCCGAGACAACATGGGAAAATAAATCAACTGACAAGAGGAAACTTTAATCTATGAGACCCACAGCTACAGTAAACGTTAACAGTCTATTAGATAAACATAAAACCTCGTACTGTACTTAGGTTTAAATATAATAAAATATCTGTAAAAGCTATATGAGGAAAACTACAAGTCTCATGAAAGAAATTAAAGATCTAAACAAATGGAAAGATATTTCATATACATGGATACAAAGCAAGTGATTTTGTGAATATCAACAGACTTCCAAGTTAATATGAGAAGGCTAATGATGGAAAATAGCTAACACAGTATTGAAGGAGAACAAATTAGAGGACTGACACAATCTGGCTCCTAAAATTTATGTAATAATTTTATAAGATTTGGTTTACAATAACCAAGAAAGTGTGGCTTTGGCAGACGAAGGGAAAACTAGATCAATGATGTATAATAGAGAGTATAAAATATAGTCAACTGATCTTTAAAAAGGAAGGAAAGGGAATTCCATGTTGCCCTTTCAACAAATCATGCTGAAACAATTCCAACCAAATGAAACAAATTTAGACATAGGCCTTAACCTTTCACAAAAATTAACTCAAAATGGATCATAGAGCTAATGTAAAACACAATATTATAAGCCTCCTAGAAGATAATATAGAAGAATACCTGGTGTCATTGCAGTTAGCAACTGATATTTAGGTACAACAAAGCATGATGCCAGAAGAAAACTACAGGTTAGACTCCATTAAAATATATATATTTTTTTTGCTCAGTGAAAGACGCTGGTAAGAGAATCAAAAGACAAACCATAGATTGGATAAATCTTTTCAAAGCACATATTTATTAAAGGGCTGGTATCCAAAATATACACAAATTCTTAACATAAAACAAAAAACCCATTTAAAAAATTGTGAAAAATATCTGAACACCTCTCTAAAGAAGATATATAGATGACAAATAAGTATATGGAAAGACGTTCTGCAATACACGTCACTAAAGAATCTCAAATTTTAAAAATGAGATACTACTACACATCTTCTACAATGGCTAAAATCTAAAACACTGACAGTATCAAACGCTTTCGAGAATGCAGAGCAACAGAAACTGTCACTTATTGCTAGTGGCAACGCAAATGGTACAGCCACTTTGGAAGACAATTGGTAGTTACTTAGAAAGTAAACATACTGCTATCACACCATCCAGCAACAGTGCTCCTTAGTATTTATGCCAACTGACAAAACTTGAAAGCAAGTAAGATGTCTTTCATTTGGTAGATGATAAATAAACTGTGGCACATTTATACAGTGGAATATTGTTCAGTGATAAAAAGAAATGACCTATCAGGTCATGTAAAGATATGAAAAAAAAATTATCTGAATATTGCTAAGTGGAAGAAACCAATCCAAAAGGGCTTACTGTATGATTTCAACTATATGCCATTCTGAAAAAAGTAAAACTGTGTAATCTGCTATGGACTAAATTAGTGTGTCCCTCTGGAATTCATATGTTGAAACTTAATCTCCAATATGATGGTGTTTTGAGATGAGACCTTTGGGAGCTAATTAGAATCTGAAGGCAGAGTCCTCATGAATGGGATTAGTGCTCTTATAAAAGAGAAACGAGAGAGCGTATTTATCCTTTCTACCATGTAGGGACAAGGTGAGCAGACAGCTGCCTGTCTATGAACCATGTAGCAGGCACTTGGCAAACACTGAATTTGCTAGTTTCTTGAGAAATAATTTTCTGTTGTTTATAAACCACCCAGTGCATGGCATTTTGTTATTGCAGCTAGTACCGACTAAGAAAGAGATAATAAAAAGTTCAGTGGTTGCCAGGGACTTGTGAGGAAGAGATGAATAAGTGGAGCATAAGGGGTTTTGTGGCAGTGAAAATATTGTAAATGATATTGTAATCATGGCTACATGACATTATGCATTTTAAAAACATATGGAATGTACAACACAATGAGTGAACTTAAACTTGAACTCTGCTTAATAATCACACATCAATATTGGCTCATCAATTGTAACAAATGCACCACGATAATGCAAGATGATAATAGGGGAAAAAGTTTGTATTTGGGTGGTGACAGGTTTGAGGTGCTGTATGTGTTTTCTCTGTACTTGGATATTCAATATTTCTATCAACCTAATACTGTTCTCCAAGCTAGTCTGTTAATTAAACAATATTATGATATTAAATTTTCTTCAGAAATAACATTTGTTCTTAATGGTTTCAAATGGAAATTCTTAGGAGGATTTTTTATAAGCAGTTTACAAATGCAGATGGCCAATGAATTTTGTGAAAAAAAAATTAAATTTTCCAGTATATTCACAAAATTTTAACACTTCAAAGCTATTCAATAACTGGAACATGTTTTAAAAGTATTTCATTAAATACTTAAAATATCTTTCCACTTTTCCTTTGAAAAAGTGCTTATTCAGTTTTCTGCTAATGCTATCTTCCCCAAAGATTGTTTGTTTGTTTGTTTGTTTATTTTTCTTGAGACAGGGTTTCTCTCTGTTGCCCAGGCTGGAGTGCAGTCGTGCAATCTCGGCTCACTGCAGCCTGGACCTCCTGGGCACAGGTGATTTGCCCACCTCCACCTCCTGAGTAGCTGGAACTACAGGCATGTGCCACCATGCTTGGCTAAATTTTTGTCTGTTTTTTTTTTTTTTTTTTTTTTTTTCTTTTAACAGAGATAGGGTTTTGCCACATTTCCAGGCTGGTCTTGCACTCCTGGGCTCAAGCAGTCTGCCCACATCAGCCTCCCAAACTGCTGGGATTATAGGCGGCAGCTACCTTGCTTAGGGTACTCATTTATTTTTAGAATTTTATTTTTGATTCGAGGGTACATGTGTGTGTTTGTCAAGTGGGTATATCGTGTAATGGTGGAGATTGGACTTCTAGTGTACTCACTGCCCAAATATTGAACATTGAATAGGTAACTTTTCAAACCACACTCCCTTCCCACCCTCCCAACCCTCCTTCCTTTCTGAGTCTCCAGTGTCTAGTATTTTCACATTTATGTCCATGCATATCCATTGTTAAGTGAGAATACAATATTTGATTTTCTACTTCTGAGTTAGCTTTCTTAGGATAATCCTCTCCAGTTTCATCCATCTTGCTGCATCCATCTTTCATTCTTTTTATGGCTGTATAATATTCCATGGTGTATACATACCACATTTTCTGGACACATAGTTTGGTTACTTTTAGATTGGCAATGAAATTTGTATTCATCAATTTTTTTTTTTCATAGCAGCAATATTTTTACTGATAATAATTGTACATAGTTATAGGGTACATGTGATATTTTGTTTGTTTGTTTGTTTTTTCCATCAATTCATCATTTATATCATGTATAACTCCACAATGCAATCCCTCCCTCCTCCCCCCTCCCCATGATAGGCCCCAGTGTGTGATGTTCCCCTTCCCAAGTCCAAGTGATCTCATTGTTCAGTTCCACCTATGAGTGAGAACATGTGGTGTTTGGTTTTCTGTTCTTGTGATAGTTTGCTAAGAATGATGGTTTCCAGCTGCATCCATGTCCCTACAAAGGACGCAAACTCATCCTCTTTTATGGCTGCATAGTATTCCATGGTGTATATGTGCCACATTTTCTTAATCCAGTCTGTCACAGATGGACATTTGGGTTGATTCCAAGTCTTTGCTATTGTGAATAGTGCCGCAATAAACATACGTGTGCATGTGTCTTTATAGTAGAATAATTTATAATCCTTTGGGTATATACCCAGTAGTGGGATGGCTGGGTCATATGGTACATCTAGTTCTAGATCCTTGAGGAATTGCCATACTGTTTTCCATAATGGTTGAACTAGTTTACAATCCCACCAACAGTGTAAAAGTGTTCCTATTTCTCCACATCCTCTCCAACACCTGTTGTTTCCTGACTTCTTAATGATTGCCATTCTAACTGGTGTGAGATGGTATCTCATTGTGGTTTTGATTTGCATTTCTCTGATGGTGAGTGATGATGAGCATTTTTTCATGTGTCTGTTGGCTGTATGAATGTCTTCTTTTGAGAAATGTCTGTTCATATCCTTTGCCCACTTTTTGATGGGGTTGTTTGTTTTTTTCTTGTATATTTGTTTGAGTTCTTTGTAGATTCTGGATATTAGCCCTTTGTCAGATGAGTAGGTTGCAAAAATTTTCTCCCATTCTGTAGGTTGCCTGTTCACTCTGATGGTAGTTTCTTTTGCTGTGCAGAAGCTCTTTAGTTTAATTAGATCCCATTTGTTAATTTTGGCTTTAGCTGCCGTTGCTTTTGGTGTTTTAGACATGAAGTCCTTGCCCATGCCTATGTCCTGAATGGTACTACCTAGATTTTCTTCTAGGGTTTTTATGGTATTAGGTCTAACATTTAAGTCTCTAATCCATCTTGAATTAATCTTCGTATAAGGGGTAAGGAAAGGATCCAGTTTCAGCTTTCTACTTATGGCTAGCCAATTTTCCCAGCACCATTTATTAAATAGGGAATCCTTTCCCCATTTCTTGTTTCTCTCAGGTTTGTCAAAGATCAGATGGCTGTAGATGTGTGGTATTATTTCTGAGGACTCTGTTCTGTTCCATTGGTCTATATCTCTGTTTTGGTACCAGTACCATGCTGTTTTGGTTACTGTAGCCTTGTAGTATAGTTTGAAGTCAGGTAGTGTGACGCCTGCAGCTTTGTCCTTTTGACTTAGGATTGTCTTGGCAATGCGGGCTCTTTTTTGGTTCCATATGAACTTGAAAGCAGTTTTTTCCAATTCTGTGAAGAAAGTCATTGGTAGCTTGATGGGGATGGCATTGAATCTATAAATAACCTTGGGCAGTATGGCCATTTTCACGATATTGATTCTTCCTATCCATGAGCATGGTATGTTCTTCCGTTTGTTTGTGTCCTCTTTTATTTCACTGAGCAGTGGTTTGTAGTTCTCCTTGAAGAGGTCCTTTACATCCCTTGTAAGTTGGATTCCTAGGTATTTTGTTCTCTTTGAAGCCATTGTGAATGGAAGTTCATTCCTGATTTGGCTCTCTGCTTGTCTGTTACTGGTGTATAAGAATGCTTGTGATTTTTGCACATTAATTTTGTATCCTGAGACTTTGCTGAAGTTGCTTATTAGCTTAAGGAGATTTTGGGCTGAGACAATGGGGTTCTCTAAATATACAATCATGTCATCTGCAAACAGGGACAATTTGACTTCTTCTTTTCCTAACTGGATACCCTTGATTTCTTTCTCTTGCCTGATTGCTCTAGCCAGAACTTCCAAGACTATGTTGAATAGGAGTGGTGAGAGAGGGCATCCCTGTCTTGTGCCAGTTTTCAAAGGGAATTTTTCCAGTTTTTGCCCATTCAGAATGATATTAGCTGTGGGTTTGTCATAAATAGCTCTTATTATTTAGAGGTATGTTCCATCAATACCGAATTTATTGAGCGTTTTTAGCATGAAGGGCTGTTGAATTTTGTCAAAAGCCTTTTCTGCATCTATTGAGATAATCGTGGTTCTTGTCTTTGGTTCTGTTTATATGCTGGATTACGTTTATTGATTTGCGAATGTTGAACCAGCCTTGCATCCCAGGGATGAAGCCCACTTGATCATGGTGGATAAGCTTTTTGATGTGCTGCTGAATCCGGTTTGCCAGTATTTTATTGAGAATTTTTGCATTGATGTTCATCAGGGATATTGGTCTAAAATTCTCTTTTTTTGTTGTGTCTCTGCCAGGCTTTGGTATCAGGATGATGTTGGCTTCATAAAATGAGTTAGGGAGGATTCCCTCTTTTTCTATTGATTGGAATAGTTTCAGAAGGAATGGTACCAGCTCCTCTTTGTACCTCTGGTAGAATTCAGCTGTGAATCCATCTGGTCCTGGACTTTTTTTGGTGGGTAGGCTATTAATTGTTGCCTCAATTTCAGAGCCTGCTATTGGTCTATTCAGGGATTCAACTTCTTCCTGGTTTAGTCTTGGGAGAGTGTAAGTGTCCAGGAAATTATCCATTTCTTCTAGATTTTCTAGTTGATTTGCGTAGAGGTGTTTATAGTATTCTCTGATGGTCGTTTGTATTTCTGTGGGGTCAGTTGTGATATCCCCTTTATCAATTTTTATTGTGTCTATTAGATTCCTCTCTCTTTTCTTCTTTATTAGTCTTGCTAGCAGTCTGTCAATTTTGTTGATCTTTTCAAAAAACCAACTCCTGGATTCATTGATTTTTTGGAGGGTTTTTTGTGTCTCTATCTCCTTCAGCTCTGCTCTGATGTTAGTGATTTCTTGCCTTCTGCTAGCTTTTGAATGTGTTTGCTCTTGCCTCTCTAGTTCTTTTAATTGTGATGTCAGAGTGTCAATTTTAGATCTTTCCTGATTTTTCTTGTGGGCATTTAGTGCTATAAATTTCCCTCTACACACTGCTTTAAATGTGTCCCAGAGATTCTGGTATGTTGTATCTTTGTTCTCATTGGTTTCAAAGAACATCTTTATTTCTGCTTTCATTTCATTATGTACCCAGTAGTCATTCAGGAGCAGGTTGTTCAGTTTCCATGTAGTTGAGCGGTTTTGAGTGAGTTTCTTAGTCCTGAGTTCTAGTTTGATTGCACTGTGGTCTGAGAGACAGTTTGTTATTATTTCTGTTCTTGTACATTTGCTGAGGAGTGTTTACTTCCAATTATGTGGTCAATTTTGGAATAAGTGCGATGTGGTGCTGAGAAGAATGTATATTCTGTTGATTTGGGGTGAAGAGTTCTATAGATGTCTATTAGGTCCGCTTGGTGCAGAGATGAGTTCAATTCCTGGATATCCTTGTTAACTTTCTGTCTCATTTATCTGTCTAATGTTGACAGTGGAGTGTTGAAGTCTCCCATTATTATTGTATGGGAGTCCAAGTCTCTTTGTAAGTCTCTAAGGACTTGCTTTATGAATCTGGGTGCTCCTGTATTGGGTGCATATATATTTAGGATAGTTAGCTCTTCCTGTTGAATTGATCCCTTTACCATTATGTAATGGCCTTCTTTGTCTCTTTTGATCGTTGATGGTTTAAAGTCTGTTTTATCAGAGACTAGGATTGCAACCCCTGCTTTTTTTTGTTCTCCATTTGCTTGGTAGATCTTCCTCCATCCCTTTATTTTGAGCCTATGTATGTCTCTGCATGTGAGATGGGTCTCCTGAATACAGCAGACTGATGGGTCTTGACTCTTTATCCAGTTTGCCAGTCTGTGTCTTTTAATTGGAGCATTTAGTCCATTAACATTTAAGGTTAATATTGTTATGTGTGAACTTGATCCTGCCATTATGATATTAACTGGTTATTTTGCTCGTTAGTTGATGCAGTTTCTTCCTAGCCTCAATGGTCTTTACATTTTGGCATGTTTTTGCAATGGCTGGTACCTGGTTGTTCCTTTCCATGTTTAGGGCTTCCTTCAGGGTCTCTTGTAAGGCAGGCCTGGTGGTGACAAAATCTCTAAGCATTTGCTTATCTGTAAAGGATTTTATTTCTCCTTCACTTATGAAACTTAGTTTGGCTGGATATGAAATTCTGGGTTTAAAATTCTTTTCTTTAAGAACGTTGAATATTGGCCCCCACTCTCTTCTGGCTTGTAGAGTTTCTGCCGAGAGATCTGCTGTTAGTCTGATGGGCTTCCCTTTATGGGTAACCCGACCTTTCTCTCTGGCTGCCCTTAAGATTTTTTCCTTCATTTCAACTTTGGTGAATCTGGCAATTATGTGTCTTGGAGTTGGTCTTCTCGAGGAGTATCTTTGTGGCGTTCTCTGTATTTCCTGAATTTGAATGTTGGCCTGCCCTGCTAGGTTGGGGAAGTTCTCCTGGATGATATCCTGAAGAGTGTTTTCCAACTTGGCTTCCATTTTCCCCCTCACTTTCAGGCACCCCAATCAGACGTAGATTTGGTCTTTTTCCATAATCCCATACTTCTTGCAGGCTTTGTTCATTTCTTTTTCTTCTTTTTTCTTTTGGTTTCTCTTCTCGCTTCATTTCATTCATTTGATCCTCAATCGCTGATACTCTTTCTTCCAGTTGATCGAGTCGGTTACTGAAGCTTGTGCATTTGTCACGTATTTCTCGTGTCATGGTTTTCATCTCTGTCGTTTCATTTATGATCTTCTCTGCATTAATTAGTCTTGCTGTCAATTCTTCCACTCTTTTTTCAAGATTTTTAGTTTCTTTGCGCTGGGTCCATAATTCCTCCTTTAGCTCTGAGAAGTTTGATGGACTGAAGCCTTCTTCTCTCATCTCGTCAAAGTCATTCTCTGACCAGCTTCGATCCGTTGCTGGCGATGGGCTGCACTCCTTTGCAGGGGGAGATACGCTCTTATTTTTTGAATTTCCAGCTTTTCTGCCCTGCTTCTTCCACATCTTTGTGGTTTTATCTGTCTCTGGTCTTTGATGATGGTGACGTAATGTTGTGGTTTTTGTATAGGTGTCCTTCCTGTTTGATAGTTTTCCTTCTGACAGTCAGAAGGACTGTCTGTTGGTCTGTTGGAGATTGCTTGAGGTCCACTCCAGACCCTGTTTGCCTGGGTATCAGCAGCAGAGGTTGTCGAAGATAGAATATTGCTGAACAGCGAGGGTACCTGTCTGATTCTTCCTTTGGAAGTTTCCTACTCAGGGGTGTACTCCACCCTGTGAGGTGTGGGGTGTCAGACTGCCCCTAGTGGGGGATGTCTCCCAGCTAGGCTACTCAGGGGTCAGGGACCCACGTGAGCAGGCAGTCTGTCTGTTCTCAGATCTCAACCTCCACGTTGGGAGATCCACGGCTCTCCCCAAAGCTGTCAGAGACAGTCGTTCGCGTCTGCACTGGCCTCCGCTGCTTCCGCTGTTGGTCTTCAGCTGTGCGCTGTCCCCAGAGGTGGAGACTACAGAGACAGGCAGGTTTCCTTGAGCTGCTGTGAGCTCCACCCAGTTCGAGCTTCCCAGCGGCTTTGTTTATCTACTTAAGCCTCAGCAATGGCAGGCGCCCCTCCCCCAGCCTCGCTGCTGCCTTGTGGATAGATCGCCGCATACTGCTGTGTTAGCAGTGAGGGAGGCTCCATGGGCGTGGGACCCTCCTGGCCAGGTGTGGGATATATTCTCCTGGTGTGCCTGTTTGCTTAAAGCGCACTATTGGAGTGGGAGTTACCCGATTTTCCAGGTGTTGTGTGTCTCAGTTACCCTGGCTAGGAAAACGGATTCCCTTCCCCCTTGCGCTTCCAGGTGAGGCGATGCCTGGCCCTGCTTCAGCTCTCGCTGCTCAGGCTGCAGCAGCTGACCAGCACCGATTGTCCGGCACTCCCTAGTGAGATGACCCCAGTACCTCAGTTGAAAATGCAGAAATCACCGGTCTTCTGTGTCGCTCGCGCGGGGAGTTGGAGACTGGAGCTGTTCCTATTCGGCCATCTTGCTCTGCCCCTCTCAAATTTTAAAATTAAAACATTTAGTGTAATTTATTCATTATAAAATTTATACTTGTCTATTTGCAATTCAGTATTTTCTTTGATTTTGATATTTAGTTTAGAAAAAAATAAAAATTCTTAAAAAATCAATTTCACAAGAAATAATACAACTGTCCATTAAATTATCTATATTGAAGTTAATTCAAGCAGAATAAAAGTTTCCAAATAAATGTTTGGTATTTCTGAATCTTTTGGCTTTAGTTTTTCGTCACATTTATCATTTAATTTGGAATTATTTCTTCCAGAATATCCTTTAAGAATTTCCCACATCAATAATGCACTTTTAATTTCAAACATATTTCAAAAACAGGTGGTCATATAGCAAAAAAACTACTAAAAAATCTCAGAGGCTTAACACAACAAAGTTTTATGTCTGTCTTTTCACTTCATGTTTACTTCAGGTTAAGATGGGGGTTTGCACAATATAGTCACCCATGGTCCCACATTGACAGCTGCTCCACATTGGAAATGCTTATAGGTTCACCAGATCAGGGAGAAGAAAAAAGGGGTGAATGACACTACTTTCAAGATTTTGTTCAAAAGTGACGTATGCCACTTTTACTCACATTTTATAGACCAGTGCAAGTCACTCGGCCACAACCAACTTCAAAGGGGCAATTCTACCTTATACCTGAAAGTCAGAATGTGAGATAAACACTCTAATCTGCACTTATTGTCACAGGATTTTGAGGGTGTTGCTTTTCTGGCTGGAGACCTCTGTGGCTGGTGGCACCTATGCCTGAGTTTTGCTCAGGCTTGCTGGGCTCATTCTGTCAACTCAGCCTAGCAGGCTGTACTCAGCCTGTGCTACCAGCCCAGATCCCACACCTGCCAAGGACAAGCCAGGCACAGAGTGGTTGAAGGGTGTGCGAGTGAGTGAGCATGGGGTCCGGCCATTGCACACAGCCAGACAGGCTAGTTATGGCAAGGTGGGCAGCTTTAAGCACTTGCCCAGGTGCCAGCTCTGTGTGAGACTGTGGATGGACCAGATGCACCGCAAGCAGCTTACATGTCTGGCAACAGGATATGAGATGGCACCCGGAAGCTTGGAGATGCCAGGAACTGCAGAGCCCCAAAGAGGGTGTCACAGCTTCAGCTTGGGGAGCTCCTAGGTCTGGGGTCCCCAAAGAGATGCAGCTCTTCTCTCTTTCTCTCTTCTCTCTTTCTTGTCATCTGCTATATGGCAAGCAATGGGCTAGTTTCAGCACTGTTTCTGTTACAGCTCTTTCAGCCTAGCCATTTGGCAGGTCCTGAGTTCTTGTCCCACATCCAGGAAGAATGAGGTACATGGACAAGTGGAGGATGAGCAAGGTGGGTGAGCAAGGTGAAGAGGTGCTTTATTGAGTGACAGCACAGCTCTGAGGAGATGTGCAGTGGGTAGCTCCTCTCCCCAGGCAGGTCATCCTGACAAGAACCCAGCTATCAGCAGAAAGAAGACTCACAGTAGGTAGCTCCTCTTGGCTGGCAGGTCATCCCATTGCCCAAGTCTGGCTGAGTTTGGATGTTTTGTACGCCTCAGTGGGGAGGCAGTGTGTGCCAACTGGTCCATGGACTGTCGTGGGCAGGAGCGGAAAAATCACCATAAGTTCTCACTTTGGCCCCTGGAACTGGCAGCCCAGCCACTAGGCCTCAGGCTATCCATGGCCTGAAGGTGAGGTTTCACCATGGACGAGCCCCTTTTTGCCCAGGAGTCTCTCTGCCTCTGGCCATCATTAATCTGTGATCCATGGTGCCCACGAGCCAAAGCTGTTCATGCCAAGGGGTGCCTGCAGGTTCATGCCAAGCTACCCTTAGCCTCACTACAGGCTCTCTCCAGTGCTCACTGGCACGCAAACTATGGACGGAGTCAAGGCAGCAGGGGACTGATGTGTCAGCACTGCCTGGAGCATGCACACACCTGGTCAGGTCAACAACTTTGTTCCAAAATCAGAGTGGGAGTCAGGAGCAGGGAAAGGCCAGGCAGCGGGAGCAGCCATTTCTGAGCCTTCAGGGAAGGGGGGAATCCTTGGCCCCCAAGAGTGCAGAGATGCCCATGTCTGCAGCCACTGCTGGGTGACTGCAGCTGCACCTGGGAGGGTGGGGCTCCCGCCCCTCCAACTTGGAAGTCGGAGGTTTCTGCCTGTTCCCAGCTCATATGAATGAATAAAGAAAATGTACTACACACACACACACACACACACACACACACACACAGAGTAGAATATTATTGAGCCTTAAAAAAGGAGATTCAGTCATTTGCCACAATATGAATGGATCTAGAGGACATTATCCTAAGTGAAATAAGAAAGAAAGAAAGAAAAAAAAAAAAAATTCTGTATCATCTCACTTATAGGAGGAATCTGAAGAAAAGATCAAATATATAGAGACAGAGAATAAAACAGTGGTTACCAGGGACCAGTAGAGGAAGTGGAGAGATGTAGGTCAAAGGATATGAAGTAGCAGATAAGTAGGGTTAACAAGTTTATAGATATAATGAGGACTACAGTTAAAAGAATTATATTGAACAGCCTGATGCAGTGGCCCATGCCTGTAATCCCAGCCTCTGGGAGGCCAAGGTGGGCAGATGGCTTGAGGTCAGGAGTTTGGCCAACACAGTGAAACACTATCTCTACAAAAATACAAAAATTAGCTGGGCATGGTGGAATGCACCTGTAGTCCCAGTTACTCAAGAGGCTGAGGCATGAGAATCGCTTGAATCCTGGAGGCAGAGGTTGCAGTGAGCTGAAATTGCACTACTGCATTCAAACTTGGGCAACAGAGTGAGACTCTGCCTCAAAAAAAAAAAAAAAAAAAAAAAATTGAGTATTTTTGTGAAATAAGTAAATTTTAGTTGCTCTTGTCACAGAAGTAGGTAACCATGTGAGATGATAGATTAGTTAATCTGTTTTACCATACTAACAATTTTTCTGTCTGTATGTATCCCATAACATTATGGTGTAAAGCTCAACATAAACAATAAAATTTATCTATCAACACAAGAGAATAAAGCAAAAAAAAAAAAAGTTAAAAGGGAAGAAATGGTAAGAAGAGTAGAGGGAGAGAATGCTTAACCAAAACCATAAAATCTGGGGTACTTAAGATTTTAGGCGATTTTAACTTTGGGTTACAGATTGATTATTTTTTTATTGTTCTGGGACTGTAAAATTAAAATGTGTATATAAGTGTGATGTGGTGCTGAGAAGAATGTATATTCTGTTGATTTGGGGTGGAGAGTTCTATAGATGTCTATTAGGTCTGCTTGCTGCAGAGACGAGTTCAATTCCTGGATATCCTTGTTAACTTTCTGTCTTGTTGATCTGTCTAATGTTGACAGTGGAGTGTTGAAGTCTCCCATGATTATTGTATGGGAGTCTAAGTCTCTTTGTAAGTCTCTAAGGACTTGCTTCATGAATCTGGGTGCTCCTGTATTGGGTGCATATATATTTAGGATAGTTAGCTCTTCCTGTTGAATTGATCCCTTTACCATTATGTAATGGCCTTCTTTGTCTCTTTTGATCTTTGATGGTTTAAAGTCTGTTTTATCAGAGACTAGGATTGCAACCCCTGCTTTTTTTTGTTCTCCATTTGCTTGGTAGATCTTCCTCCATCCCTTTATTTTGAGCCTATGTATGTCTCTGCATGTGAGATGGGTCTCCTGAATACAGCAGACTGATGGGTCTTGACTCTTTATCCAGTTGGCCAGTCTGTGTCTTTTCATTGGACCATTTAGACCATTGACATTTAAGGTTAATATTGTTATTTGTGACCTTGATCCAGCGATTATGATGTTAACTGGTTATTTTGTTGGTTAGTTGATGCAGTTTCTTCCTAGCCTCGATGGTCTTTACATTTTGGCATGTTTTTGCAATGGCTGGTACTGGTTATTCCTTTCCATGTTTAGGGCTTCCTTCAGGGTCTCTTGGAAGGCAGGCCTGGTGGTGACAAAATCTCTAAGCATTTGCTTATCTTTAAAGGAATTTATTTCTCCTTCACTTATGAAACTTAGTTTGGCTGGATATGAAATTCTGGGTTTAAAATTCTTTTCTTTAAGAATGTTGAATATTGGCCCCCACTCTCTTCTGGCTTGTAGAGTTTCTGCCGAGAGATCTGCTGTTAGTCTGATGGGCTTTCCTTTGTGGGTAACCTGACCTTTCTCTCTGGCTGCCCTTCAGATATTTTCCTTCATTTCAACTTTGGTGAATCTGGCACTTATGTGTCTTGGAGTTGCTCTTCTTGAGGAGTATCTTTGTGGCGTTCTCTGTATTTCCTGAATTTGAATGTTGGCCTGCCCTACTAGGTTGGGGAAGTTCTCCTGGATGATATCCTGAAGAGTGTTTTCCAAGTTGGTTCCATTTTCTTCCTCACTTTCAGGCACCCCAATCAGACCTAGATTTGATCTTTTTACATAATCCCATACTTCTTGCAGGCTTTGTTCATTTCTTTTTCTTCTTTTTTCTTTTGGTTTCTCTTCTCGCTTCATTTCATTCATTTGATCCTCAATCGCTGATACTCTTTCTTCCAGTTGATCGAGTCGGTTACTGAAGCTTGTGCATTTGTCACGTATTTCTCGTGTCATGGTTTTCATCTCTGTCATTTCATTTATGACCTTCTCTCCATTAGTTAGTCTAGCTGTCAATTCTTCCACTCTTTTTTCAAGATTTTTAGTTTCTTTGCGCTGGGTTCGTAGTTCCTCCTTTAGCTCTGAGAAGTTTGATGGACTGAAGCCTTCTTCTCTCATCTCATCAAAGTCATTCTCTGAACATTGCTGGCAATGGGCTGCGCTCCTTTGCAGGGGTAGATGTGCTCTTATATTTTGAATTGCCAGCTTTTCTGCCCTGCTTTTTCCCCATCTTTGTGGTTTTTTCTGCCTCTGGTCTTTGATGATGGTGACGTACTGATGGGGTTTTGGTATAGGTGTCCTTCCTGTTTGATAGTTTTCCTTCTGACAGTCAGGACCCTCAGGTGTAGGTCTGTTGGAGATTGCTTGAGGTCCACTCCAGACCCTGTTTGCCTGGGTATCAGCAGCGTAGGTTGCAGAAGATAGAATATTGCTGAACAGCGAGTGTACCTGTCTGATTCTTACTTTGGAAGCTTCCTCTCAGGGGTGTACTCCACCCTGTGAGGTGTGGGGTGTCAGACTGCCCCTAGTGGGGGATGTCTCCCAGTTAGGCTACTCAGGGGTCAGGGACCCACTTGACCAGGCAGTCTGTCCATTCTCAGATCTCAACCTCCATCTTGGGAGATCCACTGCTCTCTCCAAAGCTGTCAGACAGAGTCATTTGCTCTGCAAAGGTTTCTGCTGCTTTTGTTGTTGTTGTTGTTAACTGTGCCCTGTCCCCAGAGGTGGAGTCTACAGAGACAGGCAGGTTTCCTTGAGCTGCTGTGAGCTCCACCCAGTTCGAGCTTCCCAGCTGCTTTGTTTACCTACTTAAGCCTCAGCAATGGCGGGCGCCCCTCCCCCAGCCTCGCTGCTGCCTTTATGGTTAGATCGCAGACTGCTTTGTTAGCAATGAGGGAGGCTCCATGGGCATGGGACCCTCCTGGCCAGGTGTGGGATATATTCTCCTGGTGTGCCCGTTTGCTTAAAGCGCAGTATTGGGGTGGGAGTTACCCGATTTTCCAGGTGTTGTGTGTCTCGGTTCCCCTGGCTAGGTAAAGGGATTCCCTTCCCCCTTGTGCTTCCCAGGTGAGGCGATGCCTCGCCCTGCTTCAGCTCTCGCTGGTCGGGCTGCAGCAACTGACCAGCACCGATTGTCTGGCACTCCCTAGTGAGACGTCCCCAGTACCTCAGTTGAAAAAGCAGAAATCACCGGTGTTCTGTGTCACTCACCCTGGGAGTTGGAGACTGGAGCTGTTCCTATTCGGCCATCTTGCTCCGCCCCTTCCCTAACTCATTTTATGAGGCCAACATCATCCTGATACCAAAGACTGGTAGAGACACAACAAAAAAAGAGAATTATAGACCAATATCCCTGATGAACATCGATGCAAAAATCCTCAATAAAATATTGGCAAACCGGATCCAGAAACACCTCAAAAAGCTTATCCACCATGATCAAGTGGCCTTCATCCCTGGGATGCAAGGCTGGTTCAACATTCACAAATCAATAAACGTAATCCAGCATATAAACAGAACCAAAGACAAGAACCACATGATTATCTCAATAGATGCAGAAAAGGCCTTTGACAAAATTCAACAGCCCTTCATGCTAAAAATGCTCAATAAATTCAGTATTGATGGAACGTACCTCAAAATAATAAGAGCTATTTATGACAAACCCATAGCCAATATCATACTGAATGGGAAAAAACTGGAAAAATTCCCTTTGAAAATGGCACAAGACAGGGATGCCCTCTCTCACCACTCCTCTTCAACATAGTGTTGGAAGTTCTGGCTAGGGCATTCAGGCAAGAGAAAGAAATAAATGGCATTTAGTTAGGAAAAAAAGTCAAATTGTCCCTGTTTGCAGATGACATGATTGTATATTTAGAAAACCCCATCATCTCAGCCCAAAATCTCCTTAAGCTGATAAGTAACTTCAGCAAAGTCTCAGGATACAAAATTAATGTGTAAAAATCACAAGCATTCTTATACACCAGTAACAGACAAACAGAGAGCCAAATCATGAATGAACTTCCATTCACAATTGCTTCAAAGAGAATAGAATATCTAGGAATCTAACTTACAAGGGATTAAAGGACCTCATCAAGGAGAACTACAAACCACTGCTCAGTGAAATAAAAGAGGACACAAACAAATGGAAGAACATACCATGCTCATGGATAGGAAGAATCAATATCGTGAAAATGGCCATACTGCCCAAGGTTATTTACAGATTCAATGCCATCCCCATCAAGCTACCAATGAGTGTCTTCACAGAATTGGAAAAAACGGCTTTAAAGTTCATATGGAACCAAAAAAGAGCCTGTATTGCCAAGACAATCCTAAGTCAAAATGACAAAGCTGGAGGCGTCACGCCACCTGACTTCAAACTATACTACAAGGCTACAGTAACCAAAACAGCATGGTACTGGTACCAAAACAGAGATATAGTCCAATGGAACAGAACAGAGTCCTCAGAAATAATACCACACATCTACAGCCATCTGATCTTTGACAAACCTGAGAGAAACAAGACATGGGGAAAGGATTCCCTATTTAATAAATGGTGCTGGGAAAATTGGCTAGCCATAAGTAGAAAGCTGAAACTGGATCCTTTCCTTACTCCTTATACGAAAATTAATTCAAGATGGATTAGAGACTTAAATGTTAGACCTAATACCATAAAAACCCTAGAAGAAAACCTAGGTAATACCATTCAGGACATAGGCATGGGCAAGATCTTCATGTCTAAAACACCAAAGGCAATGGCAACAAAAGCCAAAATTGACAAATGGGATCTAATTAAACTAAAGAGCTTTTGCACAGCAAAAGAAACTACCATCAGAGTGAACAGGCAACCTACAGAATGGGAGAAAATTTATTCATCTGACAAATGGCTAATATCCAGAATCTACAAAGAACTCAAACAAATATACAAGAAAAAAACAAACAACCTCATCAAAAAGTGGGCAATGGATATGATCAAACATTTCTCAAAAGAAGACATTCATACAGCCAACAGACACATGAAAAAATGCTCATCATCACTCACCATCAGAGAAATGCAAATCAAAACCCCAATGAGATACCATCTCACACCAGTTAGAATGGCAATCATTGAAAAGTCAGGAAACAACAGGTGCTGGAGAGGATGTGGAGAAATAGGAACACTTTTACACTGTTAGTGGGATTGTAAACTAGTTCAACCATTACGGAAAACAGTATGGCGATTCCTCAAGGATCTAGAACTAGAAGTACCATATGACCCAGCCATCCCATTACTGGGTATGTACCCAAAGGATTATAAATCATGCTGCTATAAAGATACATGCACATGTATGTTTATTGTGGCACTATTCACAATAGCAAAGACTTGGAATCAACCCAAATGTCCATCAGTGACAGACTGGATTAAGAAAATGTGGCACATATACACCATGGAATACTATGCAGCCATAAAAAAGGATGAGTTTGCGTCCTTTGTAGGGACATGGATGCAGTTGGAAACCATCATTCTCAGCAAACTATCACAAGAACAGAAAACCAAACACAGCATTTTCTCACTGATAGGTGGGAACTGAACAATGAGATCACTTGGACTCGGGAAGGGGAACATCACACACCGGGGCCTATCATGTGGAGGGGGGAGGGGGGAGGGATTGTATTGAGAGTTATACCTGATGTAAATGACCAGTTGATGGGTGCTGACGAGTTGATGGGTGCAGCACACCAACATGGCACAAGTATACATATGTAACAAACCTGCACGTTATGCACATGTACCCTAGAACTTAAAGTATAACAGTAATAACAAATAAGAAATAAAAAAATAAATAAAGTGTGTATATATCTGCATTTATCATTTGAACTACAAACATGTATTAGACAACCATTTTCAATATGTTATTGGAATCTTTAAATGCCTTTTAGAAAGAAAGACTAAATAAACACATCTTGGGCTGCAATTTAAATAAAAATAATATCAAGTCCTCTATTTTTGTCCCTGACTAAAACAGAAACGTGTAGTTATATCTTAGTTTACTATATTCTATTTCTCTGGTGTTATTTTTAAAATATGTGGAAGTCTCTCTGAAACAGAACTACAAAAAGTTTTAGAAAATAATTGAGTGAATAAAGACTGTATTAGATGGCAAGGAAATTTTCAATAATCTCCCTCCATTTGGTTAGGAAACTACTATCTTCCCCTGGAGCCTAACATTGATTCTTTTATTTTTATGTGTATAATGCTAATTAATTCATGGTGACTTCTCATCCATCATTTTTTTTCTAGCATATAAGTCTATGATTTTTATTTGAGAAAATGATATTTTAAAAAATTTGGGTGATGGTTCATGCTTCTAATGAAGAAAATTATATCTAACTGAACAGGTACCAATAATTGAAGCATTAGTCTGTTCAAAGAAAGTGGAAGAATTAATCTGAATGCAAGTAAAATATCATGATTTGTACTTTATTGTCTAAACAGTAGAGTAGAAAATATGCACTCTATTTTTCCTAAACACTCCTATTTTTATGAAATTAAATACTTTGCTGTTTATTATACAATTGTTTTCTATCTTCTTTTGAAGATAAATCCCTCTGACAAGAAAGAGATAGAAAAAGGTTAAGATGGTAAGAATTGTCTGCCTTTTGATATACTTTTTTTTTTTTTTTTTTTTTTTTTTTTGCTGGGGAGATGGAGGATGAAAGATGAGGATCCGGGAGTTCTTTTTGTTTGTTAGTTGTTGTTGTTGTTGTTTTTCTTTTCAGTGTTTCCATGGAAGGCTTTGAAGCTGAATGGGGGGAATTGTTACTTACTTCTCTCGCAACATCTGAAAGTCAGGGGTTTTGTTCTGCTCCAAAGAATATCAGTTACACATTCTACGTACTTTCTACAACATTTTGTCCCAGTTCCTAGAAAAGCCTGAATTAAGATATGTTCCTAAGAGTTTACATTTTTAAAGAGTTTGTTTTGGCAACATAGTAATTGCTATGTTTTTCCACATATTATTTATACCCTTTTTAGAGTTATTATTTTTTACCTTATATTGTACATACCTAAAAATGTTCTTTTATCTAACAGTTGTTTAGTCAGAAAGTTACCTGCATATTGGATTAAAAAGGAGCATAGGCCGGGCGCGGTGGATCACACCTGTAATCCCAGCACTTTGGGAGGCCCAGACGGGAGGATCATGAGGTCAGGAGATCGAGACCATCCTGGCTAACACGGTGAAACCCTGTCTCTACTAAAAATACAAAAAATTAGCGGGGCGTGGTGGCGGGCACCTGTAGTCCCAGCTACTCGGGAGGCTGAGGTCGGAGAATGGCTTGAACCTGGGAGGCCGAGCTTGCAGTGAGCTGAGATCGCGCCTCTGAACTCTAGCCTGGGCGACAGAGCAAGACTCTGTCTAAAAAATAAAAAATAAAAATAAGGAGCATAGAAGAGATTTTAATGAAAATTATAGGCCTCTCTTCATCTTCATTACTACTTCTCAAAAGCAAAAACATCTCACTATTTTTATTTTTGAGTCCTTTTGATATTGTTTTCAATTTTTATGTCTATATTTTGAAGTTTATTTTCTTTTTTTTTTTCTTTTTTTATTGTTTGTTTGTTTTTGAGACGGAGTCTTACTGGTCTCCAGGCTGGAGTGCTGTGATGCGATCTGGGCTCACTGCAAGCTCCGCCCCCCAGGTTCACGCCATTCTCCTGCCTCAGCCTCCTGAGTAGCTGGGACTACAGGCACCCGCCACCATGCCCGGCTAATTTTTTGTATTTTTAGTAGAGACGGGGTTTCACCGTGTTAGCCAGCATGGTCTCGATCTCCTGATCTTGTGATCCGCCCGCCTCGGCCTCCCAAAGTGCTGGGATTACAGGTGTGAGCCATCGCGCCCGGCCTATTTTGAGTTTCAATAATATGCTTAAACTATTTGATGACAAGTGCTGGTTTCCTGTTCTGATAGGGGAGAGTTAAAATAATCTGATAGATGAAGGTTAACATCACTCAACTCTTCCATTCTCTTGTATATAACCATTGTGAAAGCGTCTATTACACCCATAAATTAAGTAGAACTTAACAGCCAGTGTGCCATGAATGGTGTGTAGATTTTCTGCCAGGTCAGGCTTTGGGTAGCCAGGGTCCACAGAGAGAGTGCCTCCAGCAGTGAATAGCAGCCTCATCCATTAATCCAGTTTTAACGGTATAGATACATTTTTTATTTTATTTTATAATGTAAGCATGTTTCCAAATACTGCCCTAAATATTGTCCTTAATCAAACACATCGTCTTTTGACTTCCCACTTCATCTTCTCAACTCCTGTCACCTCTAGTTTTACTTTAATGTTGTCAAGGTTGGTAATACTTACAAGCATTTCATAAATATAAGAAAATATGCACTTTTTAAAAATTGAGACTACAAGTCCAAAATCATTAAATAGTGTTTACATCACTCATTGTATTTCACAGATTTTTTTTTCTGTAGAGTGAAGTATTCTATGAATTTATCATGTATCAGGTACAGCCCAGTCTCCTCAACTTAGGTTTTACTTACTGCCTTTTCATATTGCGTTGTCTGGTATTACTATGTACTTAATTTTTTCCAACATATCCTGTGTATTTATAGTCTCTGGGTATAAGTGTTTCTAGATACATCACACCTAAAGACAAGTATCTTCAACATACAGATTTCCTTTCTTCTGGTTATATAACCAGTAATGAGATTACTAGATCATATGGTAGTTCCATTTTTAGTTTTTCAAGAACCTCCATATTGTTTTCCAAAATGTTTATAAGAATTTCCCTTTCTCTGCATCCTTGCCAGCATTTGTTACTCTTTGTTTTTTGGATACTTGTCATTCTGATTGGGGTGAGGTGCAATCTCATTGTGGTTTTGATTTGCATTATCCTGATGATTAATAATGAGCTTTTTTGTTTCATATACCTGTTGGTCATTTGTATGTCTTTGTTAGATAATGCCTGTTCTGATGATTTGTCATTTAAAAAATCACATTATTTGGTTTTTGCTGTTGAGTTGCTTGAGTTCCTTTTATATTCTAGTTTCTAATCTCTTATCAAATGGATAGTTTGCAAACAATTCTCCTTGTTGTGTAGAGGGTCTCTTCACTCTGTTGGTTATTTCTTCTGTTGTCCAGAAGCTTTTTAGTTTAATATAATTCTATTTGTCTATTCTTGCTTCAGTTACTTGTGCTTTTGAGGTTTTACCCAAACAAATTTTGCCCAGGTCAATGACTTGAAGCACTTCTCTAACGGATTCTTTTAGTGGTTTCATAGTTTCAGGTTTTAAATGTCTTTAATCAATTTTGAGCTGTTTTTTTGTAGATGATGAGAGACAGGAGTCTAGTGTTACTGTTCTTCATATTAATATCTAGTTTTCCCAGTACCATTTATTAAAAATATGATACTTTCCCCAATGTGTGCTCTTGGTACCTTTGTTGAAAATGAGTTGCCTCTCAATATGTGTTTTTGTGTGTGTGTGTTCCCTATTCTGTTCCATTGATCTATGTATCTGTTTTTATTCCAGAACCATGCTATTATATTATGGCTACTATGGCTTTGATCTCTATTTTGAAGTCAGATAGTGTAATGCCTCCAATTCTGTCCTCTTTGCTCAGGATTGCTTTGGTATTCAAGATTTTCTGTGATACCATACACATTTGAGGATTGCTTTTTACATTTCTGTGAAGAAAGCTATTAGTATTTTGATAGGAATTGCAGTGGACAGGTAAATTGCTTTGGGCATTATGACATTTTACAGTATTAATTATTCCAATTCATAAACATGGGTTATCTTTCCTTTTTCATTTCCTCTTCAGTTGTCTTTATCAGTATTTTTATAATTTTCATTGTAGCAATCTTTCAATTCCTTGGATATATTTCTAGGTATATTATTTTTTGTAGCTATTGTAATTGGGATTGCTGCCTTGATTGCCTTTTCAGATTGTTTGCTGTTGGCATATATAAATGCTATTAGTTTTTTATGTTGACTAAATTTATTTATCAGTCCTACCATTTCTTGGAGAATTTTTTAAGTTTTCTATATAACATAATATTATCTATAAGCAAGGGCAATTTGACTTCTTATTTTGCAGTTTAGATGTCCTTTATTTCTGTCTTTTGCTTAATTTCTCTGGCTAACACTTTCAGTTTTATGTTGAATAAAAATGGTCAAACCGAATATCCTTATCATATTCCCAATCCTAGAGGGAAGGCTTTCAATATTTCCCTATTCCATATTATACTGGCTGTGGGTTTGTGATACATATGACCTTTAATTTTTTAAAAGTATATTCCTTATAAAACCATTTTGTTGATAGTTTTTATCATGAAGATTGTTTAATTTTATCAATGACTTTTAAAGTATTACTAAAAATAATTCTATGGTTTTGTCCTCGATTCCGTTAATGTGATATATCATGGTTATTAATGTGTGTATTTTGAACCATCCTTGCATCCCTGCATTCTGGAATGAGTATCACTTGGTCATGGTGAGTGATCTCTTCCATTGGCATGCATCTTTCCTTTTCTTTTTGTTGTTGTTGTTCTCTTGTATGATTTGGCTGTAAGAATAATACTGGTCTCATAGACTGAGTTGCAGGCACTTTTTCCTCTTCAATTTTTTGGAATAGTTTGAGTAGAAATGGTACTAGTTCTTTAAATATTTGGCAGAATTCAGCAATGAAGCCATCAGGTTCTTGACTTTTTTTTTTTTTTTTTTTTTTTTTTTTTTTTTTTTTTTTTTTTTTTGATGGGAGACCATTTAATAACTGCTATGACCTTTTAAACTCAATATTGGTCTGGTCAGGTTTTCTATTTATTCATGGTTGAATCTTGGTAGAAATCAAATTTTGGGTTTTTTGAGGCTTTTTTTGTGACCTAACATATATAGTCTATCCTGGAGAATGTTCTATATGCTGATGAAAATAATGTGCATTTTACAGCAGTTGGGTGAAATGTTCTGTAAATGTCAGTTAGGTCTATTTGATCCAGAATGTAGTTTAACTCTGATGTTTCTTGGTGGATTTGCTACCTAAATGATGTGTACATTGATGAAAGTGTGGCATTGAAGTTCCTTACTATGATAATACTGTAGTTTATATCTCTCTTTAGACTCATTAAAATGTGCTCGATATATTTGAGTGTTCCAGTGTTGAGTGAATATATATTTGTAATTGGCGTATTCTTTTGCTGAACTGACCTCTTTATCATTATATAGTAATTTAATTTTTTTTTAAGTTTTTGAGTTGAAATCTGTTTTATCTGATATCAGTATAGCTACTCTTGCTCTTTTTTGTTTACATTGCAGGGAATTTCTTTTTTCATCCCTACACTGTAAGTCTATGTGTGTTGTTATAGGTAAAGTGAGTTTCTGTTAGATAGCATACCATATTCTTTAAAAATAGACTTCATACATGTACAACATCAGGATTCAGAAGGCTGAAAGTAACAAAAGAAATAATATATATTATGCAAACACCAATACATTGTGTCAAAGTGAAAGAAAATAAAGTTTATATTAAAAGGCTTTAGTAGAATTGAGCAGGGATATTTCCTAATAATTTACTTTTAATTGACTGATAAAAACACCTAGAATTATAGTGAGAAAGTTCAATATAGCTGTATCAGTACTTGATTGATCCAGCAAACAAAAAATTCAGTAAGCAGATGGAAGATTTGAAAAAATAATTAGCAAACCTGAGATAATTTTCATATTTACAATACTAGAAGCCAAACTACAGAGTTTATTAGTATAAACTGTTTTAAAATAACCTATCTTCATGCATAAGTCAAATATCAATGAATTTTAAAGACATATATTATGTAATGCATCATTTCTGACCACAGGAAAATGCAACTAGAAATAAGTTTTTTTAAAAAAACTAAAAAAGCCCATATGTTGTTGGCAATTATGAGATACTTTGCCATATAAGTCATTGATTAAAAAATACAAGTAATCATAATAATTATTTTGAGCTGAATGATAAAAAATCTTGTGGGATATGGCTAAAATAGGGCTTAAAGGGGAATGTATAACCTAAAATGTAAAAGTTAGGAAAAAAAGTATATTAATGACAAGTCTCAAGAAGTTGGAGAAAGAATATGCCGTTACTCCAGAAATATAAGAAAACAAATCTACAAAGTGAAGCGCAAATATGCTTCCTGGGGAAAGAATCTACCATTGATTCAAGATATTTTCCATAATGCTAGTAAAGCTGAACTTTGTTCACAGATAATGCACAATGAGATCTTGCTAAGTGCATGAGACAAGTGGCCTTGTTGATATGTTTTCAACTTTTAGACACATTGTATGTAATCCTTTAGAGTTAAACACTGGATTTAATTCCTGCCATGCTAATAATTATCAACTCTTTTTGGTTTTGGGAAAATTATGAATTTTATTTCTTAGTTTCCTCATTAAAGAGACAATATCTACTTTATATAGTTGTCTTAAGGGTAGGCCATGTGTGGTAGGCCACACAATATCTACAGTCCAATGAGCTCTTAAAATATATTATTTTTGTTTGTCTCTTTATGTAATTTAAAACACTTTCATGGAATTTGAGAAATCTGTGATTTGACTGTGTCTGCTTTGGGATAACACAAAGAGAAACTCTATGAAACTCTATGAAGCAACTTCTAATCTTCCAAATATGACGATCTCTTTTAAATACCTAAGATTTTGCTGGTGGCTGCTCTTTTTTCCTTAAATGTGTTTAATACAATTGACTGTCATCTGCTGCTACACTATTAAGGCTCAAACACTATCTCTTGTATGAACTATTTCTGACTAGTTTTTCTAGTTTTATAAGTAGGTTTTCAGTGTACATCTAATGAATGTAAAATTGATGAAATTCTGATGAAGAAAGTATATATAGACCGGGCGCGGTGGCTCACGCCTGTAATCCCAGCACTTTGGGAGGCCAAGGCGGGCGGATCACGAGGTCAGGAGACGAGACCATCCTGGCGAACACGGTGAAACCCCGTCTCTACTAAAGATACAAAAAAATTAGCCTGGTGTGGTGGCGGGCGCCTGTGGTCCCAGCTTCTATGGAGGCTGAGGCAGGAGAATGGCGTGAACCCGGGAGGCGGCGGAGCTTGCAGTGAGTGGAGATCGCGCCACTGCACTCCAGCCTGGGCCACAGAGCCAGACTCCGTCTCAAAACAAACAAACAAAGAAAAGAAAGTATATATAATAATAAACACAATCACTAAAACATTACCATTGGCTATTCTCTTTATATAATTGTATGTTCTTATGTTTCACATACTTTCTGCCTTTCAAAATTCAAATAAACATCTTGTTTAGCTATCGTTAAATATTAAGTTGACATCTTTATTGAGCTGTTCACAATGACACCAGCATTTCTTTCCTTAGAAACTAAAACAAATTCACAGCCCATCAATGTCTGGCAGAAGTTTAATTTGTTTCTCTAGCATTCGTTAACTCAATCTTTTCTAGGTTGAATTATATCTTCTGTTGAAATTCCCACTAGGAAGCAACTAAATGCACAGTCATATTCAGAATATAAAACTGTTTCTTGCTTTAATTCATTCTCGTATCTTGCAAATACATGTGATATTGAGGACTGTGCCTAATAATCACGTTATGAATGTGTTGTTATATTTAATATTTACTATATAGTCTGTTAAGCAGCAGTGGTCCCCAACCTTTTTGGCACCAGGGATCAGTTTCGTGGAAGACAGTTATTCCATATGGGGGCAGTGGTGGTGGAGTCTGCTGGGGATGATGGTTTTGGGATGAAACTGTTCCATCTCAGATTATTAGGCATTGGTTAGATTCTCAGAGAGAGAGCACCACCTAGATCCCTCACATGCACAGTTCACAATAGGGTCCGGGCTCCTATGAGATTCTGAGGCCAGGTTGATCCGACAGGAGGCAGAGCTCAGGTGTTAATGCTCACTTACCCATCATTCACCTCCTGCTGTGCGACCTGGTTGCTAACAGGCCACAGACTGGTACTAGTGTGTGGCCCAGGGGTTGGGGACCCTTGCTGTAAAGGATAACCTGATTATTTAAGGAATTGAGAAACAACACATTAAAAAGTTGATTGATGTTTTTATCTAATCAAAATAAAATGTCATAATAATCATATTATGTGACTATTGTGACACTGAGAAAATATTAATGACCTCTCATGAATGTACATGTTAAAATCCCTTTGCTTCATCACTGAAAGAATATTTAATTCAATAAAAATGAGAGAAAATTATTTTTAATTTTTAAGCTTTTAATATTGAATTAAAAATTAGAGCTTTCATTAGTGCCCAAATGTTAATATGGATTTTATTTCCCTTTACTTTTCAATAGAAAATTTTTAATCTTCTATTTCACTAAATAGAAGATTAAATAATTCCCACTTCATCAAATATTTGAAGGGAGTTAGGGAAAAAATGGGAGTAGCCAGGCTTCTCACAATAATGGCTATTTGACAGGGTTTCTTTCTCTTGCCTCTAATTGGGAAGATTTTCATAAATCAAAATTTGCATCTTAAATGTTTTAATTGTATTGGCTTTTTGAAGAAAAAATTACTTGATCAAGCAGGTTAAAGTACTAAATTTCTGTAAGTGAATCTCTATTATTGTGCATAAAGTTCTGTCTCCACAGGCTTATGTTAGCATAGTCCCTAAAGTGTTTTCTTAACCAAATTACACACTTTTTATAGATAGGATGCATATTATAATTCATTTAAAAATATTAATGGAACAATATTCAGAGTATTTTTAGGGTTACAGAAAAGTTGAGCAGATGATACAAATTGTTCTGATATACATCTTCCCTGCTTAAAGTTTCCCCTACTACTAACATCTCAAATTAATTTGGTACATTTTTCACATGTGGTAAACTAACATTGGTACTTTGCCAATAACAAGTCTATTGCTTACATTAGGGTTCACTTTTTGTGTTAATTCAGGTCTATGCATTTTGCAAATGCATAATGTCCTATATCCATCACTACAGTATCATACAGAATAGTTTTACCTCTGTAAAATTCCCTGTGCTTCACCCATTTATCCTTTCCTCTACTTCCCATTTCCTCAAACAGCTGCCAATCAATGATGATTTCAATTTTTTTTAAAGTTTTGCATTTTCATATTGGCCAATTTATTTTAGAAACAAGCCTATGTATATGATCATTTCTCCTAGTGTGACTTTCAGTGGAGTATGGCTTTTAAGACATCGGTCCATTTTATGTAAGTTATCCAATTTTTAAAAATATGTTTTTTTGTAATAATCTCTTATCATACTTTTAATGCTCATAGAATCAGTATTGATAGCCTCTCTTTATTTTACGATATTAAGAATAGGTTTTTGTCTCTTGTTTTCTTGCTTAGCTAGACTAGAGGTTAATTAATTTTCTTGATCTCTTCAAAAACCTACCTTTGTAAATGGATTATTCCCCAATCAAAAAACTTAGAGTGGCTGATGGAGTAAATACACACAGAGAAATAAACAAAACAAAATAAAACAAAAACCAGTAAGAACTAGTAATTTGTGGTCTACAAAAGAAGTACTTAAGATTTAAGCACATATAAACTGAAAGTAAAGATATGGAGAAAGATATTTTATTTAAATAGTACCCAAAAGAAAGCAGAGTTGGGTAAACTTATGTCAAACAAAATAGACTTTGAGTTAAAAAAAAAAATCTACATTTAAAAATGAAGAAAGTCATTATATAATAACAAAAAGATAAATTCATGAGGAAGATATAACAATAGAAATACATAAACACTCAGATATAGAAAATGTATAGAACATCTATATAGAAAATCAGTATGGAAACTGTGGGGTTTAGCAATGCTGTAGATAAAATGGCCCTAACAGAAATATTTAGAAATTCTCAGTCATGAGCAGAAGAATAGATTTCTTCTCAAATGTGCACATAACATTCTCTAGGATAGATCACATGTTGGATCATGAAACAAATCTTAACAAATAATTTTAAAAGATTACAATTATTTCAAGTATTTTTTCAAATCTGAATGAATGAAATGACAAATCAATAACAGGTAGAAAATGGAAGAATTCACCAGTACATGGAAACCGAATAATACTTTCCTAAGTAATTACCGGGTCAAAGAGGAAATCAAGAGGAAATTTTAAAAATATCTAGAGAAAAATAAAAACTGAAATACAACATATCAATACTTAAATGATGTATTAGTAGCAACATTAAGAGGAGATTTTATAGCAATAAATACCTTCATTTAAATTTAAAAATCTCAAATAAACAATCTGAATTTATACTTTACAAAGTTAGAAAAAGAACAATCTAAGCCCAGAGGCACCAGACAGAAGAAAATACTAAATATTAGGACAGAAATAAATAGAGTATAGAGAAACAATGAAAAAAATCAACAAAACTGAGCTAAATTTTTTTGGAAAAAAAAAAAAAAAACAAAATTGACAAATCCTAAACTAGGCTAAGAAAATAGAGGACTCAAATAACAAAATAAGAAATAAATAAGAGATATTTGACAATGTCTCAGATATAAAAAAAACATGAAACTTTTATGAACACCTATACACTAACAAATTGGATAACCCAGAAGAAATGAATAAATTCTTAGAACTATATAATCTATAAATAACAAATAAGGATATCATATTAGTCATCAAAAAGTTCCCAAAAGTTAAAGCCGAAGATCAGTTGGCTTTATTTGGTGAGTTTTACCAAACATTAAAAAGGAATTCATTACTCAATTCTTCCAAAACAGAAGAGAGAGCATTTCCAAACTCATTTGATGTGACCAGCACCACTCTGTTTCTAAAACTGGAAAAATACATCACCAGAAAAACTACAGAATAATACCTCTGGTAAACAGTGATGCAAAATTACTTATTAAAATACTAGTATACTGAATTCAACACGCATAAAAAAGGAATTTACACTATGGCCAAGTGGGATTTATATATGAGATGTAAAGATGGTTCAACACATGTAAATCAATAAAGGTGATATACCACATCAACAAAATGAAAGACTGAAAAACACATTTCTTCTTAATAGATGCAGAAAAATCCTGAACAAATTAAACATTCACTAGTGATAAAAACTCTCAACAAAAAAGATATAGAAGAAAATTATCTCAGGAGAGTAAAGGCCATTTATAAAAAGGTCACAGACAACATCACAATCAATGATGAAAACCTGAAAGCTTTTCCCCCAAGATACAGTCAGTACAAAACATGTTAATTCTTCCAATTAATGAGCATGGGATTATTATTATATATATCCCAAAGTGATCTAAAGATTCAACATAACTAACAAAATTCTAATGATGTTTTCCACAGAAAAAGGAAAAAAATATCCTAAAATTTATATGAAACCACAAGACTCCAAATAGCCAAAGCTACCTGGAGAAGGAAGAACAAAGCTGGCGACATCACACTTTCTGATTTCAAATTATATGATTTCATTGCATGTTTCTATTGATTTTCTGATTTACCTTTCATTGATTTTTGTCATATTATTTCTAATTCCTTTCTCCTTGCTTGAGTGTAATATTGCTCTTTTTCTTCTATGGTAAAGTGGAAGCTTAGATAATTGATTTTAGATCTTCTTTTTTTTTTCCCCTTAGTACATGTATTAAATAATTTAAATTTTCCTTTAAGCACTGCTTTTGCTGCATTACACAAATTTTCGTAAGTTGTATTTTAATTTTCTTTTAGCTCAAAATATTTTAAAATGTATTTTGGGACTTCTCTGACCCATGTGTTATTTAAAAGTATGTTATTTAATCTGTAGGAATTGAGGTTTTTTCAGCTATCTCTCTGTTATTGATTTCTAGTTTATTTGCACTGTAGTCTAGGACCATAGTTTGTATGACTTTTTTTTTTTTTTTAATTTTGTAAAAATACCTTTATGGCCTAGAATGCAGCCTATCTTGATGAATATTTCTTGTGGTATTGAGAAAAATGTGTGTTCTACTACTGTTGAATGATTTTGTAAATGTCAGTGATATGCAATTGATTGGTCCTACTGCTTAGTTCAACTATAGTCACATGTAACTTAACAATCAGGATATGTTCTGAGAAATGCATCATTAGGTGATTTTTTTGTATTGCAAACATCATAGAGTGTACAAACCTAAATGGTATAAAGCCAAGTACATACCTAGAGTATATAATATGCCTTTTGCCCCTAGGCTACAAACTTGTACAGCTTGTTTGTATACTGAATATGCTAGGCAATTGTAACACAATTGTACATATTTGTGTACCTAAACATACCTAAACATTGAAAAGGTACAGTAAAAATATTTTATTTTAACATTTAGGGCCACCATAGTATATGCAGATCATCATTGACCGAAACATCATTATCAGTGAATCACTCTGTATCCTTACTGATTTTTTTCCTGCTGATCCTGTCCATTACTGACAGAGGCGTGTTTTATTGTCCAACTATAATAATATTTTGTCTATTTCTCTTTGCAGTTCTATCAGTTTTGGATTCACATATTTTGATGCGCTCTTGCTAGGTACATACCCTTTAATAATTGTTATGTTTTCTTGGAGAATAAATATCTTTATCATTATATAATGTCCTGCTTGGTTTCTGATAAGTTTCTTATTTTTATGTCTACTTTTTCTGAAATTAGTGTAGCTATTCTGGCTTTCTTTGGGTTATTGTTAACTTTATCTACCTTTCTCCGTTCTTTCACATTTAATCTATTCTTGTTTTTATATGAAAGTGAGTTTCCTACAGACAACATATGGTTGGGTCTTGTTTTTTATTTATTCTGTCAGTCTATGTCTTTTAATTGGTATATTTATACCATTCTTACTTAAAGTGACTAGTGACTATTGATGCAGTTAGATTACTATCTACTATGTTTGATATTGTTTTCTATTTTTTTTTTTTTTACAGAGTGGAATTTCTTTCTATTTATTTATTTATTTATTTATTTATTTTTTATTATACTTGAAGTTCTGGGGTACATGTGCATAACGTGCAGGTTTGCTACATACGTATACTTGTGCCATGTTGGTGTGTTACACCCATCAACTCGTCATTTACATCAGGTATAACTCCCAATGCAATCCCTCCCCACTCCCCCCCCTCCCCGTGATAGGCCCTGGTGTGTGATGTTCCCCTTCCCGAGTCCAAGTGATCTCATTGTTCGGTTCCCACCTATGAGTGAGAACATGCGGTGTTTGGTTTTCTGTTCTTGTGATAGTTTGCTAAGAATGATGGTTTCCAGCTGCATCCATGTGCCTACAAAGGACGCAAACTCATCCTTTTTTATGGCTGCATAGTATTCCATGGTGTATATGTGCCACATTTTCTTAATCCAGTCTGTCACAGATGGACATTTGGGTTGATTCCAAGTCTTTGCTATTGTGAATAGTGCCGCAATACACATACGTGTGCATGTATCTTTATAGCTGCATGATTTATAATCCTTTGGGTATATCCCCAGTAATGGGATGGCTGGGTCATATGGTATTTCTAGTTCTAGATCCTTGAGGAATCGCCATACTGTTTTCCATAATGGTTGAACTAGTTTACAATCCCACCAACAGTGTAAAAGTGTTCCTATTTCTCCACATCCTCTCCAGCACCTGTTGTTTCCTGACTTTTTCATGATTGCCATTCTAACTGGTGTGAGATGGTATCTCATTGTGGTTTTGATTTGCATTTCTCTGATGGTGAGTGATGATGAGCATTTTTTCATGTGTCTGTTGGCTGTATGAATGTCTTCTTTTGAGAAATGTTTGTTCATATCCTTTGCCCACTTTTTGATGAGGTTGTTTGTTTTTTTCTTGTAAATTTGTTTGAGTTCTTTGTAGGTTCTGGATATTAGCCCTTTGTCTGATGAGTAGACTGCAAAAATTTTCTCCCATTCTGTAAGTTGCCTGTTCACTCTGATGATAGTTTCTTTTGCTGTGCAGAAGCTCTTTAGTTTAATTAGATCCCATTTGTCAATTTTGGCTTTTGTTGCCATTGCTTTTGGTGTTTTGACATGAAGTCCTTGCCCTTGCCTATGTCCTGAATGGTATTCCCTAGGTTTTCTTCTAGGGTTTTTATGGTATTAGGTCTAACATTTAAGTCTCTAATCCATCTTGAATTAATTTTCGTATAAGAAGTAAGGAAAGGATCCAGTTTCAGCTTTCTACTTATGGCTAGCCAGTTTTCCCAGCACCATTAATTAAATAGGGAATCCTTTCCCATTTCTTGTTTTTCTCAGGTTTGTCAAAGATCAGATGGCTGTAGATGTGTGGTATTATTTCTGAGGACCCTGTTCTGTTCCATTGGTCTATATCTCTGTTTTGGTACCAGTACCATGCTGTTTTGGTTACTGTAGCCTTGTGGTATAGTTTGAAGTCAGGTAGCATGATGCCTCCAGCTTTGTTCTTTTAACTTAGGATTGTCTTGGCAATGCAGGCTCTTTTTTGATTACATATGAACTTTAAAGCCATTTTTTCCAGTTCAGTGAAGAAACTCATTGGTAACATGATGGGGATGGCATTGAATCTATAAATTACCTTGGGCTGTATGACCGTTTTCACGATATTGATTCTTCCTATCCATGAGCATGGTATGTTCTTCCATTTGTTTGTGTCCTCTTTTATTTCACTGAGCAGTGGTTTGTAGTTCTCCTTGAAGAGGTCCATGACATCCCTTGTAAGATGGATTCCTAGGTATTTTATTCTATTTGAAGCAATTGTGAATGGAAGTTCACTCATAATTTGGCTCTCAGTTTCTCTGTTACTGGTGTATAAGAATGCTTGTGATTTTTGCACTATAATTTTGTGTCCTGAGACTTTGCTGAAGTTTCTTATCAGCTTAAGGAGATTTTGGGCTGAGACAATGGGATTTTCTAAATATACAATCATTTCATCTGCAAACAGGGACCATTTGACTTCTTCTTTTCCTAACTGAATACCCTTGATTTCTTTCTCTTGCCTGATTGCCCTAGCCAGAACTTCCAACACCATGTTGAATAGGAGTGGTGAGAGAGGGCATCCCTGTCTTGTGCCAGGTTTCAAAGGGAATTTTTCCAGTTTTTTCCCATTCAGTATGATATTGGCTGTGGGTTTGTCATAAATAGCTCTTATTATTTTGAGATACGTTCCATCAATACCGAATTTATTGAGAATTTTTAGCATGAAGGGCTGTTGAATTTTGTCAAAGGCCTTTTCTGCATCTATTGAGATAATCATGTGGTTCTTGTCTTTGGTTCTATTTATATGCTGGATTAAGTTTATTGATTTGCATATGTTGAATCAGCCTTGCATCCCAGGGATGAAGCCCACTTGATCATGGTGGATAAGCTTTTTGATGTGCTGCTGGATCCGGTTTGCCAGTATTTTATTGAAGATTTCTGCATCAATGTTTATCAGGGATACTGGTCTAAAATTTTCTTTTTTTGTTGTGTCTCTGCCAGGGTTTGGTATCAGGATGATGTTGGCCTCATAAAATGAGTTAGGGAGGATTCCCTCTTTTTCTATTGATTGGAATAGTTTCAGAAGGAATGGTACCAGCTCCTCCTTGTACCTCTGGTAGAATTCAGCTGTGAATCCATCTGGTCCTGGACTTTTTTTGGTTGGTAGGCTATTAATTACTGCCTCAATTTCAGACCCTGTTATTGGTCTATTCAGGGATTCAGCTTCTTCCTGGTTTAGTCTTGGGATGATGTAAGTGTCCAGGAAATTATCCATTTCTTCTAGGTTTTCTAGTAGATTTGTGTAGAGGTGTTTGTAGTATTCTCTGATGGTAGTTTGTATTTCTGTGGGGTCAGTGGTGATATCCCCTTTATCATTTTTTATTGCGTCTATTTGATTCTTCTCTCTTTTCTTTAGTAGTCTTGCTAGCAGTCTAACAATTTTGTTGATCTTTTCAAAAAACCAACTCCTGGATTCATTGATTTTTTTGGAGGGTTTTTGGGTCTCTATCTCCTTCAGTTCTGCTCTGATCTTAGTTATTTCTTGCCTTCTGCTAGCTTTTGAATGTGTTTGCTCTTGCCTCTCTAGTTCTTTTAATTGTGATGTTAGATTGTCAATTTTAGATCTTTCCTGCTTTCTCTTGTGGGCATTTAGTGCTATAAATTTCCCTCCACACACTGCTTTAAATGTGTCCCAGAGATTCTGGTATGTTGTATCTTTGTTCTCATTGGTTTCAAAGAACATCTTTATTTCTGCCTTCATTTTGTTATGTACCCAGTAGTCATTCAGGAGCAGCTTGTTCAGTTTCCGTGTAGTTGAGTGGATTTGATTGAGTTTCTTAGTCCTGAGTTCTAGTGTGATTGCACTGTGGTCTGAGAGACAGTTTGTTTTAATTTCTGTTCTTTTACATTTGCTGAGGAGTGCTTTACTTTCAATTAGGTGGTCAATTTTGGAATAAGTGTGATGTGGTGCTGAGAAGAATGTATATTCTGTTGATTTGGGGTGGAGAGTTCTGTAGATGTCTATTAGGTCTGCTTCGTGCAGAGATGAGTTCAATTCCTGGATATCCTTGTTAACTTTCTGTCTTGTTGATCTGTCTAATGTTGACAGTGGGGTGTTGAAGTCTCCCATTACTATTGTATAGGAGTCTAAGTCTCTTTGTAAGTCTCTAAGGACTTGCTTTATGAATCTGGGTGCTTCTGTATTGGGTTCATATATATTTAGGAGAGTTAGTTCTTCCTGTTGAATTGATCCCTTTACCATTATGTAATGGCCTTCTTTGTCTCTTTTGATCTTTGATGGTTTAAAGTCTATTTTATCAGAGACTAGGATTGCAACCCCTGCTTTTTTTTGTTCTCCATTTGCTTGGTAGATCTTCCTCCATCCCTTTATTTTGAGCCTATGTATGTCTCTGCATGTGAGATGGGTCTCCTGAATACAGCAGACTGATGGGTCTTGACTCTTTATCCAGTTTGCCAGTCTGTGTCTTTTCATTGGAGCATTTAGTCCATTAACATTTAAGGTTAATATTGTTATGTATGAACTTGATCCTGCCATTATGATATTAATTGGTTATTTTGCTGGTTAGTTGATGCAGTTTCTTCCTAGCCTCGATGGTCTTTACATTTTGGCATGTTTTTGGCTGGTACCGGTTGTTCCTTTCCATATTTAGTGCTTCCTTCAGTGTCTCTTGTAAGGGAGGCCTGGTGGTGACAAAATCTCTAAGCATTTGCTTTTCTGTAAAGGATTTTATTTCTCCTTCACTTATGAAACTTAGTTTGGCTGGATATGAAATTCCGGGTTTAAAATTCTTTTCTTTAAGAATGTTGAATATTGGCCCCCACTCTCTTCTGGCTTGTAGAGTTTCTGCCAAGAGATCTGCTGTTAGTCTGATGGGCTTTCCTTTGTGGGTAACCCGACCATTCTCTCCGGCTGCCCTTAAGATTTTTTCCTTCATTTCAACTTTGGTGAATCTGGCAATTATATATCTGGGAGTTGCTCTTCTGGAGGAGTATCTTTGTGGCGTTCTCTGTATTTCCTGAATTTGAATGTTGGCCTACCTTACTTGGTTGGGGAAGTTCTCCTGGATGATATCCTGAAGAGTGTTTTTCAACTTGGTTCCATTTTCTCCCTCACTTTCAGGCACCCCAAACACATGTAGATTTGGTCTTTTTACATAATCTCATACTTCTTGCAGGCTTTGTTCATTTCTTTTTCTTCTTTTTTCTTTAGACTTCTCTTCTCGCTTCATTTCATTCATTTGATCCTCAATCGCTGACACTGTTTCTTCCAGTTGATCGAGTCGGTTACTGAAGCTTGTGCATTTGTCACGTATTTCTTGTGTCATGGTTTTCGTCTCTGTCAGTTTGTTTACGGCCTTCTCTCCATTAATTATTCTGGTTATCAATTCTTCCACTTTTTTTCAAGATTTTTAGTTTCTTTGCAATGGGTACGTAATTTCTCCTTTAACTCTGAGAAGCTTGATGGTCTGAAGCCTTCTTCTCTCATCTCGTCAAAGTCATTCTCCGTCTAGCTTTGATCCATTGCTGGTGATGAGCTGCGTTCCTTTGGAGGGGGAGATGCGCTCTTATGTTTTGAATTTCCAGCTTTTCTGCCCTGCTTTTTCCCCATCTTTGTGGTTTTATCTGCCTCTGGTCATTGATGATGGTGACGTACTGATGGGCTTTTGGTGTGGGTGTCCTTCCTGTTTGATAGTTTTCCTTCTAACAGTCAGGACCCTCAGCTGTAGGTCTGTTGGAGATTGCTTGAGGTCCACTCCAGACGCTGTTTGCCTGGGTGTCAGCAGCAGAGGCTGTAGAAGATAGAATACTGCTGAACAGCGAGTGTACCTGTCTGATTCTTGCTTTGGAAGCTTCCTCTCAGGGGTGTACTCCACCATGTGAGGTGTGGAGTGTTGGCTTGCCCCTAGTGGAGGATGTCTCTCAGTTGGGCTACTCAGGGGTCAGGGACCCACTTGAGCAGGCAGTCTGTCCGTTCTCAGATCTCATCCTCCATGTTGGGAGATCCACTGCTCTCTTCAAAGCTGTCAGACAGAGTCTTTTGCGTCTGCAGAGGTTTCTGCTGCTTTTGTTGTTTTTGTTGTTGTTGTTGTTGTTGTTGTTGTTTAGCTGTGCCCTGTCCCCAGAGGTGGAGTCTACAGAGACTGGCAGGCCTCCTTGAGCTGCTTTGACCTCCACCCAGTTCAATCTCCCCAGGGCTTTGTTTACCTACTTAAGTCTCAGCAATGGCATGAGCCCTTCCCCCAGCCTCGCTGCTGCCTTGCAGTTAGATCGCAGACTGCTGTGCTAGCAATGAGGAAGGCTCCGTAATCATGGGACCCTCCTGGCCAGGTGTGGGATATAATCTCCTGGTGTGCCTGTTTGCTTAAAGCACAGTATTGGTGTGGGAGTTACCCGATTTTCCAGGTGTTGTGTGTCTCAGTTCCCCTGGCTAGGAAAAGGGATTCCCTTCCCCCTTGTGCTTCCCAGGTGAGGGGATGCCTTGCCCTGCTTCAGCTCTGGCTGGTCGGGCTGCAACAGCTGACCAGCACCGATTGTCCGGCACTCCCTAGTGAGAGAAACCCAGTACCTCAGTTGAAAATGCAGAAATCACCTGTCTTCTGTGTAGCTCGCGCTGGGAGCTGGAAACTGGAACTGTTCCTATTCGGCCATCTTGCTCCGCCCCCCTCTCCCCCCAGTTTTCTATTTGTTGATCTAGTTCTTTGTTTTCTCTTAAATCTTCCCTGTTATTTTGCCCTTTGTGGTTTTAATTGGGCATTTTATATGATTCCATTTCCTCTCCTATTTTAGTGTATCAATTTTACACTTACTTTTTAAAATTTAGTGTGTGCATAAGATTTGCAATACATGTTTACAACCAATGAAATTACCTTAAAACAGAATATTATTAATCCTCCCATCTCTTATGAGAGTGCCATATTTACTTTCACTTATCTGTAAATGTTCATTACTCAATACAACGTTCATATTATGACTTCAAACTGCTGTCTGTTAGATCAATTAAAAATATAAAGATAAAATATTTTCTTTTATTATTTGTGTAGATTCAGTTTCTGTCTAATATCATTTTTATTCTCTCAGAAGAACTCCTTTTACTGTTTCTTTGAGGAAAGCCTCTTGGCAACAAATTTCCCTAGTTTTGATTTGGAAAATCTCTATTTTATATTCATCTATGAAGGATAATTTTATTGACTGGAGATTTCTAGGTAGGAGGGATTTTTTTCCCTAACACTTTAAATATTTCACTCTATCTTCTTGTTTGTATGATTTCTGAAGAGAAGTCTTATGTAATTATTTTCCTTGTTCTTTTGTAGGTGTGTTTTTTATTTCCCTCTTGCTTCCTTCAAAATTGTGTTTTTGTCCTTTTTTTGCAGTTTTGGATATGATTTTGCCTATGAGGTTTTAAAAAATTTATTCTGTATTGTATAACCTGAGCTTCCTGAATGTGTGGTTTGGTTTCCAACATTAATTGTGAAAATTCTCAGACAATATTTCTTCTCTCTCTTTGCTCTTTCTCCCTCCTTCTGTTATTCACATTATATATATATTGCATATTTTGCAATTGGCACACAGTTCTTAAATGATCTTAATTTTTTATTCTTTTTTTTCTTTGCATTTCAGTTTTTGAAGTTTCTATTGACATATTTTCTATGGCACTGACTCTACTTTGCTGTATTCAGTAAATTTATAAGCCCATGAAAAGCATTTTTCATTTTGTTACCACGTTTTTGATTTCTAGTGCTTCTATTTGATTCTTACTTTTTGTTTCCATCTCTTTGTTCTAATTACCTATCTGGTTCTGAATGTTGACTACTTCTTTTTCTACTAGAGATTTTAATATATCAATTATAGTTTAGTTTCTCTGATAATTCCAAAATTTCTACCATATCTGAGTTTAATTTGTTTCTTCATACTGTGCTTTTTCTTGACTTTGAGCAAGTTTTGCATTTTTTAAAATTAAAGTCAGACATGTATCAGATAATATGAACTGAATTAGACAGGTATTTTGGGTGAGATTTTGTGTGTACCTGGAAATTAGGCTGCTTTTAATGTTTACTATTGCTATAATGTCAAAGGCTTAAAATTCCTCTAGCGACCTTGTTTTGTCTTCTCTGTTTTCTTTAAGTTTCCCTAGAAACTCCTTAAATACAGTCTATGTCTTGTAGCTCTCTCAGTTGTAACCCCGTGTTATTTTATTGATGCCCAATTTATGTGGTAGTAAATTGGGAAGGAGATATGTTCTACAATCTTATGATTTAATCTCCCTTTTTTGGTATGTCAGCGTCCCTGGGCGGGAAGCTTCCAAAAATATTCTTAGTCTTCTTATTTTCTTCCCTATGAGAAAACAGAAGGCTAGAGGAGTAGCATTGTCAAATTATCCTTCCTGTATGTATACTAAAGCTCTAGAAAAGTCATTTTCTTGGAGGGCAGAACTCTGTTATAGCAAACACATTATTTGGGTATATTTCAAAATGGTTGCTTTTCTCCTGGTGTTTTTCAAAACAGTTATTTTTCCCCTCCCTTAGCCTTAAAACCAACTTTATTGTTTTTTGTGTGTTCTTCACTGTGAAAACTTGGTAGCGCCTCTGGAGATAAAACGCATGAGAATATGAGTACTTACCTAAGTTGCAGATGGAATTTTTAACTCTCCAACACTTCACACTCACCTCGACCAATTTTTCAATGACACTTAAGTATTTCTACTAGTTTTGCTAGTAGAGGCATACCACAGAGATATTGTGGGTTGAGATCCAGACCACCAGAATAAATACAATATTTCAAAAAAGTAGCCATACAAACGTTTTGGTTTCCCAATGTATATAAAAAGTTATGTTTATACTACTGTCTATTAAGGTTGCGATAACATAATGTCTAAAACATAATGTATATACATTAGTTAAAAAAGACTTAATTGCTAAAAATGCTGAGAATCATCAGAGCCTCCAGCAAATCGTAAATATATATAATATATAATAATATATGAATGTAATATTAAATTATATATGAAAATATGTAATATATGGGATTATATATAATATAAAGCAATAAAATATAATATTTGTGCTATTTAATATAAATAAAATAAATATAAGAATTAAAATTACTACTATAATAATATGATGATATTTATTAACTCTATAATATATATGCTTATATGATCTAGATATACTATCTATATCTATCGATTACTGCATACTTATCTTATCAGATCTGAGTCTTTTGCTAATCGAACTATTCGATACTTCTCCTCTCTCCTCTCTCTCCTCTCCTTCTCCTCTCCTCCTATCCTCTCTCCTCTCTCTCTCCTCTCTCCTCCCTCTCTCCTTTCTCTCTCCTCTGTCCTCTCTCCCTCTCTCCTTCTCCTCCCCTCTCCTCTCCCTGTCTCTGTCCCTCTCTCCTTTCTCTGTCCTCTCTCCTCTCTCCTTTCTCTGTTCCTCTCTCCTTTCTCTCTCCCTCTATCTATCCCTCTCTTCTGTCTCCTCTCCCCTCTCTCTTCTCTCTCTTTCTCTCCCTCTCTCTTCTCTCTTTCTCTCCCTTTTTCCTTCCCTCTTTTCTCCCCCCCTCCCCTTCTCTTTCTCCCTTCTCTCTCCTCCCCTCTCCTTCTCTGCTTCTCTTCCCTCTCTCGTTGTCTCCCCTCTCTCTGCTCTCCTCCCCTCTCTCCTTCTCTCCCTTTCTGCTTTCTTCTCTCCTCACCTCTCCCTCTCTCCCTCTCCCTCTGTCTTCTCTCTCCCTCTCCTCTCTCTCTCCCTCTGTCTTCTCTCTCCCTCTCCTTCTTTCTTCCCTTCTCTCCTCCTCTCTTCTCCTTCTCTCCTATCTCTCCTCTCCTCTCTCTCCCTCTCTGTTGTTCTCCCTCTCTCTCTCTTTCTCTCCCTCCCTCTCCCCTCCCCCCCCCTCCTCTGCTCCCCCCCTCTCTCTTTATCTCTCCTTTCTCTCCTTCTCTCTTTTGTTCTCTCTCCTCCTTCTTCTCCTTCTCTCCCTCTCTCCTCTCTCTCTTCTCTCTTCTCTCTCCTTCTCTCTTTCTTCTATCCCCTCTTTCTCTGTTCTCTTTCTCTCTCTTTCTCTCTTCTTTCTCTCTTCTCTTTCTCTCTCCCCTCTCTTTCTCTCTGTTTCTTTTCTCTCTTTCTCTTTCTCTTCTCTCTTTCTCTCTTTTCTCCTTTCCTCCTTCTTTCTCTCTCCTCCCCTGTCTCCTTCTCTCCCTTCTCCTTCTCTCCCTTCTCTCTCTTCTCTCTTTTCTCCTCTCTCCTTCTCTATATTTATATAAATATATATATTTGGTAGCAGATAGTTTTGTTTTGATGTTGATGGCTGCTGACTGAACACAGGTGGTTGCTGAATGTTTGGGCAGCTGTGGCAATTTCTTAAAAGGAGACAACAATGAAGTTTGCTGTATTGATTGTCTCTTCTTTTATTTCTCTGTAGCATGCAATGGTGTTTGGTAGTCTTTTACCCACAGTAGGACTGCTTTCCAAATGGGAGTCAATTTTCTTCAATCCTGCTGCTACTTTATCAGCCAAGTTTGTGTAACATTCTTAACTATTTCTTGTCATTTCAACAATTTTCACAGCATCTTCATCAGGAGTAGCTTCCATCTCAACAAACCACTCTCCATTAACATTTTTTTATGTGATCGCAGCAATTTAGTGAACATCTTTAGGCTCCAATTTTTATCGTAGTTCTCTTGCTATTCTTACTGCATCTGTAGTTCCTTAATCCACTAAAGAATCGCAACCATCACAGTCATTCCAGAGGGTTGGATTCAGCTTCTTCCAATCTCCTGTTAACATTGACATTTCTACCTTGTTTCATGAATCACAGATCCTCTTAATGTCATCTAGGCTGATGTAGCCTTTCCAGAAAGCTTTATGTTTACTTTGCCTAGATGCATTAGAGGAATCACTATATATGGCAGTTATAGCCTTACAAACATATTTCTTAAATAATAAGACTTGAAAGTCAAAATTAATGATTTATGTATATATTTATTTATTTGCTTACTTATTTTTGAGACGGAGTCTTACTCTGTTGCCCAGGCTGGAGTGCAATGGCGTGATCTCGGCTCACTGCAACCTCTGCCTCCTGGGTTTGAGTGATTCTCCTGCCTCAACCACCTGAGCAGCTGGTATTACAGGCACCCGACACTACGCCCAGCTAATTTTTGTATTTTTAGTAGAGATGGGGTTTCACCATAATGGCCAGGCTGGTCTTGAACTCCTGATCTCAGGTGATCCACCCACCTCGGCCTCCCAAAGTGCTGAATGTGAGCCACTGAGCCTCGTCAAAATTATTTCTTGAGCCATGGGCTACCAAGTAGATGTTGTGTTAGCAGGCATAAAAACAACATGGATCTTCTTGTACATTTCCATCAGAGCTCTTGAGTGATTATGTGTTTGTCAGTAAGCAGTAATATTTTAAAAAGAATATTTTTCTGAGCAGCATGTCTTAATGATGAGTTTAAAACATTCCGTTAACCATGCTAAACATATAAATATGCTCATATCCATGCTTTGTTGTTCCATTCATTTATAGAGCACAAACAAAAAAATAGTATAACATAATTCTTAAGGGGCCTAGGATTTTTGGAATGGCAAAGTGTCATAGGTTTCAACTTAAAGTTACAGCTACATTAGTCACTAACAAGAGATTCAGTCTGATTTTTAAAGCTTTGAAGCTAGCATTGATTTCTCATCCTCAGCTATAAAAGTCCTAGATTGCATCTTTTTCCAATGTTAGGCTACTTCCTTTACATTTAATATCTTTTGTTTAGCATAGCCATCTTTATCAATAATCTTACCTATATCTTCTGGATAACCTGCTGTATCTTCTACATCAGCATTTGCTGCCTCACTTTGTACTTTTATGTTATAGAGATGGCTTTAAAGGAGTTAATTAGCTTGCTTTAGGCCTACAGTAAGGGAAAGGTCTCTGAGAACCTCTGACCCACCAGACAAGTGCTTACAGCAGATACTTTGTACAGATAAGGGAACTTGCACAGGAGCCTTGCCTAAAAATCCCCTTAGTGAAACATTTTGTTTCTTTACACACACAGAGTAAAGGAAATAAATCAACGTGGAATAGCTCAGTCTAAGAGCCCACATGGACACTGGAAGGATGGGGTGGAGCCACCAGGAATTTGTGCCTTAAACCCTAGCATTCAGCTGCACAGTGGGGCAACCAGAAACCTACTTTCAAGACCCTCTGTTTGCCTGAGAGCTTCCTTTTGCTTAATAAATTCTACTACACTCACCCTCTGGTGTCCATGGACCTAATTTTTCCTGGTCATTAGACAAGAACCCAAACCTAGCTGAGCTAAGGAGCAAAAATCCTACATCAGCATCTTTGTTTAAACCTCATGAACCAACCTCAGCTAGCTACCAACTTTCCTTCTGCTGATGCCTCACCTCTCTTGGGCTTCCAGAATTAAAGTGAGTTAGGGCATTTCTCCGGATTAGGCTTTGGTTTAAAGGAATGTTGTGGTTGGTTTGATATTCTATCCAGGCCACTCAGTTTTTTCTCCATTTCTGCCGTAGGACTGTTTGCTTTCTTATCATTTATGTGTGTTCACTGGAATCTCACTTTTAATTTCCTTCAAGAACTTTTCCTTTGCATTTCTAGCTTGGCTAACCATTTTGCACAAGAGGCCTAACTTTTGGCCTATCTTGGTTTTCAACCTGTCTTCCTCCCTAAGCTTAATACTTTCTAGCTTTTGAGTTAAAGTGAGATCTGTGACTCTTTTTTTTTTTCTTTAACACCAGGAAATCATTGAATAGTTATCAATTAGCCATTTCTAAATGTTAATTTTTAATTTTTGTGGATGCATAATAGTGTATATATTTATGGGGTACATGAGATATTTTGGTATAAGCATGCAATGTGTAATAATCACATTAGGGTAAATGGGGTATCCATCATGTCAAGCTTTTATCCTTTATGTTACAAATAATCCTATTACATTCATTTAGTTATTTTTAAATGCGTAATTAAATTGTTATTGATTATAGTCATTCTGTTGTGCTATCAAATACTAGTTCTTATTCTTTCTTTCTAAGTATTTTTGTATCCATTAACTATCCTCACTTTTCTTCCACTGCTCCCTTCAACTACCCTTCTCCACTTATGGTAACGTTCCTTCTACTCTCTATTTCCATGAGTTCCACTGGTTTACATTTCAGCTTCTACAAATAAATAAGAACATGCGAAGTCTGTCTTTCTGTGCTTGGTTTATTTCACTAAACATAATGATCTCCAGCTCCATCCACGTTGTTGCAAATAACAGGATCTCATTCTTTTTATGGCTAAATAGTACTTCACTGCGTATAGATATGAAATTCTCATGTTCATGGATATTCATTTGTTCATGGACATTTAGGTTGCTTCCAAATCTTCACTATTGTGAACAGTGCTGCAATAAACATGGGATGTAGGTATCTCTTTGATATACTGATTTCTGTTCTTTTGGGTACATACTCAGCAGTGTGATTCCTGGGTCACATGGTAGCTCTATTTTTAGTTATTTTGAGAAAGTTCCAAATTGTTTTCCAAAGTGGTTGTATTAATTTACATTTTCACCAACAATGTATGAGGGTTTCCTTTACTCCACATCTTCACTAGCATTTCTTGTTGCCTGTTTTTTGGATAAAAGTCAATTGACTTATTTTAATATTGTTGTGTCTCAGGGAATAGAGATGCCCAATGAGAAGCAGAGAGACAAGGGAATGCCCAATTGGTGGAGCAATCAGAACACAAAAATGTTTATCAATTAAAGTATTTATCTTACTTGATGATTACAATTGAAATATTAACGTCAAAAATCACTGATTATAGATCACCACAACAGATATAATAATAATAGTAATAATAATAATAATAATTTGAAATACCATGAGAATTACCAAAATGTGACGAAAAGACAGTGAGCACATGTTGGAAAAATTGCACCAATAGACTTGCTTGACTCAGGCAGAATACCCACAAACTTTTAATTTATAAAAAGCACAGTATCTGCAACACACAATAATGTGAAGTGCAATAAAATGAGGTATGCCTGTAGTTACTGTCTCTAGCAGCTCCTGCTTTCGGTAATTTGTAATTCTCTTTTTTGCCTATCTGCAGTTTTTCAAAATTGGTTTGCCCAAACCTTGATTATCTGATGTATCTAAGAATTGCTGATGTTGAATTTTTTCAGCTTTTTTCTTGTTGTGGGTTGAGAGTGATGACTTCCAAGCTCTCTAGCTGTCAAAGAGGAAACCGGACATTTCTACAACACATTTTGAAAGGAAATAACTGCCATTTCAAATTCTATAAAATATGGAGAGAATGATATTTCAATATCTAAAAACAGAAAAGTTAGAAGTAACATTATGCTAAAAGGCATCTTTTTGTTTCAGGACACTTATATAGCATGTTAGATACATGTTTAAAAACTAGGATAAACTCAACTAATGAACAACATATAGACTTGATCCCAGAGTTTATCAACTTTTCAAATATGTGGCAGCAGGACACCAAAGTAAGTACAGTGGTTTCAATTGCCTACGTAGTCCTTACCAGCCAATAGCATGCTCAGCTGCCTAGAAATCAAAATATTGCTCAATTCTACTTTAGTCAGATAATGTGTGCAATAGCCTGAATGTTTTGCTTTTCTCAAAATTCACAGGTTGAAATCCTAACCCTCAAGGTGATGGCATTAGGAAGTGGGTCTTTTGGGAGGTGATTAGATGATTAAAAATAGAGCCATTATGAGTGGGATTAGTGCCTTTATAAAGAGGTCTGAGGAAACATGTTACCCTAATTCACCATCTAAAGACATAGGAAGATGGTACAATATGAGAAAGCAGGTCCTTCGAGTTGATGGGTGCAGCACACCAACATGGCACAAGTATACATATGTAACAAACCTACACATTATGCACATGTACCCTAGAACTTAAAGTATAATAATAATAAAAATTAAAAAAAAAAAAAAAAGAGAAAGCAGGTCCTTACCAGACATAGACACCAAATCTGTCAGCACCTTAAACTGGAACTTTCCAGCCTCCAAACTGTGAAGTATAAGTGTTGTTTGTAAGCTATCTACTTTATGGTATTATTCTTCTGCTAGCCCAAGTGGATTAAGATGATATAGAAAATTTCCATTTAAATTTAAGCATTTTATTCTATAGTCATATTGAAAAACAACTTTATTGATCTGATAAATTTTAAAAATTCAATTGCCTTTTCTGAAAACAGCCATTATTAATCCGTATATCATATTTCTGTCAAGATAGGTATTATATACTATTTGTAGTATAAAGAAAATGATTGTGATGTGGGTTAAGGAGGACTTGTCCGAATCCCAATTTGGTTGTTATTTACCTATAAGGTCTTAGGCAAATTGCTTAGCTTTTTGGATTTTCAATTTCTATCCTGTAACATAATGGATATTGTAATACAGAGGCTAGGTTAGATGACACCTAAGTTTATTTCTAATGTCAATAATTTATAATATTTATCTCCTTTTATTTACATCTTTTTAAATCAAGCAACCTGAACATTTATTTTATTTTATTTTTTGAAATAACAATCAATGAGCAAAGTGCTAAGTGAACATGCACTGGAGCACTGAAACCCTACATTATTGTGTTGAACTTAATTGTATTGTACATTTGAATTTTAAGATTTAAATAAAAATAAGAATATATTATCAACAATGATTAAATATTTATTTCTTAACATAGTATCTAAATTACAAAAAAGACATATTTATTAAGAAAGACATTAATTTGGGGAGAAAGATTAATTCCTTGATACTGAAATCTTTCACAGCTTATGTAGGATCCCCATAGATCTCTGTAAGATAGTGGAGTAGAACCCATAATCTCTATAGAAAGCTCAGATTCCAGAAGAAAGGGAAGAGCTACACATCCCCAGTGCTTCAGAGAATAAAGTAATTTATAATTGAGTTATTTTTTGTTTGGAATTTGGTCAAATTATGAACATAGTGACCCAAAGATGTGGGTCAGAACCATTTTCAAGCATTTTTGAAGAAAGGGAGATACTTGTGCTCACAGTTAAAACTACTTTAAAGCTAATAGGACATTTTACAAATTTTATGTCCAAGTATATAATTAAATCAATGATGAAAGTGGGGTAGAGTAAGTACATTGCCCAGGGTCAGATCTTGTTTTGTATGAGTAAATCTCTTAGACTACTTTTAAAACAGTAAAGAAGGGAAATGGAGCTTGGAGAAAAGCAGTGTCTCTGGATGGAAAAGAGAGAGAATGAAGATTGAGGCTGCTAGGATGGCTAAATCCCCATGCAACTGCATGGGAGTTTACCCAGTCCTTGGCTAAATTCCAAACCGACAAATCCAGGAAATCATTCTGTGAGAGATATCATGAGCATTTTGTGGCGATCTGAAATTTGAACAGAGAATTCCAAGGGAGACCATGGAGTTCCACCCTATCCAAGATAGATTGAACTTCAAGAAAAATATTCAGTGAGATGCCAGAAAGGCCCAGGGTTATGCATTAGGGATAAAGTGTACGCTCTACGACAAAGAGAAAAACTGAGATAGACATCGCCATAACTTTTGTAAAATAAAGTGTGGTAAGATAAATACTAACTTTCAGTAAATGGACTACCTGTCAGATCAAAACTTAAAGCTATTTGAAAGAAAATATCATCCAGCGTCTCAAAAATGTAATACCCATGATGCTTAGTATATAAACAAATTACAAGACATACAAAGGAGTGGTCATGGAAACAGAAAATATGATAAAAGCACACTGTCACATGATTCCAACATTAGAATTAGTAGGACTTTAAAATAATTATTTTGTATTATATAGAAAGGCATATTAAATAATTTATATGTTGTTATGAACAAAATAAACAAATATAAAATTTTGACAGAAAAATGAGTACTGATAAAGGAAAAATCTGAATTCCAGATAATAATGACAGCCACACTGAAAAATTTTATTCAATGTTCTTAATAATAGACCAAACACAGCAGAAGAAAGGTTTAGTAAAATTGAGGCCTGATCAATGGAAATCAGCACCAATGAGAAAAATAATGAAAACAGAGAAAGACTGTCTTGAAACCTGTAGGGCAATATCAAACATCTAACATTCATATAATTTAATTACCAGAAAGACAGAAAAGAGAGAATAAGATAAAAAAAAATTTAAGATATAATGGATAATTTTCTTCCAAAATTAGTGAAAAATATTACTTAGATATTCAAAAGAGCATGGACAAATTTTGACAGGTGATTGATATAACTCTTTTATATATTAATTATATAAGTTGATAGTTGCAAGACCAGAATGCATTTGTCAAAACTTTAAGAACTGTAAACCAAAAATGGTAAATTTTATTGCACTAAATGTTACCTTAATTGAAAATGAAAAAAAGTGATAAACTTACTTTTCTGTTGATTGTGGAATATGAGACCACAATTACCATTTTACTGTGATCAAATGAAACTTTATTCTAATTTAAGTAGAAAACAATTTTTTGAACAGTTAAAGGCATTATTGGGCACTATGCATTTTTTCTGCCAGCAAGTGGTCTTCTTGATACTGAAATCTTTCACAGCTTATGTAGGATCCCCATAGATCTCTGTAAGATAGTGGAGTAGAACCCATAATCTCTATAGAAAGCTCGGATTCCAGAAGAAAGGGAAGAGCTACACATCCCCAGTGCTTCATGCTAATCTCACCAATCAAGTAAGATTTTTCTTTTGTCCAAGGATAGACTAAATGAGACTGCAAAAAAAAAAAAAAAAAAATGTAAATTATAGACTTCCCTCTGCCAAGTGGTGTGAAATAAGTGTTCACCCCTAAAACAACATATTATTCTTTCTCTTGACTTTGTTTTACTATATAATGTTTTTGCATTTACTATTTTAGAAGTATATATCCTCTAGACTATGAGATTATAAAGATAAGATTACATTTATAATTTGTAACTTCAGTATCTAACAGATCATTTCCAGTGGATAGATAAATGAATATATACACATCTGATTTGGAGGTAGGTACTGGTGCAACTGAATCAATGACTCACTGTTCTGTTTCTGATATTTTGGTTCCTGTGTTAATCACTGGTAAGTATATTTTTATGTAAATGGTGAATGTAAACTCTTAGGAGCTGGCCTACTGAGACTCTGAGAGTTTTACCTTTTCCAGAATATAAAAGAAAAAATGATATTAAATACATAGAATTAATATTCAACATTATTTTATTTGCTTTGACTCAATTTACACAGGAAAAACATCCAAGTATTCCTTGCCTTTAATGCAAACTGTGTTAAGAATAAAAGAGTAAGTGTGTTTTGAAAATTTGCCATTTGTCCCAATAAACAGCAAAATATTAAAAAGAACACAACACAGAATCTAAGGATTAGAGAGGAATTATAGAGAATTTAGTCAAAATCCTTTTTTAAGTCCATGAATCTGTTCTACAACAGTGATGAAGAGCTCATGACGTTAGTAGGCTGATCATTCCATAAGTGATGTGCTCTATCGTACGGTTCTATATTTAAGTAGAGGATAGCTCCTTTATACAATTCAAGATGCACGCTTGTTTTATGTTTTAAAAACATGTACTTTGCTAGCAAATGATCTCTCTTAAGATGTTTGGAGATAATTGTCATACTTCCTCTCTCTGCCCTAAGTCTTCTTATCTATAGGCTAAACACTTCTGGTTTCTTCAACATTTCCACTTGAATTTCTTGTAGCTTGATTTCTGGAGATGCTAAATCCAAGTCCAGTTCAAAAAGATGGAAAATTTAAACCCTTAGATTTTTCATGCTCTGCCCCCTTTTCTTCGCTAATAGTTTCAGAAATTCAAGCTGTTGAGTATAAAAAAGAAAAAGTTTTACTCTGCTTTTACTCGTTTTTGAGGCAACAGGACTAAAATTTACTTATTTTCTTGTCAATCTCTCTTTCTCGGAGAGTCATAAACTACCACATTCTGAAGACAAATTCTAATTACACAAGTAAAGGCTGATTGAGCTGCACAGTGTTCTCAAATGTTCAGAAATAACTCGTAAAATAATCAGAAGACTGGTTGAGACACAGTGGCAATATATATAGTACATATTGTGGAGTGGAGATTTTGGTGTTTAGTATGTTAAATATTTGAAAAATAGAGAACTAAACAATGAGTTGCACGAACACAGATCTGCAAAACTACACTAGGTCAAGTGTATATATATATATATATATATATATATATATATATAATGTATGTAAGTGGTTTTGGAACTATGTAAATCAAACTTCACATTTTACTATAAGCAGCAAAAAGAAACCTGGTGGCACCATTAATGCTTCCTGGAAATGTTCTTAGCTTCATCATCCAGTTCACTGGATACATTTTCTATTTTCCACATTACTGCAGTAAACTGTGTTGCCGAATTTTCTGCCACTAAATAATCAGTATTAACATTTTTCTAGTTCCTAATAACAATTTCCTCTTTCCTTTAAGCCCTCACTGACAGCCTCTCTACTACAATGGTTGCATAGGTCAGTCCCACTCACTGTGAGAGGTAAACACATCAGGGTATGAGTACAAGAAGGAAGGGATCATTAGGGACCATTTTTGATGATAGCTTCCACATACAACTACTCTGTCTCAGTTCAATGTCTAAAAACAGCTGCCTCATATAATTTGTCAAGTTTTCTAGTTGTACGTTATAGAAGGATAAATCCCACAGGATGGGTGGAAATGAAACGATGGTACCATGTATTACTATAAAGAACAGTATGGGTAGATCAGGTTATAGAAAGTAGAATGTTTGGACTCATACTTTTGAAATACTGTACAGACTTTCAAGTGAGCATTTTAAACTGCCTTTAAAATTTCAGATCCATAGTTCATATAAGAAGTTTGAAGTAAATATGAAAATTTTGGACCCATCAACATACTAACCATTATGTCTAGTGTTCCATTACTGGAAGACTAAGCATATGGGAGTTATTTATATCCTACTGCTCAAGGTCATCAGTAAGGTCTGATTTTTCACTCATGCAAAAATTAAAAAAATGGCAACCTCCTGCATAATTGGGTTAATGGCCTTTAAAGCCGTGGGTCTAAATGAGATCATTTTGAAAAGCAAAGGGATATGAAGATTGAGTTCCGAGGAATTCCAAAATTTACCACTGATGAGGAAGAGAAAGTTCTAGAAAGGATAGTGCAGAGTATCAACCAGTGAGGTAGGAAGAAAATAATCTTTGTGTGTAGTCCATGTAAATGTGAATAATTTTTTTTTTCAAAAAGAATAATCAGATGTGCAAATGCTGACAAGTTGGAAGAGGTCTGAGAATTGACTGTTGGATTTGAGAAGCAAACTCATAGAAATCTTTTTATCCCAAAGCTGGGATCTGAAAAATGCATTTAAAATACCTGCGGAATGGTTGAAATGTACTGTTTAGCTGCATAATTTAATAGGTTATTTTCCTTTCTCCCTTCTTCATAATTTCTCATTAAGGAATTGCACTTACCACCACGGTCCTCTAAACACCTTTCCATTCCAAGTGCTAACTTGGGGAGTCCATCTGCTGTCGCAGCTCGATGGTGCTAAAGTAAAGCTGGCAGGAGAACTGACAACCAGAGAGGCATATTCTGTATAATGTGCTTTTCTTCTGCTTTGGCAAAAATAGAATCTAAACTTTGGCAGGAAATTAAAGAAATTTTGCATTTTGGTTAGCGTTTGTGCTTCTTACCTCAAAATATAAAGTAGGACACCCCCAGGTGTAGGTTGGAGGATCAAATACTTTGCAACACAGCCAAAATTTTTAAATTCTTTAATTAAAAATAAGAAAGGAATGAATCTGAAATTATTCCTTGTAATGTCTTTAACACTAAAGCCAGAGGTATGCCCTTATGTGAAAATTATGTGTACAGATGATTATCAGAATAATTCAAAAAATAATTAGGCTCATATAAATGCAGAACTGGGGAGAATGTGAAATAATATCTAAAAGGACATACATTAATTTTCTTATTTAAATCAAAGTTTATGTTATTCCAAGCTAATTTTCCAAACAACTATGCCATACTTATATGTGCCATTAAAATAAGTTTTAGAAATCCTAGTGTAAAATGTCATACAGCTGGAATCCACTGATATAGGATTCTAAGCTTTGCCTAAAACTATTCATGATGCAAAAGGGAGAAAAACAGAAGCCTACAGTTATATCTAATACTAAGACAATATAGCACCAAAATGTAGTTAGGAACCTCTAACTAACTAAGAAAAGTGCAGCCAGATAGAGAAAATTTACCTTTGACTTTGGCAGGTTGTTATTTTCTGGATTCTTCTATAAAGCAAAATCATTTGAAAAAAAAGTGTGTACAGTTCTCATTTTTTCACTAATGATTTAGAGCATGAGTTTCTTGTACCAACTAAAGAATGAGATACTTCTCTATCTATTATATAGTTCTTTACCAAAAGTTGGAATCAATATCTTTGAGAGTAGGAATCAAAAATATACTTTCCTGCTCTTCCTTTGAAAGTTTCAATTAATATATCTGGAATTGGTTTAGGCATATACTTTGAAGGGAAAATAAAGACAAATAATGTCAATTGGAATTATTCTATGTATATCTAGTTTAAATCTGCTTTATCTCTTTAAAGCGGCAGGAAATAAAAAATCTTTCACATTTTGTTTAGGCTTCTTACTTCAAAATAGAAAGTAAAGGTTGGTCAGAATACTGATCCATGTCACAAAATTCTGTATTCTGGCAGAGATTGCAAATTATGAAAACATTATTTGAAAGAATTATTATTGTACCATAATAGATTCTGGAAGTTGTAGGTTAAGTGAAGCAGAGTGAAAAACAAGTATTTCTAGAGGCAGTTTTAGCTTTTTAAGTTTCCTGTCAAATCAGATTAGAACAGAAACAGACACAGGGGACAGCAAAAAGATGACGCACATTGTACCAGAGGTGTTCTATGTGAAAGTCTTCTACCAGACCAGAAGTGATCTGAGATCTGTGTCATCAACCTTCTCTCCACAGGATGATTTGAGAAGGGACTTAGATCTGCACAAAAAAAATAACAGCCAACAAGAAAAACCATACATTATGCATGTTGAGTAATGCTGGCCAATAAAGAAACTTGCCTACCAACAAATAAAACTACAGGTTCAGTGAAGCTTTGTCACAGTTATAAGCATCCAGAATAATGAGAGGAAGAAAATTCTTTTGAAAAACGTCTAATGCATTATCTAGAAGATAATTTTATAAGAATATTTGAAATCCTTAAAGTGTGTAGTGCATAACATATAACTATAGATTTTTTTTTTTTTTGCAGCAACAAAGTTTATGAAGATTAAATAGGGAATGCATGAGATGAAATGGAATTTGCATAGATAAAGATATTTGAAAAAAATAAAGACAAAATAGCAAAATTAAAAAAGTTTTGCTACTTTACAAATAATAAGATAGAAACAATAATAAAAAGCTTCTCATCAAAGAAAAACCCAGGCAGCCACTGATGGCTTCATCACTGAATTCTACCAAACATTTAAGGAAAAATTAATACCAATCTTAATCAAACTATTCCAATAAATTGAACAGGAAAGAATAAAAACTCATTCTAGGGGCCGAGTGAGGTGGCTCACTCTTGTAATCCAAGCACTTTGGGAGGCTGAGGTGGGCAGATCACGAGGTCAGAAGTTCAAGACAAGCCTGACCAATATGGTGAAACCCCATCTCTATTAAAAATACAAAAATTAGTCCAGCATGGTGGCATGCACTTGTAGTCCCAGCTACTTGAGAGTCTGAGGCAGGAGAATCCCTTAAACCTGGGAGGTGGCGGTTGCAGTGAGCCAAGATCACGACACTGCACTCCAGCCTCGGTGACAGAGCGAGACTCTGTCTCTCAAAAAAACAAAAACAAAACAAAAGAGTACCTCATTCTAGGATGCCAGCATTACCCTAATAACAAAACCAGACAAAAACAACAACAATAACAAAAACAACAGGGTGAAATCTCTGATGAATATCGTTTAATAAATCCTTTAAAAAAGCCTACCAGACTGGCAAACTAAATTCAATGAAATATTTAAAAGATCATTTGTCATAACCAAGTAAGATTTATCCCTGGGATGCAAGGATGGTTCAAAATACACAAATCAATAAGCATGATACATCACCTCAGCACAATGGACAAAAACCATATGATAATTTTAATAAACATAAATTAGTAAAATTTGATTTATTCATTATAAAAACTATCAACAAACTGGGAATAGAAGGAACATACCTTAATGCAATAGAGGTCATATGAAAGAAACCCAAACTAGTATTATCCTGAACAAGGAAAAACTGAAAGCCTTTTATCTTAGATCAGGAAGAGAACAAAGATGCTCACTTTCACCACTTTATTCAACATAGTACTAGAAGTACTAGCCAGAGCAATTAGACAAGAGAAAGAAAAAACAATATCCAAATTGGAAGGAGAGAAGCCAAATTATCTTGTTTGTGGATGATATGATGTTATAACTAGAAAAAACAAATGATTATTTGAAAAATTATTAGAACTGATAAATTCAGTAAGGTCGAGGATAGAAAATCAACATATAAAAATCAGTAGCATTTCTGTTTTTTTATTTTTTATTTTACTTGAAGTTCTGGGACACATGTGCTGAATGTGCAGGTTTGTTACATAGGTATATATGTGCCATGGTGGTTTGCTGCTCCTATCATCCCATTATCTAGGTTTTAAGCTCCACATGCATTAAGGTATTTGTTCTAATGCTCTCCCTAACCTTTCCCCAACCCCTTGATAGGCCTCAGCGTTTAATGTCCCCCTCCCTGTGTTCTCATTGTTCAGCTCCCACTTAAGTGAGAACATGCAACATTTGGTTTTCTATTCCTGTGTTAGTTTGCTGAGGATGATGGCTTCCAGCTTCATCCACGTCCCTGTAAACTACATGAATTCATTATTTTTAATGGCTGCATGGTATTCCATGGTGTATATGTGCCACATTTTCTTTATTCCATCTGTCATTGAGGGGCGTTTGGGTTGGTTCCAAGTCTTTGCTGTTGTAAATAGTGCTGCAATAAACATATGTGTGCATGTATGTTTATAGTCAAATTATTTATAATCCTTTAGGTATATACCCAATAGTAGGATTTCTGGGTCAAATGGTATTTCTGGTTCTAGATACTTGAAGTATTGCCACATTGTCTTCCACAGTGGTTGAACTAATTTACACTCCCACCAACAGTGTAAGTGTTCCTGTTTCTCTGCATCCTTGCCATCATCTGTTGTTTCCTGACTTTTTAATGATTGTCATTCTAACTGGCATGAAATGGCATCTCATTGTGCTTTTGATTTGCATTTCTCTATGACCAGTGATGATGAGCTTTTATCATGTGTCTGTTGGCTGCATAAATGTCTTCTTTTGAGAAGTCCGTTCATGTTCTTTGCCCACTTTTTGATGGGTTTTTTTGTATTTTTCTTGCAAATTTGTTTAAGTTCTTTGTAGATTCTATATATTAGCCCTTTGTTAGATGGATAGATTGCAAAAATTTTCTCCCATTCTGTAGGTTGCCTGTTCACTCTGATGATAGTTTCTTTTGTTGAGCAGAAGCTCTTTAATTTAATTAGATCCCATTTGTCAATTTTGTCTTTTGTTGCAATTGCTTTTGGTGTTTTAGGTATAAGTCTTTATGACTTAAATGTCTATGTCCTGAATGATATTGCTTAGGTTTTCTTCTGTGGTTTTTAGTTTTAGGTCTAACATTTAAGTCTTTAATCCATCTTAAGTTAATTTTTGTATAAAGTGTAAGGAAGGGGTCTAGTTTCAGTTTTCTGCATATGGCTAGCCAGTTTTCTCAGCACAATTTATTAAATAGGGAATCCTTTTCCCATTGCTTGTTTTTGTCAGGGTTGTCAAAGATCAGATGGTTGTAGATGTGTGGTGTTATTTCTGAGCCCTTTGTTCGCTCCATTTGGTCTACAAATCTGTTTTGCTACAAGTGCCATGTTGTTTGGGTTACTGCAGCCTTGTAGTATAATTTGAAGTCAGGTAGCATGATGTCTCCAGCTTTGTTCTTTTTGCCTAGGATTTTCTTAGCTATATGGGCTCTTTTTTGGTTCCATATGAAATTTAAAGTAGATTTTTCTAGTTATCTGAGGAAGTCAATCGTAGTTTGATGGGAATAGCATTGAATCTATAAATTACTTTGGGAAGTATGGCAATTTTCACGATATTGACTCTTCCTATCAATGAGCATGAAATGTTTTTCCACTTGTTTGTGTCCTCTCTTATTTCCTTGAGCAGTGGTTTGAAGTTCTCCTTGAAGAGGTCCTTCATGTCCCTTGTAAGTTGTATTCCTAGGTATTTTGTTTTGTTTGTAGCAATTGTGAATGGGAGTTCACTTATGATTTGGCTCTCTGCTTGTCTATTATTGGTGTATAGAAATGCTTGTGATTTTTGCACATTGATTGTGTATCCTGAGACTTTGCTTAAGTTGTTTATCAGCTTAAGGAGTTTTTGTGCTGAGATTATGAGTTTTTCTAAATACACAATCATACTGTCTGGAAACAGGACTTAAACTCAGCTCCAGACCAGATGTATCTGATAGATATCTACAGAACTTTCCACCTCAAATCAATAGAATATACATTGTCCTCAGCACCACATTGTATTTATCCTAAAATTGACCGCATAATTGGAAGTAAAACATTCCTCAGCAAATGCAGAAGAACTGAGATAATAACAAATAGCCTCTCAAACCACAGTGAAATCAAATTAGAACTCAGGATTAAGAAACTCACTCAAAACCTCACATCTATATGGAAACTGAACAGTCTGTTCCTGAATGACTACTTGGGACATAGCAAAATTAAGGCAGGAATAACAAAATTCTTCAAAACCAATGAGAACTAAGTGACAATGTACCAGAATCTCTGTTACAAAGCTAAAGCATTGTCTAGAGGGAAATTTATAGCACTAAATGTCCACATCAGAAAGCAGGAAAGTTCTAAAATTGACACCCTAACTTTACAATTAAAAGAACGAGGGAAGCAAGAGCAAACAAATTCAAAAGCTAGCAGAAGACAAGAAATAAGATCAGAGCAGAACTGAAAGAGATGGAGACATGAAAAGCCCTTTAAAAAAATCAATGAATCCAGGAGCTTGGTTTTTGAAAAGATTGACAAATAGATACATTGCTAGCCAGATTAATAAAGAAGAAAGGAAAGAAGAGTCAAATAATAAAAAAATGATAAAGGGGATATCACCACTGATACCACAGAAATACAGACTACCATCAGATAATACTATAAACACCTCTATGCAAATAAACTAGAAGAAATGGATCTAGAAGAAATGGATAAATTTCTGGACACATACTCCCTTCCAAGACTAAACGGGGAAGAAGAAGTCAAATCCCTGAATAGACCAGTAACAAGTTCTGATAGTGAGGCAGTAATTAATAGCCTACAAACCAAAAAGTCCAGGACTGGATGGATTCACAGCTGAATCCATACAAAGAAGAGCTGGTACCATTCTTTCTGACTATTCCAAACAATAGAAAAAGAGGGACTCCTCTCTAACTTGTTTTATGAGGCCAGCATCATCCTAATTCCAAAACCTGGCAGAGACACATCAAAAAAAGAAAATTTCTGACTAATATCACTGATGAACATTGATGCAAAAATCCTCAATAAAATACTGGCAATCTGAATCCAGGAGCAAATAAAAAGCTTATCCAATATGATCAAGTTGGCTTCATCTCTGGGATGCAAGGCTGGCTCAACATATACAATCAATAAATGTAATCCATCACATAAACAGAACCAATGACAAAAACCACATGATTATCTCAATAGATGCAGAAAAACCCTATGATAAAATTAAACACCTCTTCATGCTAAAAACTCATAAACTATATATTGATAGAACATATCTCAAAATAGTAGGAGCTGTTTATGACAGACCCATACGCAATATCATACTGAATGGGCAAAAGCTGGAAGCATTCCCTTTGAAAACTGGCATAAGATAAAGATGCCCTCTCTCCTCACTCCTATCAACATACTATTGGAAGTTCTGACCAGAGGAATCAGGCAAGAGAAAGTAAAGGGTATTTAAATAGGAAGAGAGGAAAAATCAGTATCATTTCTGTATGTCAAGAGCAAACAATCTGAAAATGAAATCTTTTAGCTTTTATATAATTCCATTTACAATACCTACTAAGAATATGTAGGAATAACCTTAACTATGGAAGTCTTTAAATTCCATATAGTTTTACAATAAAACTATAAAACATTCATGATATAAATTGAAGAAGACATAAAAAATGAAAATATATCTCATGTTCATGAAGTGGAAGAATCAATATTTTAAAAATGTCTATACTACCCAAAACAATATACATATTCAATGCAATTGCTACTGATGTACCAAAGATGTTCTACACAGAAATATAAAATATTCCTAAAATTTATATGAAATCAAAATGATCCAGAATAACCAAAGCCATCCTGAGCAAAATAATGAACCTGGAATCTTGACATTATATGACTTTATATTATAATGCAAAGCTATAGTAACTAAAACTGTTGTTACTGGCATAAAACCAGACACACAGAACAATAGAATTGAACAGAGAATCCATAAACAAATTCATATATTCACAATCACATCATTTTCAATAAAGGTGCCAAGAACATATAATGAAGGTAAGGACACTCTATTCAACAAATGATTTCGGTAAAACAAGATGTTTATATTCATAAGAATGAAAGTAGACCTCCATCTCTCACCATATTAAAAAATCAAATCAAAATGAATTTAAAACTGAAATGTGACACAAGAAACTATAAAATTCCTAAAAGCAAACATTGGGAAAAGGCTTCAGGATCTTAGCATGGACAAGGATTCCTTGATTAAGCATAGTCAATCAAAGCAAAAATAGACTAATGGGATCACATAAAGCTAAAAAGCTTCTGCATAGGAAAACAATAAAGTGAACAAATAACCTACAGAATCAGATAAAATATTTGCAAATTATTCAACTGACAAGAAATTTATCACCAGAATATATGGAAAACTCATACAACTCAATAGCAAAAAATATTCTGATTTAAAAAATGGATAAAACGTTTTGATAAACACTTCTCAAAAGAAGACATACAAATGACCAACAAGTATATTTTAAAAAATTGCTCATTACTAATAATCAGAGAAATACAAATTAAAATCACAATGAGAAATCATTTCCCCATACCTAAAATGGCTTTGATTATAAAGACACAAAAATAACTGATGCTGGTGAAGATGCAGAGAAAAAGGAAGCCTTGTACACTCTTGGTAGGAACGTATATTATTATAGCTACTATGAAGAACAGAATAGATGCTACTCAAAAAACTAAAAATAGAAGTAACATATGATTCAGCAATCCCACTGCTGGTCTGTATTCCCGTGTTTATTACAGCAATATTCATAATAGCTAAGATATAAAATAAAACTATGTGTCCATCAATGATGACTGAATAAAGAAAATATGGTACATATAAACAATAGAATATTCATTATTTTATTAGAATGAAATTATATCATTTGCAATAACATGAATGGAACTGGGAGATATTATCTTAAATAAAGTAAGCCAGGCATAGAAAAACAAGTATCATATGTTCTCATTCATGTGCCGTAGGTAAAAAATTGATCTCATGATACTACATGGTACAATGGTGGTTAATAGAAGCTCGGAAGGATAATGGGGAGGAAGGGATAACGAAGGTTTGATTAATGGGTACAAAAATACACAATTAGTGTATAGTGATAATTAACCAATTGTACAATTCCGAATAGCTAGAGGAGTGAATTTAGAATGTTTCTCACACAAAGAAATTCCAAACATTTGAGGTGATGGCTATCCCAATTACTCTGACTTGACCATTACACCTTTTATGCTTGCCTCTGAATATCACGCGTATCCCATAAGTATAAACAACTATTATGTACCTTTATATATAAAAAATCTAAAAACCCAATAAATATGTTTTTAATATTCCTGACATAAATTTTATGTTTGTTTTCAGCGCATTCTGTTATATTTTACTGAGTTCCCAAGCCCGTTTCATAGAGGCCAGGTTATTTTGCTTTCTTCTAATGATAAGTTTAAACTTTTCCAATGTTTCTGTCTAAATAATTTAGTAGACAATTTTCCAAGGCTTGCTTAATTTCTTAATTCCTAAATCTTCAATATTGATGACATTTTATTTCAATTTACCGATAATTTTTCCATACATATTTTTGCTTATTTATTGCTTATTTTGCAATGTATACACTTCTCCTAAGAACCAATTAACAGAAAATAAGATCCCGCATCTTGCCTTGAAACTGTCCAGTGTACGTTTTGACTAGCTGTGTGCGTGTGTTTGTGTATACGTGTATATTTAATAACTTTTTATGTCTACCTTATAGACATTTTTCTTGGGAATATTTTTTCATAAATACAATTTTTCATATTTATGGGGTATATGTGACATTTTGATACAAGCATACAATGTGTCAAGTGATAAGGTAATTAGGATAGTGATCATCTTAAACATTTGTCATATCTTTGTATTAGCATTTCAATTTAACTCTTTTAATTATTTTGAAATACACAATATTGTTAACTCTAGTTGCCCTATGGTCCTATTTAACACTATATCTTATTTCTTCTAACCATATTTTTGTACTCATTAACTAACCCCTCTCTATTCCCCTCTCCACATTATGGGAAGAATACATTTTATGAAATGACTTTTGGTATATATAAAAAAATCAGATATGGATTATTTATTTAGCTTATTAAAATGATAAAGTATATATCTAAATGCTAATTCATCCTTACATTCAAATTTATTCAGTCATGGATTTTTTTCTTCTTCATTCATACGGCAAGCCTGATTTTGTAATTGTGTATTTTGAATGCTTTAGTAGATATCTTCATTCCTTTGATTATTTATAATACTTTATTTTTTACTTTGTCTGCTTTCATTCTTACCAAGAAGGTATTGGCATATACCATCTATTTCTGACACACCTCTTCATAGTTCACCAACTTGTCATACCCAGGGAATTAGTGAGACTTAAGTGTATTTGAATTTTTCAAAAGAGGGATATGATTTGTGTACCTATCATAGATGTTCTTCTTTAGTCCAGACAAATGTAGTGCATTTATCTAAGATTCCTTTAGATTATAGGTTTTTAATAGTTTCTTTCCTTAATATATAGGGCAGATGCAAATTTCCTGTACTTGTAAATGTCTCAGTTTATTTCTTTCATAATTGTGTACGCATGCATTTACAATGGGAAGAAAAATGGGCAAAATACTGGACATCAAATGAATGTCTTCCATCAGATTTTATTTCGGGAAATCTTTGTTCATTTTTGTGATAATGGAATTTTTACTCTTTTACTTAGTAAATTACATCTATTAAACTTGTAACTCATATCTATTACTTTAAAAATATGTTACTTTAAAAACTCAGAGCTAAATAACAGAAACATTTTGAAGTTTCCTCATTTCAATTCTTTAATACCTGCGTACGATTATCCGATAATTTTGTACCTCTGGTCAAACATTTTAGAGAATCATCTGACAAAAATATCCTTCTTAGGCTGACAAAATGCTTGTGTCTTTCCTTTAAATTCACACTTTTTACTACCTGAGTTAAAATCTTAGCCTCACAGTTATGTGACCTTTGACAAGTTATTTAGCCTCTTAGTGTCTTTGTTTGTTTTCATTTTCAAAGTGTGATACGAATAATTTCTATTGTCTAGGATTTCTATTAAGAGTAAATGAGATGAGAAATATAAGACCCTCAGAAAACATGGCACATAGTAAGCTGTTAAATAATATCAGTTGTTTATTGTTTGACCTTTAGTTAGAGTATTACAAACCCAACCTCGTGAGTTAGCACACTAATTATGAGGGATTTTTATGTAGTAAATATTTACGGGCCTGTGTGTGTGTTACTGCACTCACTTCTCCCACATTCTTCTTAAATACAATTTCTTTATCTATATAGAAAATGATTTTCTGTGCTCTCACGTGCCAATTCCTTTCCCTGGATTTTAAGAGTGGGGTCGAATGAGGGGAGACAATCCTTTTCCCAGATATCAAAGTTGTAAGATGTAAAGATTGGAAGACTTTAAAGGCCTGGTTTTATAACTGTGTCTAGAATGGAAAAGGTAACCATCATGCAGAGAAAAAGCAAAGTCTAGAGAATGTGGGTCTCAATAGAGTCTGCACCTCTAGTGCATGTGTTCTGAGGTTTAGCACACTCCTGTCCTTTTTTCAGCTTGGTGATTCCGTAAAATATTATGTAATATTCAACTCAGGTTTATCTTAGTTAACAAAAGTTGTCCTGTTTTTTTTCCTGTTGTTCTTAAGTAATCATAGTATTCTTTCTTTCTTTCTTTCTTTTTTTTTTTTTTGAGACGAAGTCTCGCTCTGTCGCCCAGGCTGGAGTGCAGTGGCCGGATCTCAGCTCACTGCAAGCTCCGCCTCCCGTGTTCACGCCATTCTGCTGCCTCAGCCTACCGAGTAGCTGGGACTACAGGCGCCTGCCACCTCGCCCGGCTAGTTTTTTTGTATTTTTTTAGTAGGGATGGGGTTTCACCGTGTTAGCCAGGATGATCTCGATCTCCTGACCTCGTGATCCGCCCGCCTCGGCCTCCCAAATTGCTGGGATTACAGGCGTGAGCCACCACGCCTGGCCAGTATTCTTTTCTAATTTTACACTGCTGTTGAAATTGTCTTCATTCGTCTTGGAGACCAATGATCGATACAGCCTCTTCTTAGTGACTCTGCTTAAGCAAAAAGAGGAAGATTCACAGGTGCTTTAAGAACAGAGTAGTATCTCTTTTTTTTTTTTTTTTTTTTTTTTTGGTAAACATCGCATTTTATTAACAAAACGTTTACACCTTTCTTACAACAAAACAGTGATTTAGCATGTTATACTCTATAAAAGTGTATTATAGAATATTCAAGCCAAAACAATATTATTTAAAACTATGGCAAATCAACTTTCATTTGCAAACTATCTACTATGAGCATAGGTATGAAAACAAAAATCTTACAACAAAAACCAAAAGGTATAGTTTTCTTCTGTCAGCATCTATAAACATTACAGACATCATATGGTTTACACACACTTAGGTCCAGCCCAAGGTTAAGACTGCAAAAATAAAGTCTTCAAACATCCATAGAAGCTTGATAGCAACACTCGCTTACCCAGAGTGGTATCTCTAGATAATTTCAGCCATGGGAGTTGATTGTCTATCTTCTCTTTTCTCCTCTGTAGGTTTTTGAGGAAACTAAACTTGGTTTTATCTGCTTTGTGAAGAAACACATTCTTTCAGCTTCATTCCAGTGCAGCTCTCCTTAACTCTCTGGAACAATGACATTTAACTAGCTTTCATTCCTTCAGTCTCAGACTAGACCTCTACCAAAACTAAACTTTCTTAATGACCTTCTAATTGTATCTGCCTTCACCTAATTGCCTGGGCTCTTTTAGTACCACTCCCTTCCTCACACATCATGGAACATCCAAATTAAATTGCCTTGAGGACCATGGATTTGTCAGGTTCTCTTTCCTTATATGTTGAAAATAATATTAATATTTATGTGATAAATATATGTCCATTATTTATATGCTTGGTGTTAGTATCTTGGTTAGTAAATATTTCAATTATTTATATGCTTGATATTAGTATGGATAGTATTCCATATTTTGCTTTGCATATTTTTACAAACCTCAACTATTTTGTGCTCCATATGCGTTTTACCTAGTGTCCTTGCCAAAGATCAATACAAAGTTCTCACTGGGAAATTTTCTTTTAGTGTTTTTCCAACAAAGAGAAATTCTGAGGAAAGTTGAGACTAGATCTGGGTACTTCCTTCTAACATGCTTAGGCATGTTCAGGGGAAACTCAAAGCTGGCCTTATTTTTAATATTTTTTTTCTTATAAGTAAACAAGTAGCAATTTTATTGTACTCCACAACTTTCCAACATTTATTTCGTTTTTCTTGAGTTTTTAATTTTGCAATCTCCTTGGGCTTATTAGTAACCTATGGAAAATTTTCTTATTATTTCCTTTTGGTAAATGGCGAGTATATTGAACTCCTTTCATAGTTTACATCATAAATTGTATAATTTTCTTTCTATTTTCCAAACATTACCCTAAACCTACTAAAATTTAGATATAAGGTTTTTCTCTGGATTTTGTTTTTTTCCAGTAATAATTGACAGGATTATTTGAATCAAACTGCCAATGGAAAAAAAAGAATTTTTCTAGATAAAATATTAAAAACAGTTCTAAACAGCATTGAGTAGTTAAACTGATGATGGAAAGAGGCTAGACCATAACAAGAGGATAAACTTTACCTGGAGAGATAAGTATTAAATCAAAGAAATAAAGTATCTTTTGTCTTGAGGGCATTTACCCACAGTTTACGTAAAAGTTCAAAGTGACACAAAAATTCAGCATCTTAGGAAACCCTCTTGACAATAACCTAGAAATAAAGTGACCACTCTTTTTTAAAGATGAGTAATAATTAGATACTCTTATCTTATTATCCCAAACTTAAAATTACTAGAAGCTGAGCAAAACAGGTGAAATAAAGAACTTACGGCACTACATATGAATGTACTAAATGTTCCAGTTTAATGACAAGCATACTCATATAGGGAAAAAAAAATACCAACAACATGTTACTTACAAGAGACAAATATAAAATACAAAATACAAAATGAGTAAAAGTAATGGGATTAAAAATGATATATTTTTAAAGATGTATTTTCAAGCACTCATAGAAAATCTACCACAAATTGAATATATATATAAGGACAGGGAAAAAATGGAACCCATATACCATTTTGGTGAATGGTGCCAGTCAATTTTGCCACTTTGGAAAATAGATTGGCATTATCAAGTATATTTGAAGTTGCACATACCCTATGGCCCAATAATTATATTCATAATATTAATAAATATATATGCTTTTAAAATTCACTCACATGTGCATTTGGATGCCTATATGAGAAAATTTATAGCAGCAATAAAATGACCAGAAACTTTAAACAGCTCAAACATTCATCAACAGTACAATGAGAAAAACAAATTATGGAATATTCATATAATGAAATATTAAAAGACAATGAAAGCGAACAAACTGCAAGTTAAATGATCATATTTTACAAACAAAAGTGAGAAAAACAAAAACTAAAAATAAAAAATAGTAAGATTTAATTATGTTTATATAAAATTGAAAAGCAGAGAAAACCAAAGTAGGAATCAGAAACTATGGCCCCTGAATCAAATCTGGCCTTATATCTGTTTCTGTAAATTGTTGTGCTGAGTATAAATACATTCATACTTTTGTCTATCATTCTATGGCTATTTTTGTACTACAGTGGCAGTACCTAGTAGCTGTTACAGAGACCTTATGCCCTGCAATGACTAAAATATTTACTATCTGACATTTATGGAAAATGTCATTCTCAGAACTAAACTATCATTTAGGAATGAAAACGTAAGTACTAATACATAAGATAAAACAAAGAACATGGAAATAATAATAAGCAAGTTTAATTTTTCCTTCTGGCATTTTGTAAAAAAGGTTGGGATCACAAAAGGACACATAGACAGGCCGGGCTTGGTTGCTCAGTAATCACAGCACTTTAGCACTTTGGGAGGCTGAGGTGGGCATATCACTTTAGACCAGCAGTCCGACACTAGCCCGGCGAACATGGCGAAATCCCGTCTCTACTAAAAATACAAAACTTAGCGGGACATGGTGGCGTACACCCGTGATCCCAGCTACTAGGTGGCTGAAGCATGAGAATCGCTTGCACCGGAAGTTGCGGTGAGCCGAGATCGTGCCACTGCACTCCAGCCTGAAAGACAGAGTGAGACTCTGTCTCAAAAAAAAAAAAAAAAAAAAAGGGACGCAGCAGCTCTGCATTGCTGCCAATGTTCTATTTCTGTACCTATGTTACAGGTACAACACATGAACAGATTGTTACATAAGCATTCATTTTATAAATATCTATCAAATTATGTGTGTATTTTACGCATTGTTGGTAATTCTTTACAATTAATATCTTTAAAATATTTTAAAGGGAAACTAAACACATTTAAAAACTAACCCAAAACAAAACAAAAACATATATATAACATACCAAAGCCATATAATAGACATATAGACTAGCTAGCATACATACTAATATATATACACACACATATATATGCTAGTATATATACACATATATATGCTAGTGTATATACACACACATAATATATACACACACATAAATATGCTAGCATATATAGTAGTGTACACATACATACACTAGCATATACGTGTGTGTATATATGTGTACATTACTATATATGCTAGCATATTTGACAACAGTATGACAATATGCTAGGACTTTTCCCAAATAATAACCCTGAATTTCATTTGATTGTTATTGGTTTTCCTGCCCTAATTCTGTAACTTCCACATTCTTCTTTCCAATAGGCAACTAAAGAAATACATAGCCACCAATTAGTGTGTTTAACTTATCATCGAATAAAGCATGTATTGGACAGAAATTGAATCCTCTGCAATCTATTATAAATACTTATGTTTAGTAAAATATCCTGAGATGGTAAGACACCTTTTCTTCATTTTGTTATCCTGTTCTCTGCCTAGAAAATATAAATAAATTTCTGTTGAACTAGTGAAGCAAGCATCAGTTATTTATTTCTAATCTAAAGAGCTAGGTTTCTAAATGCAGATCAGACGTTTGTATCCCGACAGCTCTATGTTTCTTTTATTTCCAAAACAGAGATAAATAAAGCTAACTATATTTACAAAGATATTTATTAATAAACATTGTAACGCAGTCTATTCGACGTGTATGCAAGCAGGCCGATTTTTAAAATCTTTCCAGAATTAAGGTTTTTTTTTTTTTTTTTCATTTTATAAACATTTTAATTGAGCCACTAGCATTGCATTAGAAAGACATGCTGGGTTGATATAAAGCTGGTTCCAAGTTTGCAGTGGATTGAAGATCGGAAGTTTTGTGGGAATGCTAACGTGCTGGTTCAGGGCTCCAAAACTTATACTTCTCCAGATGGAGCATTGTTAATATTCTGGATTTGTGGCACTGCACTATTTTGAAACAAATAAAATGAAGCAGTAAAAAATAAGTTTGTTTGCCATATGGCTGTTTATTTCTCTATGTAGAGCCTCACTGTGAAATATATGGCTCCTCAATATGGGACAGCCACATATTCACATCGGTGCACCTGCTTTTAGCATGAGGAATCTTTCTTTTGATGACATTAAATTCATGATATCATGATTTGAAGAATTTTTCTCATCATTTATGAGACTGGAGAGCGGTCTGTCTTATAAGACATGGAAAATGAGATTATACATTGGTAGGTTTTACTCTTTAAAATATATGTATTTAAATATGCAAAAAAGCTGTTTTAGGTAAATGAAAGAATATGATAGATAGAAACGGAACGGTGAATACTGTGAGAGAGGCTTGTGTTCCAATTCTACCTGTAACAGGGATTTCTAATGTAGCCCTGAGCAAGGAATGACATTTCTCTACCTAATCTATTCTACTTTTATAATTGGAATTTAAATAATAGAATTACAGAGTTATAGATTTCTTAAAATTTGATCTAGGTTTGCCTCCAGGAAAAATACAATCAGGATACCAAAAGAAGTATTTTCTTCCCTGTAAAGAAACAACTTCTGTTACTAATCACTACAGTGATGTTTTCAGGGTCAGGGGTTAACCTGTTCTTTAGAACTTGCTTTCTCTTGTCCTACTTGAAAGTCGAGGAGAGAGTGACCTCTTACAAACCTACAGAGGATTTTAAAGTGCTGCTTTCAGGCCATAATAAGAGGCAAAGAGATTCTGCTAGGATAAATACTTTACTTTGGTTTGGACCCAACACTCTCAGACAGTCACATACCTACAAACTCTTCTCAGATACAACTGTTTACAATTGTAAATGTGCTTTTCAATATCTTACTTACATCTTCCATCCTTTCTTTTATAAAAATGTCTGCTTTACTGCATACATTTTGCAATCCTTTTATAAGATTTCAACCTTAATATCTTTAAAACTTGAAAGTGGAAACAACTCATCAACAAGTATTAGTTCCTTGTATATATAATAGAAATCCTTGAAACATTAAAATACTTGTTGAGTCTATAAAGTTAAACATCAAGCATATATTGTTTATTACTTAAGAGGAAAGTATGGTTAATATTTTAGAATATTACTATCTCTTAGTCTAGTATAGAAATAGGCTCAGGAGATTCTCCTGCTTCAGCCTCCCAAGTAGGTGGGACTATAGGCATGCACCACGCCTGGCTAATTTTTGTAATTTTAGTAGAGGCAGTGTTTTGCTCTGTTGGCCAGGTTGGTCTCGAACTCCTGACTTCAGGTGATCCACCCACCTCTGCCTTCCAGGGTGGTGGGATTGCAGGTGTGAGCCACAGCACCTGGCCAGTGGTTTTTAAAATATTCTTTGACAGTCTCATTGTCATGTCAATTAGGTCAATGCCTTTAAAAATATGTATATACACATCTCAAAAATAAAATAAAATAGTAAGCATTAAAAAAAGCAATAGAAACATAAGAAATAGAACTAATGTATGAAAAAACTATTCTAAAAAGAATACACTGTTGTAAAAAATAAGATCAATTTTCTTTTATGCTGTTTTTCATGTTATTAAAAATTCTCATGTAAATTTTGTTTTCCTTTACAATATTTCTAATACTTATCAGCTTCCATACTTCACCTTAATCAAACTGTTTCACCAGAAACTATATCACTGTGCCCATCTCTTGATGTTTTTGGATTTTATTGTCATATAAGTGTCTTACTAAAGCATCTTAGGGTTTGTGCTATTTGCTGCTCAACAAGTCTGAGTAGCATGATCTCATTAAAAGAGTAAATCTGCTTGAAATTCTGTGAGGTTGTACATTAGTATCCTAGAGCTGAGATAACAAAGTACCACAAAATGGTGGCTTAAAACAATGGAAATGTATTGCCTCACACGTTTCAAAGCTACAAGTCAAGATGTCGGTAGAGGGTAGGGTTGGTTCCTTACAAGGGCACCAAGGGAAAATCTGGTCCATGCGTTTTTTACTAGCTTCTGGTAGTAGCTGGCACTCCTTGGGATTTCTGGGCTTACAAATGCATCACATCTCTGCCTCCATCTTCACATGAAGTTCTACCTGTGACTCTTGGCTTCACATGGCTGTCTTCTTACAGGGACACCAGTTGTATCGGTCAAGAGGACCACTTGACTTCAGTATAACCTCATCTTAACTAATTAACCTGCAATGATCTTATTTCCAAATAATATCACATTCTGTTGAACTGAGAACTGGGACTTCAACAGATATTTTTCCAAGACATAAGTTAACCCATAATAGGTGTATATTCAGACATATCAAGTTAATATTATCAGAGAGCATGGATTCTGATACAGCATGAATGTATGTCATTGAAGGCGTAATATTCCCCTACTTCACAATTGGTTTTTAAAAATTTGCTTAATAGAGAAATGAATTTGCTCCAATGTATCAGTCACCTCCAGATTTCAGTTTACATTGATCTTCATAGTCAAAGATCCATTTGGTTTATGCACCTCTAAACAACAGCTTATATTATAATATTATTTGAATCCATATTCCTGCATCTTTCAAGTCTTTTATAATGGTACGAACTGGTACCATTATCTCAAGAATGTGACACATATGGTTTGTTATTTGATAATAAGATATTGTGATAAGAATTTACCCTTAGTTTTTCTTGCCATCTATAGCTCTGATTGTCAGTTCAGGGGACCAATATGAGGATTCTGCAAGTTTCCAAGTAACAATGTCAAAGATGCATTAATAAAGATGCATTAATAAACTGAGAGAATATATATATATATATATATATATATATATATATATATAGTGGTTTGAGAATTTACTGGGCCTACTCCGAGATTCACCTGGGCCAAAATTCTACTTATCACCTCATCACCATAAGCCCTCTGGTAACCTATAAATAATCAAAGGAAGATTTGCAGCATATACCATATATACCCTTTTTTCAAGAGAACTGAGTGCTCATTTCAATCACAGAAATATCAGGTTGCCAAGCAATGTGAGGAATCAAAGTTTGTATCCTGTTTGCAAGCTCACAATTTAAATTGCTAAAGTTTCATGAATGTTGGCAAAAGACAAGAGACTCCTGAATCAGAGACAAATAATTTTATCACTCAAAGGCAGAAAACATAAGCTTAATATTTGCATTGGTTTCCTTTGCCCACAGTTCCCACAGGGCATTGCAGAGTCACCAACATAGATGCTTTGCCTGCAGTGGGTTTGCATCTCAATTAAGAAACACCAAACTTAAAATACCCCAATCTTTCACAATGGGTTGCAAGCAAACCTGCTCAACCTTGCCCCAGAAAAAAGATGTTATATTGCCAAAAAATGAGACATCCATGGAGAACTGTCTTTCAGCACAGTATGTGTTGAACTGTATTGTCTTGAACCAATGTATGAATTGGTTTAAGTCTGGAAAATGAGTGACAGATAATTACTTCCAATTGTAGTTACCCCAATGGGATTTTTGCTAACCAGACTCAAAAATTTTCCCATAATATAGGTAAGTAATTTTTTAAGCTGATGGTACTCCCAGACTAGTGTGTTTCTCAATGTATTTGTAAGGAAGAGTCCTCTGGGCCCTCTGGTTAGCAGAGTTAGCAGACAGTGGCAGTGGGAGAGGATGAACAGGTACAACTTAATAACTCTAAATAGCATTCCCATTGTCTTAGTCTTTGGATTCTTTTTTTTTTTTTTTTTCCGCAATGGCAGAGAAGTTCTGGCATTTTGATCTAATTGACTACAGGCTACCATTGAATCTACATTTTTATTCAGACTGTTAGAGACACTTTCCACTATCTGAGCAAGCACATTCAAAGCAAAAATCTCTGGTAAGTACATTTTTATGAACATATTAAGCCTGACAATTCTTTTTCTTTTTTTGGTGGGGGGGGGGGAGGTTTACATTTCCTTTTTTTTTTTTTATACTTTAAGTTCTAGGGTACATGTGCACAACGTGCAGGTTTGTTACATACGTATACATGTGCCATGTTGGTGTGCTGCACCCATTAACTTGTCATTTACATTAGGTGTATCTCCTAATGCTATCCCTTCCCCCCAACCCCCTCCCCACAATAGGACCCAGTGTGTGATGTTCCCCTTCCTGTGTCCAAGTGATCTCATTGTTCAATTTCCACCTATGAGTGAGAATATGTGGTATTTGGTTTTCTGTTCTTGTGATAGTTTGCTGAGAATGATGGTTTCCAGCTGCATCCGTGTCCCTACGAAGGACATGAACTCATCCTTTTTAATGGCTGCATAGTATTCCATGGTGTGTATGTGCCACATTTTCTTAATCCAGTCTGCCACTGATGGACATTTGCGTTGATTCCAAGTCTTCACTATTGTGAATAGTGCGGCAATAAACATATGTGTGCATGTGTCTTTATAGCAGCATGACTTAAAATCCTTTGGGTATATCCCCAGTGATGTGATGGCTGGGTCAAATGGTATTTCTAGTTCTAGATCCTTGAGGAATCGCCACACTGTTTTCCACAATGGTTGAACTAGTTTACAGTCCCACCAACAGTGTAACAGTGTTCCTATTTCTCCACATCCTCTCCAGACAATTCTTAAATCAGCCTTAAGAATCAATTTCTACACTTCTTATATTCCTGCTTATGAACGTTAGCAAGATTTTGCAACATTTTTGACATCTAAGACATCTTAAAGATTCCTAGACATGAGACTATCTCACTCAATGAATCTAGAAGCAACAAGGAGTACTAGGAATGGATCCTGAGAAGATGCATTTCCTTGTTAGGCAATTTGTGCATTGAAGGTTTGAGGAGTCAACATTCTCAGATTTCCCTAACTCTGGCCTATGTTTGCCAGTCCAAATCTTAGGTTCCCTCTCCTTTCCAATTAATGCCCTAATCTTAACATCCGGTGAGACTGTGAATTTGACTTGCAACTTGCTCACATTATCCATGAACTTAATTTTTGTTGTGTTCTCCAGATACTTTTTAAAAGAAAAGAGATTTTTTAAAAGATATAGGCACTGTGGTTCTATATTCTTTCCTTGAATGAGCAGTTGATACCCCTGTGCTCATAATATACGTTACTTTTGGTAAACTTTTCCCAGTAAGATGGCATAACATCCCTTTAATCTTGTCTTCATTGTCAATAGACTTGTAGGGTGCAGTAGCTGTTCATTTAATCAATACTTAATCCAAAGCAAACCCATGTGATAATATTTGTAGTTATTATGCCACTGGATGCCACAGATAATTGTTGTCCTATTTTCTGTTTCTATGAATGTTATTGCTGTGTTCAGTGTCTAGCAGGTGAGCAGTTTATTTCCATTCTCCATCTTGGAGGTCTGTTTCTTAAAACCACCTAGGCTAAGAACTTCATCATGTCAGTGTTCAGTCAAGAAAAAAGAAACAATTCAAATTTTAAATAGATGCAAGTCAGTGCAAGGGATATTTTTAACAAAGTTAATACAATTGCTGAGAACACTAATATGGAATGAGAGGAAATGTAATTGTAGCTTGATACATTGGCCAAGCAAATCCATAATCAATAGCTTCCTTCTTTTCAATCTCCAACCTCCTCTTAGTGACAACTAGTCGCTGAAACTAGCTTGAAATACTTTGCAAGGGAACAGAATTATGCTTGATTGCAATGCAAAGCGGAATGTGGCAGATAGAATAGTATTCCTACCTTACCCCAAAGAGGTTCACATACTAAAATCCAGAACTTGTGAATATGTTATGTTTAATAGCAAAGGAGAATTAAGATTGCAGATGAAATTAATGTTTCTAATCAACTGTCTTTAAAATAAGAAAAGTATCTCTGTAGGGCTCAATATAATGACCAGAATTCTTCAGATGTGTAAGAGTCATACAGCAGAGTTAGAGTCAGAAAAGATACAAGGAAAGAAGCAAGTTTGAATTGAGCAAGTAGAGGTTCAACTCAACGTTGCTGGCTTTGAAGATGGAAAGAGGCCCACCAGGGCTAGGGATACAGACAGCCTCTAGAAGCTGGCAAAGCCAAGGAAACATAATCTCTTCTAGAGTCTTCAGAGGGAGCATAACCCTATAAACACACTGATTTTAGCCCACTGTGATGACCATTTTAGAACAGTAACCCCAAAAATTGCAAGATAACAAGTTTCTTTGTATTTGAAGCCACTAAATTTGTGGTAATCTGTTAGAGTGACAATAGAAAATCAATACAAAGAGCAAGTAAAGGTATAGTATATGAGAACCGACAGGCAAATAACCCACACATCTAATACTTTTAATTCTTAGAGTATCAGCTCACAACATCTGTGCATTGTGAAAGAACTGCCAGGTCCTTCTGTGTATGAATGGTAGGCTATGCATAAACCCTACTGGGACCAACCCCCTTTTTATCCAATCAATTATATCATTGTAAAAGTGAAACTTTAGTAATAAATCTAGATTTATTTTTTAAAAGAAATACTTTAAAACAATTTATGTGGAATAATTCATACATAGGTATTTTATAAGACTGCTTTACAATAACTTTTCATCAAGAACATAAGGGCTACTTTCAAAATCATTATCAGAATCAACTATGGAAAGAGTACAGTGTGATAAGCAAGGAAAAATTGGTAGAGAAAGCTCAGCTGAGGCAGCTAAATAATTTGGGGATAGCGTCAGGTTGAGGGTCCAATTTGGTTCCTATAGATTAGGAAATGTATAGTTTGTTTGTTTGTTTGTTTTGAGATGGAGTTTCACTCTTATTGCCCAGGCTGGAGTGCAGTGGTGTGATCTCGTCTCACTGCAACCTCCACCTTCCAGGTTCAAGCGATTCTCCCAGCCTCCAGAGTAGCTGGGATTCCAGGCATGTGCCACCACGCCCAGCTAACTTTGTATTTTTAGTAGAGATGGGGTTTCTCCATGTTGATCAGGCTGGTCTTGAACTCCTGACCTCAGGTGATCCACCCGCCTCGGCCTCCCAAAGTGCTGGGATTACAGGCGTGAGCCAGTGAACCTGGCCTGTATAGCTATTTTATATAGAGATGGGTTAGTCTAGAACTTAGGCCATCAAGCCAACCTACAACATATGGAGAGGATTCAGGATCAAATTGAATGGACACTGTCATCATTCGCTTCAAAGGTATAATTTGTGCAGGAGAAGGCTCAAGCCAAGTTGGATGCTAAATATATAAGTTAAAAGTTATGTGCTCAGGATAATGGACCAGTGTCAGGTTGTAGATATCTAAACTTGAGAACACAAGAATACAGGCAGAAGTGGAGCACTCTTACACAAGCTCAGATAGCCTTTTTTTTTTTTTTTTTTTTTTTTTTTTTTTTTTTTTTTTTGAGACGGAGTCTCGCTCTGTCGCCCAGGCTGGAGTGCAGTGGCGCAATCTTGGCTCACTGCAAGCTCCGCTTCCCGGGTTCACGCCATTCTCCTGCCTCAGCCTCCGGATTAGCTGGGACCACAGGTGCCCGCCACCACGCCCAGCTAATTTTTTGTACAATCGCCCAAATAAACAAACTAAAAAGGCAGTAATAGGAAATGAAATACAGAGTAGAAAACTAGACAACCAGACACAGCTTTTCAGGATCCCAAGAAATTAAGTGGTTTGTGTAATCAGCCCGGCTAGAATGATCGCTTTTTCTTCTGCTCTTAAGTAGTCCTTGTTGTTGGCAAAATGAGTTCACAGTGCAGGCTGTTTCTCAGAGCAAGGTAGGTACAAATATTTGTTGTAGAGAAACAAATCTCTTAATCTGGGAAGTAACTGTACTATTAATAAGAATTTATTTTTTTTTCTTAATCCTGCAGTTGACACTATAGCCATTGCGCTACACACTAAAAATTTAAATATAGCTCCTCTCTTCAATAAATGTATTGTTGGTTAATTTAGGCATCTAGATTAGTTTAACCATCCTATAAATTGATTGTGTCTTTCATGGGCCTAAACTCTGACTTATATTCCTCATAGTTAAGTTTATTTAATTATTATACTCTGTATAAAAAGCAAACAGCTGATCATTACTACCCAGACCATGTTCATGAAATACAGGAGAGGGTTTAAATTTCTCTCAGCATTATTCATCAGCAGACATATTTTCTATTCTCAATTTTATTCTTTCTTTCTTTTTAATGGACCATCAGTGTTTTCCATGTCTCACTTGAGTTTTGGAACTTAAAATTAGATGTAAAGAAAATGTGTTTATAGTGTATATTTTATTTGATAATGACAGTCAAAATTTGTAAATACAGAACATGGGTCCTAGCTTATGTAAAGGTGAAATAATATATCTGGATTTCTGCTGATAAAATTTTCCAATATCTGTTGGAAAATAACATAGAAAACAGACTCTTGCAGGAAGCCTTAAAGTGCAAATCTGTAGGCTTTCTCAGATTTAGCAGGTTAAATCCAGAGTTAGTACTCCCTTGTGATACCTTGGCAATTTAGCATGTTAAAGATAAAGCACATTTAATGATCACAGGAGAGAGTGCAATTAAAAATGCAAGCTCATTTGCACCCCCTTCCTATTCTCTGGTTTAGCTAGAAAACATCTGTGTATATAGTGCAATTTGAAGTGTAAGAGAAAATGATACTTCTAGATTAAATGATTCCAGTCCCAACTAGCTAGCCGGAAGCAGCATGAATGCAGCACTTCAAGTGTTGAATACTTCTGTTTTACTTGTACTGGGTCATCTGAATAAAATCTGAACATGGCCAATTCAATCAGAATAATCCAATTTGACTTTATACCTGACTGAAAATATGTTTCCTCTAAATTGTCTTACTATTTACTAAAGCAGGATTTTGTTGCTATGTAAATGTTTTCTGTCTGAAATATTTACATAAACTAACATAATTGAAGTAATTATACTAAAACCTTTATTAATTAAACCATGAAATTTCTATCAATCTTAACTCACTTTTGACACTAAATAAAAAAAAACCAAATACATAGATTTGGTATTTTGGCAAATTATCATATTTTGTCTTCCCATTTGTAATTATCGGAGCTAAGAAATTAAAATATATATATTTTTAACTCATAACAAAGTCATAGGAGAATTCCAGACAGATTCCTCTTGAGTTCTGCTGGAATTCCCCTGACATTTGCCCACAAAAATGTAAAGACTGAAACCTGAATTTGGAACCCTGAGCCTCAAACAGCTGACCGATTGCAGGTGTTTAAATGACAAATGCAAAATATTTTAGAAATGAAAAACAGTGGTGGCAGAGAAGAGGAGGGGTCAAAGTGGAGAGACCAGATGTCTAAAATACGAAATGTCTCCAATATTCCATTTTTATAAAAAATAGAAACATTGAATGTGCTAAAGTAGCCAAAATACTTTGGAGGCATTTCATTTATACTGTGTGAATTTAAGCCAGAAAAATAATTTTAAATAACAACTCAAACTAGTGGTGTCATACACATAACCTCAGTGAAATCCAAGGAGCTATCTTGTGAGCAATTTTAAAATAAATATTTCATCCTATTTTATCAAATAGAATATTTAAAATTCTGAGCTAGTTTTTGTTAATCCCATGATTTGATTAATACATTAATACTATTCCTTATTTGAATGTTTACTTACATGGTTTTTTAAACCATGAAAGATTAGAACTCTTAACTTACAAATAGTAATATAGTGTTCTTGAAATAAACAATTCCCTGGCATTGCTTTCTTCAGGTAATGCAAGTAGCCGCTTTGAGTCATAGACAGTCATAGATACCTTTTCTAGATATAATTATGAGGGGGAAAGACTTTCAAATACAGTTAAAGGGAAAAATAATTACTGTAAAAATAGCAGTTTAAAGATTTGATCATCACCCCTCAGATTACAAAGGATAACATTAAATGATCCACAGCTAATAATCATTCTCAATACATATAAATATTCTTCACAACTTCTCAATGTATACCCAAGGACTAAGGAGTTCATAAATGTTATATTAGGAAGCTTTTACTTTATAATGCAAACCATGGCTGTGACCCAAAGCAAGAATATACAATACTTTCCTGTTGGATATTCAGTCACTTTCATTCCCTTTGATGCTCTTTCCTCACTTTCAGGGAAGGAGCAGAGGGAGTTCAGGTTTGTGGCCTGCTCCCCTGTTGTCCTTCATTCTACAGGCACTGAAAATGAGATGAAACCTCAACTGCTCACTAGTGCACACACACACAATCCACTGGCTTTCATCAGTAACTTTTCTTCTTTATGAAAGTTTCTATCAGAGAACAGTGCACCTTATTATACAGTCCATCCAGCTCCACTCACCATGGTCTGGTGTGAAATGAGGAATTACAGAAAATTCCACAAAAGGTTTCTTCATCTGTAAGATCCTCAAATGAGTTCTTTTTCTTTTACAGTGTTGAGGAGTAGCTGAACTGAATGAGTCTCCACGGGCATGCAAGAATTGGTAGATCATAAAGGTATCTATGGCCCTGATAACCTCCTTAGTTATTTTACTCCACCAACAGAACTGTTAGGGGGTGGAGTCAGCATCTCCATGATCAAAGAGGGTGGTTCTAAATATTTGCCATTAGATGAAAGTTTCCAAGAGCAGTGAGGAAGAGTAGCTCTTATTAATTGTATTCATTTTTGTTTTTTGTTCAGTTTTTCTCCTTTTTATAAGATATAGTTGAAATTTGTCTAAAAGTATCAAAGATAAAAATTCAAGATACAACTATTTTATACTTGCATCAACTTCTTTTGTACCTCATATAAATGTAAGCTTTTAAAAAGAAGTAAGCGAAGGAAATAAAACAAGAACACAGCAACAATAATGCATAAGTCCGGGGGCGGAGCAAGATGGCCGAATAGGAACAGTTCCAGTCTCCAACTCCCAGCGCGAGCGACACAGAAGACCGGTGATTTCTGCATTTTTAACTGAGGTACTGGGGTCATCTCACTAGGGAGTGCCGGACAATCGGTGCTGGTCAGCTGCTGCAGCCTGACCAGCGAGAGCTGAAGCAGGGCGAGGCATCGCCTCACCTGGAAGCGCAAGGGGGAAGGGGATCCGTTTTCCTAGCCAGGGGAACTGAGACACACAACACCTGGAAAATCGGGTAACTCCCACCCCAATACTGCGCTGTAAGCATACAGGCACACCAGGAGAATATATCCCAATCCTGGCCGGGAGGGTCCCACGCCCACGAAGCCTCCCTCACTGCTAACACAGCAGTCTGCCGCGATCTATCCGCAAGGCAGCAGCGAGGCTGGGGGAGGGGCGCCCGCCATTGCTGAGGCTTAAGTAGGTAAACAAAGCCGCTGGGAAGCTCGAACTGGGTGGAGCTCACAGCAGCTCAAGGAAGCCTGCCTGTCTCTGTAGTCTCCACCTCTGGGGACAGCGCACAGCTGAAGACCAACAGGGGAAGTAGCGGGAGCCGGTGCAGACGCGAACGACTCTGTCTGACAGCTTTGGGGAGAGCCGTGGATCTCCCAACGCGGAGGTTGAGATCTGAGAACGGACAGACTGCCTGCTCAGGTGTGTCTCTGACCCCTGAGTAGCCTAGCTGGGAGAAATCCCCCACTAGGGGCAGTCTGACACCCCACACCTCAGAGGGTGGAGTACACCCCTGAGAGGAAACTTCCAAAGGAAGAATCAGACAGGTACACTCGCTGTTCAGCAATATTCTATCTTCGGCAACCTCTGCTGCTGTTACCCAGGCAAACAGGGTCTGGAGTGGACCTCAAGCAATCTCCAACAGACCAACAGACAGTCCTTCTGACTGTCAGAAGGAAAACTATCAAACAGGAAGGACACCTATACCAAAACCCCATCAGTACGTCACCACCATCAAAGACCAGAGACAGATAAAACCACAAAGATGGGGAAGAAGCAGGGCAAAAAAGCTGGAAATTCAAAAAATAAGAGCGCATCTCCCCCTGCGAAGGAGCGCAGCCCATCGCCAGCAACGGATCAAAGCTGGTCAGAGAATGACTTGGACGAGAGGAGAGAAGAAGGCTTCAGTCCATCAAACTTATCAGAGCTAAAGGAGGAATTACGTACCCAGCGCAAAGAAACTAAAAATCTTAAAAAAAAAAGAGTGGAAGAATTGACAGCTAGACTAATTAATGCAGAGAAGATCATAAACGAAATGACAGAGATGAAAACCATGACACGAGAAATACGTGACAAATGCACAAGCTTCAGTAACCGACTCGATCAACTGGAAGAAAGAGTATCAGCGATTGAAGATCAAATGAATGAAATGAAGCGAGAAGAGAAACCAAAAGAAAAAAGAAGAAAAAGAAATGAGCAAAGCCTGCAAGAAGTATGGGATTACGTAAAAAGACCAAATCTACGTCTGATTGGGGTGCCTGAAAGTGAGGGGGAAAATGGAACCAAGTTGGAAAACACTCTTCAGGATATCATCCAGGAGAACTTCCCCAACCTAGTAGGGCAGGCCAACATTCAAATTCAGGAAATACAGAGAACGCCACAAAGATACTCCTCCAGAAGAGCAACTCCAAGACACATCATTGCCAGATTCACCAAAGTTGAAATGAAGGAAAAAATCTTAAGGGCAGCCAGAGAGAAAGGTCGGGTAACCCACAAAGGGAAGCCCATCAGAATAACAGCAGATCTCTCGGCAGAAACTCTACAAGCCAGAAGAGAGTGGGGGCCAATATTCAGCGTTCTTAAAGAAAAGAATTTTAAACCTAGAATTTCATATCCAGCCAAACTAAGTTTCATAAGTGAAGGAGAAATAAAATCCTTTACAGATAAGCAAATGCTTAGAGATTTTGTCACCACCAGGCCTGCCTTACAAGAGACCCTGAAGGAAGCCCTAAACATGGAAAGGAACAACCGGTACCAGCCATCACAAAAACATGCCAAAATGTAAAGACCATCGAGGCTAGGAAGAAACTGCATCGACTAACGAGCAAAATAACCAGTTAATATCATAATGGCAGGATCAAGTTCACACATAACAATATTAACCTTAAATGTTAATGGACTAAATGCTCCAATTAAAAGACACAGACTGGCAAACTGGATAAAGAGTCAAGACCCATCAGTCTGCTGTATTCAGGAGACCCATCTCACATGCAGAGACATACATAGGCTCAAAATAAAGGGATGGAGAAAGATCTACCAAGCAAATGGAGAACAAAAAAAAGCAGGGGTTGCAATCCTTGTCTCTGATAAAACAGACTTTAAACCATCAAAGATCAAAAGAGACAAAGAAGGCCATTACATAATGGTAAAGGGATCAATTCAACAGGAAGAGCTAACTCTCCTAAATATATATGCACCCAATACAGGAGCACCCAGATTCATAAAGCAAGTCCTTAGAGACTTACAAAGAGACTTAGACTCCCATACAATAATAATGGGAGACTTCAACACTCCGCTGTCAACATTAGACAGATCAACGAGACAGAAAGTTAACAAGGATATCCAGGAATTGAACTCATCTCTGCACCAAGCGGACCTAATAGACATCTATAGAACTCTCCACCCCAAATCAACAGAATATACATTCTTCTCAGCACCACATCGCACTTATTCCAAAATTGACCACATAATTGGAAGTAAAGCACTCCTCAGCAAATGTAAAAGAACAGAAATTATAACAAACTGTCTCTCAGACCACAGTGCAATCAAACTAGAACTCAGGACTAAGAAACTCAATCAAAACCACTCAACTACATGGAAACTGAACTACCTGCTCCTGAATGACTACTGGGTACATAACGAAATGAAAGCGGAAATAAAGATGTTCTTTGAAACCAATGAGAACAAAGATACAACATACCAGAATCTCTGGGACACATTTAAAGCAGTGTGTAGAGGGAAATTTATAGCACTAAATGCCCACAAGAGAAAGCAGGAAAGATCTAAAATTGACACTCTAACATCACAATTAAAAGAACTAGAGAGGCAAGAGCAATCACATTCAAAAGCTAGCAGAAGGCAAGAAATAACTAAGATCAGAGCCGAACTGAAGGAGATAGAGACACAAAAAACCCTCCAAAAAATCAATGAATCCAGGAGTTGGTTTTTTGAAAAGATCAACAAAATTGACAGACCGCTAGCAAGGCTAATAAAGAAGAAAAGAGAGAGGAATCAAATAGATGCAATAAAAAATGATAAAGGGGATATCACCACTGACCCCACAGAAATACAAACTACCATCAGAGAATACTATAAACGCCTCTACGCAAATCAACTAGAAAATCTAGAAGAAATGGATAAATTCCTGGACACTTACACTCTCCCAAGGCTAAACCAGGAAGAAGTTGAATCCCTGAATAGACCAATAGTAGGCTATGAAATTGAGGCAACAATTAATAGCCTACCCACCAAAAAAAGTCCAGGACCAGATGGATTCACAGCTGAATTCTACCAGAGGTACAAGGAGGAGCTGGTACCATTCCTTCTGAAACTATTCCAATCAATAGAAAAAGAGGGAATCCTCCCTAACTCATTTTATGAGGCCAACATCATCCTGATACCAAAGCCTGGCAGAGACACATCAAAAAAAGAGAATTTTAGACCAATATCCCTGATGAACATTGATGCAAAAATTCTCAATAAAATACTGGCAAACCGGATTCAGCAGCACATCAAAAAGCTTATCCACCATGATCAAGTGGGCTTCATCCCTGGGATGCAAGGCTGGTTCAACATTCGCAAATCAATAAACGTAATCCAGCATATAAACAGAACCAAAGACAAGAACCACATGATTGTCTCAACAGATGCAGAAAAGGCTTTTGACAAAATTCAACAGCCCTTCATGCTAAAAACGCTCAATAAATTCGGTATTGATGGAACGTACCTCAAAATAATAAGAGCTATTTATGACAAACCCACAGCTAATATCATACTGAATGGGCAAAAACTGGAAAAATTCCCTTTGAAAACTGGCACAAGACAGGGATGCCCTCTCTCACCACTCCTATTCAACATAGTGTTGGAAGTTCTGGCTAGGGCAATCAGGCAAGAGAAAGAAATCAAGGGTATCCAGTTAGGAAAAGAAGAAGTCAAATTGTCCCTGTTTGCAGATGACATGATTGTATATTTCGAAAACCCCATCGTCTCAGCCCAAAATCTCCTTAAGCTGATAAGCAACTTCAGCAAAGTCTCAGGATACAAAATTAATGTGCAAAAATCACAAGCATTCTTATACACCAGTAACAGACAAGCAGAGAGCCAAATCAGGAATGAACTTCCATTCACAATTGCTTCAAAGAGAATAAAATACCTAGGAATCCAGCTTACAAGGGATGTAAAGGACCTCTTCAAGGAGAACTACAAACCACTGCTCAGTGAAATCAAAGAGGACACAAACAAATGGAAGAACATACCATGCTCATGGATAGGAAGAATCAATATCGTGAAAATGGCCATACTCCCCAAGGTTATTTATAGATTCAATGCCATCCCCATCAAGCTACCAATGAGTTTCTTCACAGAATTGGAAAAAACGGCTTTAAAGTTCATATGGAACCAAAAAAGAGCCCGCATTGCCAAGACAATCCTAAGTCAAAAGGACAAAGCTGGAGGCGTCACGCTACCTGACTTCAAACTATACTACAAGGCTACAGTCACCAAAACAGCATGGTACTGGTACCAAAACAGAGATATAGATCAATGGAACAGAACAGAGTCCTCAGAAATAATACCACACATCTACAGCCATCTGATCTTTGACAAACCTGAGAGAAACAAGAAATGGGGAAAGGATTCCCTATTTAATAAATGGTGCTGGGAAAATTGGCTAGCCATAAGTAGAAAGCTGAAACTGGATCCTTTCCTTACCCCTTATACGAAGATTAATTCAAGATGGATTAGAGACTTAAATGTTAGACCTAATACCATAAAAACCCTAGAAGAAAATCTAGGTAGTACCATTCAGGACATAGGCATGGGTAAGGAATTCATGTCTAAAACACCAAAAGCAATGGCAGCAAAAGCAAAAATTGACAAATGGGATCTAATTAAACTAAAGAGCTTTTGCACAGCAAAAGAAACTACCATCAGAGTGAACAGGCAACCTACAGAATGGGAGAAAATTTTTGCAACCTACTCATCTGACAAAGGGCTAATATCCAGAATCTACAAAGAACTCAAACAAATATACGAGAAAAAAACAAACAACCCCATCAAAAAGTGGGGAAAGGATATGAACAGACATTTCTCAAAAGAAGATATTCATACAGCCAACAGACACATGAAAAAATGCTCATCATCACTCGCCATCAGAGAAATGCAAATCAAAACCACAATGAGATACCATCTCACACCAGTTAGAATGGCAATCATTAAGAAGTCAGGAAACAACAGGTGTTGGAGAGGATGTGGAGAAGTAGGAACACTTTTACACTGTTGGTGGGATTGTAAACTAGTTCAACCATTATGGAAAACAGTATGGCAATTCCTCAAGGATCTAGAACTAGATGTACCATATGACCCAGCCATCCCACTACTGGGTATATATCCAAAGGATTATAAATTATTCTACTACAAAGACACATGCACACGTATGTTTATTGCGGCACTATTCACAATAGCAAAGACTTGGAATCAACCCAAATGTCCATCTGTGACAGACTGGATTAAGAAAATGTGGCACATATACACCATGGAATACTATGCAGCCATAAAAAAGGATGAGTTTGCGTCCTTTGTAGGGACATGGATGCAGCTGGAAACCATCATTCTTAGTAAACTATTACAAGAACAGAAAACCAAACACCGCATGTTCTCACTCATAGGTGGGAACTGAACAATGAGATCACTTGGACTCGGGAAGGGGAACATCACGCACTGGGGCCTATCATGGGGAGGGGGGAGGGGGGAGGAGGGAGGGCTTGCATTGGGGAGTTATACAAGATATAAATGATGAATTGATGGGTGCTGACGAGTTGATGGGTGCAGCACACCAACATGGCATAAGTATACATATGTAACAAACCTGCACGTTATGCACATGTACCCTAGAACTTAAAGTATAATAAAAAAAAAAATAAATAAATAAAATAAAATAAAATAAAATGAAAAAAAAAAAAAAAAACAATAATGCATAAGTCCAAATAACCTTGCCGAGTCATATAATCTTTTTTTTACTCTAAAAAGGAGTAACTATGAATATGTTATAAAAAGTGTTAAATCTTACAAGGAAACATCTACCTTTATTAGAATTGAAAAGGAAAAATATATCCCTCAATATTAATAATTTGAAGTTCAGAAAAATTTGTAGAATAACCATAAGAAGTACATCTCTAGTCTGGGATTGTTCTCACAACTTCTAATGTTCTTGCTTGTAAACACATTGTAATTATTTAAAACATAGATATTATATATGTATTGATTTTAAAATATTTATTTAATACCTTCTATGTATTAGGCCTTCTCCTATGCAAGGAGGATACAAATGTAAAACATATAGAGCAGGAGATAGAAAATAAATGAATAAATGAATATACCATAGAATGACAGATGAGGTAAGTACTATGACAAAAACAATAAATTAAGGTAAATATTAGACGTGATGAGGGATGCTAATTAACACCCCTTTCTGAGGGGGACAACTGAACAAAGAACAGGAAAACTGAGAGTGGAAGTCACACAGGTGTCTCTGGGAAGAAGCTATCAGGAAAAGAGGACATCAAGATGCAGTTCCTGAGGCAGATATTTCCTCAGTATGTTCAAAGAAATCCAAAGTGGTCAGTATACCTGAAGTAGAAGGATCAAGGAAGAAAGTGAGAAAGACAGATAATGGATAATACCTGATCTTAGAGGCCATGGCTAGGACTTCAGGTCTTATATTGTGTATGATAAGAATATACTGCAGAGCTGGTAGAATGCCACCATCAGGTATATAATTTAATGGGGGTAACTTTTAGCTCTGTAGATATACTATAGTTAGGCAAGAGTGAAAACAAAAGAACATCTTGGAGGGTATTGTGCTAACGTAGCACTATCAAGACAGAATGATGGCTTAATCTGGACTGGCAATGTTGGTGTTGATAAGAAGATAATTATTTTTTAAACAACTTCAACTTTATTTTATTGAGGTAAAATTGACTAAACACAAAAATAATTGTTTTGAAGTGAACAATTTAGTGGCATTTAGTATATTCACAGTGTTGTCAACCCATCACCTCCATCTAGTCCCAAGACATTGTCATCACTTCAAAAGGAAATTCTGTATCTGTCAAACGGTTGCTCTCAATTCTCCCCTCCATGTAGACACTGGCAACTACCAATATGTATTCTGTCTCTATGGATTTGCCTATTCTGGATAATTCATGTAATAGAATAATGTGATAGATGACTTTTGTGTCTGAGTACTTTCACTTAGGATATTGAAATTCATCCATGTGGGAGCCTGTATCAGTCCTTCACTCCTTTTAATGACTAAGTAATATTCCATCATATGAAAATACCACAATGAGGTTGTCTGGCCATCGGTTGATGAAAATTTGGACTTTTTTCACCTTTTGGCTATTATGAATGGTGCTAATATGAACATACATGTAAGTGTATTTGTTTGTTTTCAATTATTTTACATGTATATCTAGGAGCTGGCTATCTAGGTCATATGGTAATTCTATGAGGAGCTGACAAACTGTTTTTCTTAGCAGTGGAACCATTTTATATTGCCATTGCCAATGTACAAGGTTTCCAATTTTCTGTCTTTGTCAACAGTTCTTATTTCCTGGGTGGTTTTTTCATTTGGTTTGCTTTTGTGTTTTGTTTTTATTACAGTCATCCTGGTAGGTGTGCAGTGATACTCACTATGGGTTTTTGATCTACATTCCCCTAATGAATAATAACATTGAGCATCATTTCATGTGCTTATTGTCTATTTGTATATCTTCATGACAAAAGTCTGTTTAAGACCTTGCTTTATTTTTTATTTTTATTTTTGCATTTTGGTTGCTGAGTTGTAAGAGTTATTTATATTTTCCGGACACTTGATTCTGATCATATATATAATTTGCAACTATGTTCTCCCATTATATAAGTTTTTACTTTCTTGATAATATCCTTTAATGAACAAAATTTTTGATTTTGATAAATCCAACGTATCTGTTTCTTTTGAGGTTCATCTTTTTGGTGTTATATCTAAAAATACATTGCCAAATCCACTGTCATAAAGATTTACCCTTACTTTTTGTTTCTAAGAGTCTTATGGTTTTAGTTATTATGTTTAGATTGTTGATTCATTTTGAGTTTTTTGATATGGTATAAGATAGATGCCCTAATTTATTATTATTATTTTTTGCATGTGGATACCTTGTTGTCTAGTACTATTTGTTGAAAAGACAATTCTTTCCCCATTGAATAATCTTGGCACTCATACTGAAAATCATTTAGCCATAAATGTCTTGTTTGTTCTTGATCCTTTAGTTGTAAATGTCTCTTTTGTTAATCTTTGTTTTGTTCTTGATCTTAAGATGAAAGCTGTCTTTCACCAACGAGTATGATGTTAACTATAGGTTTCTTCAGGAATACCTTGTTGAGGAATTTTTTTCTCTATTCTTAGTTTCCTGGAAATTTTTAACATGAAAATACCTTCTTTGAATCAATTGAGATTATCGCATATTTTTTTCTTCATTATGTTAATGGCATACATTGCACTGATTACCTTATATTGCACTACCCTTTCATTCTTGCAATACATCCCAGTAAGGCATGATGCATAACCCTTTTCATATACTGCTGAATTTATTCTGTTGAGAATTTTGCAATCTATATGCATTACAGGTATTGGTATATAGGTTTATTTTTCTGTGTGTTGTCTCTGTCTGGCTTTGATATTAGGGTAATGATGGCCTTGCAAAATGTATTGGAAAGTGTTCCATTCTCTTCTGTTTGCTAAGACCTTGAGAAGAATGGGTGTTGCTTCCCTTCTTGTATATCTGGTAAATGTCCTCAATGAAAACATTTGATTATGAATTTTTCTTGATAAAAAGTATTCTTGTTAAGAAATATTCAATATTTTTTCTGTCTTCTCAAAGCTGCCATTGAAATCCTCTAATAAAGTTTTCATGTCCCTCTTGTATTTTTCAGCTTTAGAATTTCTATTTGATTTCATTATCTATTAGCATATTATATCATGTACTATAATTATTGATTGCTTTTCTCTACTTGTTTGTACATTAGTTTTCTGTTTTTTATAGGTCTTTGAATATATTTAAGACACTTGATTTAAAGTCACTGTTTAGTGAGTCCAAAGTCTATATTTCTTCAGAAACAGTATTTTAATTTTTTTCTATAAATGAGCAATATTTCTTGTTTGTTTTCATGCTTTGTAATTAAATAAAATCAATGTTTTAAATATGATCGTGTGGTAATGTGGAAATTAGAGTCTTCCCCTCCTTAGGAGTGTTTGATTGCTTGCTCTAAGCTAATGTTCTTTATTTCCTTGAATTTCAGAAGCCAGATAAAGAGGTGGGGGGAAAAGAAGAAAGGAGAAAGGAAAAGAAAGAGAAAAACAAAACAAAAAAGAAGAAAATGAAAAAGTAAATAAAACCGCTCCCAGTTTTTGCTGATGGCTCCCTGCTGACATACCTTCCACACTTAGGCCATTTACAAATCTGCCTTACCTTTTATTTTCTGCTTCTAGTATGCCTAGAGATTAGAAAGAGGTAAAAGTTTAGGGTTTTTGAAGACTATTACAGAACATGCATCCTGCCCTGGGCATGACTGTGGCATTCTATATTCTTCATTATACATGGTTTGTTTAAATGCTCTAATTTCCTCCAAGCTACTCTTTTTTTCAGCTTTTTCTCCCCAGATTTGTTGCTTAATTCTATGTCTCAATTTTAATCTTTTTCCGTGGTAGCTGTGGGTTGTTTGCCTTATAGTGTTTTGGACAAATACCCACTGCTTATGTATCCTGAATGAATTCCGCGTTAGGTGAGACTAGGACAAGCACCTTGTGTCAGTTATTCAGGTAGGTCTAGAAGGGGTAAAACTAACTAATACAATTATTTAAGAGTAAAGTCGTAAGTCCTAGGAAAATAATCAGGCAAGAGAAAGAAATAAAAAGCATCCAAATAGGAAAAGAATAAGTCAAACTATCTCTCTTTGCTGACAATATGATTCTATATCTAGAAAACCCTAAACATTTTGCCAATAGGCTCCTGGAGACTGATAAACAACTTTAGTAAAGTTTCAGGATACAAAATCAATGTACAAAAATTAGCATTTCTGTGCACCAACAATGATTATGCTGAGTGCCAAATCAAGAATGCAATTCCATTCACAATAGCCACAAAAAAGATAAAATACCTAGGAATACATCTAACCAAGGAGGTAAAATATGTCTATAAGGAGAACAACAACAACAACAACAACCAAAAAAGCAAAACAGTGTTAAAAGAAATCATAAATGACACAAGTTTTAAGTAAAATATTCCATGCTCATGGACTGGAAGAATCAACATATTAACAAATTAAACAAAAAGACATCAAACTGAAATGTCTAGAAATAAATTCAACCAAGGAGGTTAAATATCTCTACAATGAAAACTCTAAACCATTCATGAAAGAAATTGAAGATGACACAAACTTAAAGAAAGATATCTTGTATTCATAGTTTGGAAGAATATTGTTGAAATGTCTATACTATCCAAAGCCTATCACAATGCTGGTAACACTCTTCACAGAAATAGAAAAAAAAAAAAAAAAAAAAATCTGGAATTTGCATGAAACCACAAAAGAGCCTGAATAGCCCAAGCAATCTTGAACAAAAATAAGAAAGCCAGAGGCATCAGAGTACCTCACTTCAAAATATGGAATAAATCTATAGAAGTCAAACTGCATGGTACTGACAAAAATATAATAACAATAAATTTAAAAACAGATGAAAGGAGCAATGCAAAAGAATAGAAACCCCAGAAACAAATCTATACATCTACAGTCAGCTGATTTTCAACAAAGATGACAAATATATACAATTAGGAAGAAATTGTGTCTTTAATAAATGGTACTAAGGAAGCTGGATATTTATAAATTTTTGATATAAGTTTTTTGTAAGATATGTGGTTTGAAAATATCTTCTCTCCCAGTGTGTGGGTTGTGTTAGCATTCTCTTTGCAGAGATTTTTTAGGTGTCTTTTTTTTTTTTTCTATTTTAGTTTTATGTTTTCCTTAATTTTTAAAATTATTTATGTTTTTAAAATCCAGTAAAATACAAATTACAGATTTTTTTTCTTTTGGTGTCTGGTTTATTAATCTGTCTAAATTTATGTCATGTCTTTATATTTTTGAGATACATACAGCATTACTTATGAGGGAGATAACTTTTTAAAGTTTTTCTTTAGAATAATTAAGCAAAAGGAAATTTGTTGGGAAGGGTTTAGCCAAAAGTTGATAAATGTCAAAATTAATCTAAGTGTATATTTGAAATTATGAAGCTATTTTCTCTATAATTTTATGTTTGCTGTTTCAGAAATTAAGAAATGATGGTTGGTTACATACATTTACAATTTGATCATGCACAATGATCTTTCCAGCAGTGTCTGCATATGACTGTATCCACATCTATATTTTACTTTATGTATGTAAAACCCTCTTCGTTGATTTAAAATTTTATTTTCCAACCAATAGGTTTATACTACTTTTAATAGACCTCGAGGTGAATTGCCATATTTTCTCTGAAAGCAATTTAGAACAAAAAAATAAGAGAGAGAGAAAAAAAGAAGTGTTAAGAATTATTGTAGAGTCAGCCTTAGTCATAAGTAAGGATTTAGCAAATATTTCACTTTGTGGTCTCTATCCATTTATTTTAGGCTCTTTCCCATCAGTTCATAGTAATTCTGTTGTAACTAAACATCTCCGACGTCTCTGATAGTATTTGCATTTTTTTCAAACAAAACTTACTTTGAAATTCTTTATTTTTGTTAAACAGATAAATACTAATATGCAATGTAACAACATAATTACAGTGTTATTTTATGAGCAACTATAATCTTAATGTAAACATTAGTATATTAATTTATGTTATATATTTATAAGAATGAAGTAGTCAGCTCTTAGAGTATTCATATTTTTTGCTATTACTTGTTATTTTTCCCCTAAGAGTGATGTTTCAAAGAAAGGGAAGCTGTTAGGGCTTTTCCTAAGTATTTTGCTAGCCATATTTCAACTATTGTTTGCTTAATTATCAAAATAATCCTATGACTTTTGCTATTATTGTATTCATTCTGCAGATGTCAAAACTCATACAAAAATAGGCAAAGAAGGTCAAACAAAAACATTAGTTGGAATTTTAACATGAGTCTTTCTTATCATATTTTTTGTAAAATCAGAATGATCTTAAAATATAAATATCATAAAGTAAAATCTGAGAGTTGTTTTCTACCAAATTTCTTCATATCATGGTTAAAGTGTGAACTAAAATACCTGACTTTTAACAACACATTTTTTTTTAACCACACAGGTCATAACTTCAGAAATACAAATACTATGTTCCAGTAATTTCAAAAATTTGGCAACAGAATTAGATATGTAAGGGTGTTTCTTTATAATTTCTGTGGAGTTTCAGTTACTCTTTATATTTAAATTAACTAAACCATTAAAAAATCAACAATCTTAAATAAAATGTATTCATTCTGGGATTCATTTCAATTTTATAGTTTTATTCTGGTGAGGTAGAACTATATTTTTCTGCCATTTTTCAATGATCGCTAAAATGAATCCACATATAAAGAACTTTAACCTCTTTGGTTTTATATTATTTGAGTATAATTCCCAAATAATTGGGGCTCTTTCTTCCAAATGGTAATATATGAAATGCCATTAAAGAATGATATATCCTTGAAAGAGCAAGAATTTAATTATGATTAATCCTCTTGTTTTTATATTCATTAATGTACTAATTGCTTTTCATAACTCTTAGGTTTTACATCTGTAACTAAGTGATTTTTATTCCATATATGTACAACAAAAATCATCAGTTGGGAGACATCTGCTGACTGTTACCAAGTGTCAGACCTTTGAGGGCAATATGTACACTCAAAGAGGTTAATTTCCTAGCCTAGAACAAAAATATGTAAACAACTGTGTACTCCAGTATATGGGGAGTACATAGTACGCCAGTGTGACAAATAGCATCATGAAAGGCACACTGAAAACACAGAAAAAGACATTATTTTCATAGAAGAAATAAGTTATTAATATCAGAATTAAATAGGACTCTTAGCTGATCTTAAAATAATGCGTGGATTTAGAAATATGCTACTATAATTATTAAACGTATATTAAATATTTTAAAAGGAAGTATACTAGTTTACTTTTCTCTAGACTACTATATTTCAGCTTCATATGATTCTTGAAGTTTTAAATTCTTTGTAAGCATCAGTAATAGAAAAAGATGTGTCACTAATATTTATAACTATAGAATTATAGTTCACTAGACTTTATGTTACGTTTCAAAAGACCAATTCAGAGCCCGGTTTTATTTCTAACTCAAATGGAAGAATGCCCACCTACTGAATCGTCCAGACCATTTCCTGTAGTATTTGGTTTTGCCTGTAAATATTCTCAAGTAGATCTGTTCAGGGTCAGTTCAAATTGGATTGCTAGATGTTAAAACATCCCAGTGGAGTAAGATGTTAGCAAGATACCTCTTGTCATTCAGCAGAGATTTTCCTTGTATGGTAGATACAGGTTTTGTATTATTTTTTTAAAGCGCGTTGTAACATTAACCCATTGTGATCCATAATCACATTCATTAACTATTCATAAAAGGGGCTTTCAAAGTGTTCATTGATCTTTAACTTTAATGGAATATACTCCCCTTATAAAAAATGTGCTGCAAATGCAAAGTAATTAATTAAATATCAAAATATGGTCTGAAACCACTCAGTGGTAGCATCATTTTCTCAAATCCACACGAGTTTGCAGGTTTTTTTTTTTATTATTATACTTTAAGTTCTAGGGTACATGTGCATAACGTGCAGGTTTGTTACATATGCATACTTGGGCCATGTTGGTGTGCTGCACCCATCAACTCGTCAGCACCCATCAATTCAGTCATTTATATCAGGTATAACTCCCAATGCAATCCTTCCCCCCTACCCCCTCCCCATGATAGGCCCCGGTGTGTGATGTTCCCCTTCCCGAGTCCAAGTGATCTCATTGTTCAGTTCCCACCTATGAGTGAGAACATGCGGTGTTTGGTTTTCTCTTCTTGTGATAGTTTGCTAAGAATGATGGTTTCCAGCTGCATCCATGTCCCTACAAAGGACACAAACTCATCCTTTTTTATGGCTGCATAATATTCCAAGGTGTATATGTGCCACAGTTTCTTAATCCAGTCTGTCACAGATGGACATTTGGGTTGATTCCAAGTCTTTGCTATTGTGAATAGTGCTGCAATAGACATACGTGTGCATGTGTCTTTATAGCAGCATGATTTATAATCCTTTGGGTATATACCCAGTAGTGGGATGGCTGGGTCATATGGTACATCTAGTTCTAGATCCTTGAGGAATTGCCATACTGTGTTCCATAATGGTTGAACTAGTTTACAATCCCACCAACAGTGTAAAAGTGTTCCTATTTCTCCACATCCTCTCCAACAACTGTTCTTTCCTGACTTTTTAATGATTGCCATTCTAACTGGTGTGAGATGGTATCTCATTGTGGTTTTGATTTGCATTTCTCTGATGGCCAGTGATGATGAGTATTTTTTCATGTGTCTGTTGGCTGTATGAATGTCCTCTTTTGAGAAATGTCTGTTCATATCCTTTGCTCACTTTTTGATGGGGTTATTTGTTTTTTTCTTGTATATATTTTTTGAGTTCTTTGTAGATTCTGGATATTAGCCCTTTGTCGAATGAGTAGATTGCAAAAATTTTCTCCCATTCTGTAGGTTGCCTGTTCACTCTGATGGTAGTTTCTTTTGCTGTGCAGAAGCTCTTTAGTTTAATCATATCCCATTTGTCAGTTTTGGCTTTTGCTGCCGTTGCTTTTGGTGTTTTAGACATGAAGTCCTTGCCCATGCCTATGTCCTGAATGGTACTACCTAGATTTTCTTCTAGGGTTTTTATGGTATTAGGTCTAACATTTAAGTCTCTAATCCATCTTGAATTAATCTTCGTATAAGGGGTAAGGAAAGGATCCAGTTTCAGCTTTCTACTTATGGCTAGCCAATTTTCCCAGCACCACTTATTAAATAGGGAAGTCCTTTCCCCATTTCTTGTTTCTCTCAGGTTTGTCAAAGATCAGATGGCTGTAGATGTGTGGTATTATTTCTGAGGACTCTGTTCTGTTCCATTGGTCTATATCTCTGTTTTGGTACCAGTACCATGCAGTTTTGGTTACTGTAGCCTTGTAGTATAGTTTGAAGTCAGGTAGCGTGACGCCTCCAGCTTTGTCCTTTTGACTTAGGATTGTCTTGGCAATGCGGGCTCTTTTTTGGTTCCATATGAACTTTAAAGCCGTTTTTTCCAGTTCTGTGAAGAAACTCATTGGTAGCTTGATGGGGATGGCATTGAATCTATAAATAACCTTGGGGCAGTATGGCCATTTTCACGATATTGATTCTTCCTATCCATGAGCATGTTATGTGCTTCCATTTGTTTGTGTCCTCTTTGATTTCACTGAGCAGTGGTTTGTAGTTCTCCTTGAAGAGGTCCTTGACATCCCTTGTAAGTTGGATTCCTAGGTATTTTATTCTCTTTGAAGCAATTGTGAATGGAAGTTCATTCCTGATTTGGCTCTCTGTTTGTCTGTTACTGCTGTATAAGAATGCCTGTGATTTTTGCACATTGATTTTGTATCCTGAGACTTTGCTGAAGTTGCCTTCATTTCGTTATGTAACCAGTAGTCATTCAGGAGCAGGTTGTTCAGTTTCCATGTAGTTGAGCGGTTTTGATTGAGTTTCTTAGTCCTGAGTTCTAGTTTGATTGCACTGTGGTCTGAGAGACAGTTTGTTATAATTTCTGTTCTTTTACATTTGCTAAGGAGTGCTTTACTTCCAATTATGTGGTCAATTTTGGAATAAGTGCGATGTGGTGCTGAGAAGAATGTATATTCTGTTGATTTGGGGTGGAGAGTTCTATAGATGTCTATTAGGTCTGCTTGGTGCAGAGCTGAGTTCAATTCCTGGATATCCTTGTTAACTTTCTGTCTCGTTGATCTGTCTAATGTTGACAGTGGAGTGTTGAAGTCTCCCATTATTATTGTATTGGAGTCTAAGTCTCTTTGTAAGTCTCTAAGGACTTGCTTTATGAATCTGGGTGCTCCTGTGTTGGGTGCATATATATTTAGGAGAGTTAGCTCTTCCTGTTGAATTGATCCCTTTACCATTATGTAATGGCCTTCTTTGTCTCTTTTGATCTTTGATGGTTTAAAGTCTATTTTATCAGAGACTAGGATTGCAACCCCTGCTTTTTTTTGTTCTCCATTTGCTTGGTAGATCTTCCTCCATCCCTTTATTTTGAGCCTATGTATGTCTCTGCATGTGAGATGGGTCTCCTGAATACAGCAGACTGATGGGTCTTGACTCTTTATCCAGTTTGCCAGTCTGTGTCTTTTCATTGGAGCATTTAGTCCATTAACATTTAAGTTTAATATTGTTATGTGTGAACTTGATCCTGCCATTATGATATTAACTGGTTTTTTTTTTTGGTCGTTAGTTGATGCAGTTTCTTCCTAGCCTCGATGGTCTTTACATTTCGGCATGTTTTTGCAATGGCTGGTACCAGTTGTTCCTTTCCATGTTTAGGGCTTCCTTCAGGGTCTCTTGTAAGGCAGGCCTGGTGGTGACAAAATCTCTAAGCATTTGCTTATCTGTAAAGGATTTTATTTCTCCTTCACTGATGAAACTTAGTTTGGCTGGATATGAAATTCTGGGTTTAAAATTCTTTTCTTTAAGAACATTGAATATTGGCCCCCACTCTCTTCTGGCTTGTAGAGTTTCTGCTGAGAGGTCTGCTGTTAGTTTGATGGGCTTCCCTTTGTGGGTAACCCGACCTTTCTCTCTAGCTGCCCTTAAGGTTTTTTCCTTCATTTCAACTTCGGTGAATCTGGCAATTATGTGTCTTGGAGTTGCTCTTCTCGAGGAGTATCTTTGTGGTGTTCTCTGTATTTCCTGAATTTGAATGTTGGCCTGCCCTACTAGGTTGGGGAAGTTCTCCTGGATGATATCCTGAAGAGTGTTTTCCAACTTGGTTCCATTTTCCCCCTCACTTTCAGGCACCCCAATCAGACGTAGATTTGGTCTTTTTACATAATCCCATACTTCTTGCCGGCTTTGTTCATTTCTTTTTCTTCTTTTTCCTTTTGGTTTCTCTTCTCGCTTCATTTCATTCATTTGATCCTCAATCGCTGATACTCTTTCTTCCAGTTGATCGAGTCGGTTACTGAAGCTTGTGCATTTGTCACGTATTTCTTGTGTCATGGTTTTCATCTCTGTCATTTCATTTATGACCTTCTCTGCATTAATTATTCTAGCTATCAATTCTTCCACTCTTTTTTCAAGATTTTTAGTTTCTTTGCGCTGGGTACTCTGAGAAGTTTGATGGACTGAAGCCTTCTTCTCTCATTTCGTCAAAGTCGTTCTCTGACCAGCTTTGATCCGTTGCTGACGATGAGCTGCGATCCTTTGCAGGGGGAGATGCGCTCTTATTTCTTGAATTTCCAGCTTTTCTGCCCTGCTTCTTCCCCATCTTTGTGGTTTTATCTGCCTCTGGTCTTTGATGATGGTGACGTACTGATGGGGTTTTGGTATAGGTGTTCTTCCTGTTTGATAGTTTTCCTTCTAATAGTCAGGACCCTCAGCTCTAGGTCTGTTGGAGATTGCTTGAGGTCCACTCCAGACCCTGTTTGCCTGGGTATCAGCAGCAGAGGTTGCAGAACATAGAATATTGCTGAACAGCGAGTGTACCTGTCTGATTCTTATTTTGGAAGCTTCCTCTCAGGGGTGTACTCCACCCTGTGAGGTGTGGGGTGTCAGACTGCCCCTAGTGGGGGATGTCTCCCAGTTAGGCTACTCAGGGGTCAGGGACCCACTTGACCAGGCAGTCTGTCCGTTCTCAGATCTCAACCTCTGTGTTGGGAGATCCACGGCTCTCTTCAAAGCTGTCAGACAGAGTCGTTCGCAGTCTGCACAGGCCTCTGCTGCTTCCCCTTTTGTTGTTTAGCTGTGCTGTGTCCCCAGAGGTGGAGTCTACAGATACAGGCAGGTTTCCTTGAGCTGCTGTGAGCTCCACCCAGTTCGAGCTTCCCAGTAGCTTTGTTTACCTACTTTAAGCCTCAGCAATGGCGGTCTCCCCTCCCCCAGCCTTGCTGCTGCCTTGCGGTTAGATCGCAGACTGCTGTGCTAGCAATGAGGGAGGCTCCATGGCCGTGGGACCCTCCCGGCCAGGTGTGGGTATAATCTCCTGGTGTGCCCGTTTGCTTAAAGCGCAGTATTGGGGTGGGAATTACCCGATTTTTCAGGTGTTGTGTGTCTCACTTCGCCTGGCTAGGAAAAGGGATTCCCTTCCCCCTAGTGCTTCCCAGGTGAGGCAATGCCTTGCCCTGCTTCAGCTCTCGCTGGTCAGGCTACAGCAGCTGACCAGCACCAATTGTCCGGCACTCCCCAGTGTGATGACCCCAGTACCTCAGTTGAAAATGCAGAAATCACCGGTCTTCTGTGTCGCTCGCGCTGGGAGTTGGAGACTGGAGCTGTTCCTATTCAGCCATCTTGCTGCGCCACAAGTTTGCAGTTTAATGTGTTTTTTATTTACACATTAAACAGAATGCTTCTGAGAAAGATTTAAAATGAAATCCATAGCTTTTAGAAAATTAAACAATTCATACTGTTTGATTACGTATTTTAAGTCTAATATTCTACACAAACATTTAAGTTATTGTATTTCTCTTTTTTTTTTCTTTTAGTGACTGCGTAGTACTCCACATTACAGATGTACCAGATGGTATTTAAAATAATAAATATCTTTGGCATTTAATTCTAGCTAAATATTAAGATAGTTCCTCATTTTTGTGTAACACTGTGAATAATATATTTTATATAAATACTTGTGCATTTGTCTGATTGATCCTTTAAGATAATGAAGAACTTGTAAGTCAGACACTCCACTCACTTGTGAAGCTTTGAAAAAACACTGGCAAAGAGTAGTTGGAGCAAGATAGCTGACTAGAGCCCTCCCCAGAGAACATTCCCTGCACAGGAACATCAAGCTGAACAACCATCCACATGAGGACGCAACTTTATAATAACCAAAAATCAGGGGAGTAAGCACAGTATCTGGTTTTAACATTATATCAAGGAAAAAGACATACTGTAGGAAGGATAATTTGATCATCTTAAATTGTGTACAACACCTCTCCCCCATCCTCTGGCGAGGCAGTATGGTGTGGACAAAGTATTCCTATGCCTGGGGTAGAGAAAGCCCAGTAACTGGAACTTTATATGGGAACTCAGTGCTTCCCTGTCACGGTGGAAAGCAACACAGGGAAGATTCAGTTGGTGCCCATTGAGGGAACATTTAAATTGGCCTTAGCCAGACGGGAATCATCCATCCCAGCGGTCAGAAACTAAGTTCTGGCTAGACTCACCACCATGGCCTAAAGTGCTCTGGAGTCCTACTTAGTTTAGTTAAGCCTCAAAATAGAACCCCAGGGCGCTTTAAGCCAGGGGGCTGCAACTACTGGGCAAGACCTGGTGCTGTGCTGGGCTCCAAGCCAGTGGATTTGTGGTGGACACAACCCAGTGAGATACTAGCTTGAGTGGCCAAGGGAGCAGTGCTTGTATCATCCCTCCTCCAACTCCAGGCAGTATATCTGGCAGCTCTGGGAAAAGAAGGAAGAGTAAAGAAGACTTGGTGCTGCAACTTGGATACCAACTCAGCCACAGTAGGATAAAACATCAAGCAGAGGTCTGAAGTTTCTATTCTGGGCCATAGTTCCTGTGACACATTTCTAGACCCACCCTGGGCCAGAGAGAACCTACTGCCCTGAAGGGAAGGACCCATTTCTAGCAGAATTCACCACATGCTGACCAAAAATCCCTTGGACGCTGAATAAACCAGTGGTAGCCAGGCAGTAGTAACCATGAGGCTTGGGCAAGACCCAGTACCATGCTAGCTTCAGGTATGATCCAGCACATTCCCAGCTGTGATGGTCACAGGGAAAAATTCCTTCTCCTTGAGGAAAGGAGAAGGAGAAGTAAAATGTACTTTCTGGCAACTTAGGTACCTGCTTAGCCACAATAAAATATAGCATCTAACAGATTCCCAAGGTCTCCAGTTCCAGGATTCTGTGGAGGAATTTCTAGATCCTTCCTGGTTCAGAAGGCCCTACTTACCTGAACAGTGTCTCATGCCTGGCAGGATTCACAACTTGCTGACTGAAGAGCTCTTGGACCTTGAATAAACATCAGCAGTATCTAGGAAATAGTCACCTACGTGCCTTGTGTGAGTATCGTGCTGGTTTCAGGTGTGACCCAGCGTAGTCCCAGCAGTGGTGGCTATGGGAGTGTTTATGTCACTCTCCCTCCAGCTCCTGGCAGCTCAGCATGGAAAGAGAGACTTTGTTTGGGGAAATGTAAGGGAAGAGAACAAGAGACTCTTCCTAGTAATCCAGGGAATTCTCCCAGCTCTTACGCAAGAACATGAAAGTCATATTACTACAAGTCTGCAAGAGTCAAAGCATTACTGGGCTTGGGGTGTCCTGTAATACATATAGAACTGTCGTGACCAAAGACTTAGATCACAACACTCAATTCCCTTTGACTACTTGCAAAGGCTTCCCAAGAAAGACAGGTGCAAACAAGCCCAGACTGAGAAGACTATGATACATATCTAAGTCTTCAATGACCAGACACTGATGAACATCCATAAGCATCAATACCATCTGGGAAAACATAACCTCACTCAATGAACTAAATAAACCACCAGTGACTAATTTCAGATTTGCAGAGATGTGTGACCTTTCAGACAGAGAATTAAAATAGTTGTTTTGAGGAAGCTCAAATTGTAGCTAACACAGAGAAGGAATTCAGAATTCTATAAGAGAAACTGAAGGAAGAGATTAAAATAATTAAAAAGAATGAAGCAGAGATACTAGAACTGAAAAATGCAATGACATAATGAAGAATTCACTAAAGTCTCTCACTAGCAGAACTGATCAAGCAGAAGAAAGAGGTTGAAGACAGGCTCTTTTAAAATACACAGCAGGAAGAGTTAAAAGACAAAAGAATAAAAATTAATGAAGCACACCTAGAATCTAGAAAACAACTTTAAAAGGGCAAATTTAAGAGTCAGTGGCCTTAAAGAGGAGGTAGATAGAGAGACTTGGCACAGAAAGTTTATTCAAACAGATAATAAATGCTATCCAAGCCCAGAGAAATCTCTCAATATTCAGGTACAAGAAGTTTATAGAACATCAAGCAGATTTAACACAAATAATACCTCAAGATATTTAATAATTAAATTCCCAAAGCTTAAGGATAAAGAAAGGACCTAAAAAGTAAAAAGGACAAAGGGAAAAATAACATACAGAGGAGCTCCAGTACATCTGGCAGTAGATTTCTCGGTGGAAACCTTCCAGGCCAGGGGAGAGTGGCATGATATATTTAAGGCAATGAAAGTGAAACAAATATCTTTTATTCCAGAATATTGTATTCAACAAAAGTATTCTTCAAGCATGAGGGAGAAATGAAGACTTTCCAAGACCAAAATAAATAAATAAATACATAAAAGCTAGGAGATTTTGCAAACATCAGACCTGTTCTACAAGAAATGATGAAGAGGCTGCTTCAATTTCAAAGAAAATGACATTAACACACAATAAGAAATCATGTGAAGGTACAAAACTCACTGGTAACAGTGGGTACACAGACAAATACAAAATACTATAACATTGCAACAGTGGTGTGTAAATTATTCATCTCGAGTAGGAAGATTAAAAATGAACCTATCAAAAATAATAACTACGACAATGTTTTATGACATAGACAGTATAAGATATAAATAGATACAACAAAATGTTTAAAAATGGGGTGTTATAGAGTTTTAGTTCATTTTCTCTTGTTTTTGCAATCAGAGTTACATTTTCATTATTTTAAAATAATAGATTAAAAGGTGCTACTTGCAAATTGAATGGTAACTTCAAATCAAAAAAGCTACAACAGACACATAGGAAATATAAAGCAAAAAATTAAAACATATCACCAAGCCAGGCCCGGTAGCTCATTCCTTTAATCTCAGCACTTTGGGAGACCAAGGTGGGTGCTTCACTTGAGGTCAAGAGTTCGAGACCAGCCCGGCCAACATGGTAAAACCTTGTCTCTGCTAAAAGTACAAAAAATTAGCCAGGTGTAGTGGCACGCATCTACAGTCCTAGCTACTTGGGAGGCTAAGGCAGGAAAATCACTTGAACCTGGGAGGCAGAAGTTGCAGTGGGGTGAGATTATACCACTGCACTTCCAGACTGTGTGACAGAACAAGACTCTGTCTCAAAACAGAAAAAAAAATAACACCATCAGAGAAAATCACTTTCAGAAAAAGGAAGAAGGAAGGCAGGTAGGAAGGTAGAAAGACAGGAAGGTAGGAGGAGGAAGGAAGGAAGGAAGGAAGGGAAGGGAGGGAGGACCGTAAAACAACTAGAAAACAAATAA